>NC_082697.1:7965646-8274812 GCF_949987515.2 Delphinus delphis | reverse complement strand
CCACAGACAACACCTAAAGGAGTGGGTGTGGCTGTGTTCCAATAAAACTTTATTTACAAAAACAGATGGAGGGCTGGATTTCACCTGCGGGCCACAGTTTGCTGACCCCTGGCTTAGACTAATCAAGGTTCATGTCCTGGTCCTAGGCCCATCTTCTGTGACTACATTGCTGACTAAAAGCTGGACCAGCAGCAATTCTCTTAGAAAGACAGACACGGGTGATGGCACTTGGGTACCAGGTAAATTGTTGTGATCTGAGCCAATGTGCATGGAACAGTTCTTAGGTTATTTCTGGCAGAGGTGAGAGTTAGCTGTTTTCCTACAGTCTAGCTACAGGTTGTCGTAAAATCAAGTCTCTGTCCAAATTCTGCTACTCTTACAGCCAAACATTCCTTAGCAAAGCAGACACAACAATTCATACAACCTGTTCTGGAAGGCTGATGAAGTCCCAGCACTCTATTCTTTCAGGTGCTCTAGTCACACCCTAAATAAGAGGTTCACTCCAGGCAGGCATAACAACATTCTAAAAGTAGGATTCCGTGCTCACTGGTCAGCATGACATAATCAGAACTCCTCCTAAACTAGTTGCTGGACACAGAATTAACTTGGGAGGAGAGGGGGAAGGGTGTAGGTGAAGGATGGGTTGTTATATATCCTGTAATGCATGCTAGTCAACTCACAAGGCTCCAATACTTTTAGTTTCACCAATGCAAATCCATTTCTAATATCATCATGCTAATTAACTAGTCCCTAGTTTTACCAGTGAAAAGCCTGTATCTGAATTGCAAGAAGCCCTTGCAGCTGCTGCTGGAGGGTGGTCATTTAGCCACAGTGTTTGCTAACTATCTCTAAACAATTCCCTCTCCATTGTCAATTAGCTGACCACACTCCTACAGCTGAATTTGGACTAACTGCATGGACAGTTTATCGCACTGGTTATATGGAAGTGTCTTAAAGTATAGACTCTGTACTGAGAGGGAACCACCTGAGTCTGCTGTTTGTTGCAGGAATACAGATGACCTGTTTCAAATCCTGGCTGAGAGGGGATACGCAAAGAAAAAAAAAAAAGGGTGCCATTGTTACTGTTCAGAGAACTTGTAAGAAATAAAGTAATACCAGCTTTTGTTTTATGAACTAACTCTTAGCCCTATGGCTGTGTCTTACGTAATTTTCTAACTCTGCAAGGTAGAGGTACAGATAAGGAAAACACAGCACAGATGAATGAACAAACTTGTCCTTGGCTCTGGTATCAGGGAAGCTGGGTTCAAATCTAATCTGTCACTTACTAGCTTACTAGGTAAGTGGCTAATGCTCTTTACAGGCTCCGGTAGCACAACTCTAGGTGTCCCCTTGGTTAGAATACGGTGCTGTTGGCTTTGCTTTTTGGAGTTGTCCAGCAGTGGCCTCATGTGTAAAATGGAGACAATAATGATTATGACAATTAAGGAAACGCAGCATCTGCACGTGGTGAGCGTTCAGTACGTTTTGTCTGCTGTTATCCTTAGCCTGACTTTCAGATAAGATTCAGGCTCAGAGAGCTGAAGTAATTTTCCCAAAGACAGAGGCAGAGCCTGCGAAAATAACAGCAAAACAACAGTGCCACCCACTCTAAAGTAAGATATTCCAGGGGGTTGGGCAAATCTTTTATCTTAGGCTTTGAGGAAAGTTAAGGACACCTATCAGAGGTCCGGTTTTCCATTTAAATGAGAAAACTGGAAAAATATTTAAACATGGCCTTTGGCCAATGTAGACTCAGTTAGATCCCAAAGCTAGTTATCAGAGTTCTTGCTCTCATGTGTCCAGCAGAGAAAGTTCTGAGATTATGTGTTCTCGTCAACTGTAGTGGGTGTTTATCCTTTTTTTAGTCGCCCACCATCTGAACCCACTTCTTAAACTTAGGGAGTGATTCGTGGTACGAATCAGCCCACTTCTCACCATAGAAACTGAAAATGTTGAAAACTGATTTCCAGTCTCCCTTGCAGCTGACTTAGGGCAATGTCAATCTCCTTTCCTGGAGAGTTTATAGGAGGGAGACTATTTCCTGTCATTTCCTGCAGAGCAAGAAAGAATTGTGGTTGAGAGTGCAGGGCTGGGATTCTGAAAGCTTGCATCTAAAAACTTTACTCTAGAACTTACAAAGTGGGTGATATGGGACCAGTGACTTAAACGCTCTGAGCCTCAGTTTCCTCATCTGTGAAATGGGCATAAGACCCACCTCCTAAAGGAGTTATAAAGATTAAAGCAGTGCTCAGTACCCGTTAGCAATGTCAAGTCTTGTTTAGTGGAAGAAAGGCGTGGACCAGTGCGACACCTCTCAGACAGTAACATGCACATGAATCACCTGGACGGCTTGCTGAAGGCATGTTCACACTCAGTTGGTCTGGAGTGGGCCTGAGACTCTGCATTTCTAACAAGCTCCCAGGGGATGCTGCTGCTGCTGCTGGTCCCCTGACCACACTGGAGAAAGCCTGGTCTCAAGAGTATCCCTCAAGAACTCTTCAGTTCCCCTTTTCCATTTTCAGTGGCTATATATTTAAATTCCAGCTTCCTTTTCTTTTTTTTGGCTTTTGTTACATTTTGAGTGATGACTTTTCCTAGCCTGGGTTCCTCTAATTCTGACTGTTTTCCCCCACTTTACTCTTCATTTAATAAAGATGAACTGAGCTGCTGCTCCCGCCCTGCTGGTTACGCTCAATTAGGCAGCCTGTTTATTGCCTTGTAATATCTATCATAATCAGATTAGACATTTATTTTCTTAGTCGATTGTCTCCTGCATTCAAATGTGGGCACCATGATGAGCTAGCATCATGTCTGTCTTGATCAGGGGTTTGTAAACTATGGCTCATGGGCCAAATTTGGCCCTTTGTCTTTTTTTTGTAAATAAAGTTTTATTGGAACACAGCCATGCCCATTCTTTCATGTATTGTCCATGGCAGCTTTTGCTCTGCAACAGCAAAGTTGAGTAGTTGTGATAGAGAACGTATACCAAAAAGTGATGATATTTACCCCTTTCAGAAAACGTGTGCTACCTCCCCATGTGGTTATTGGCCGACTGCTCTAGTGCAGTGCCTGGCACTTGGTGGGCACTCAGCAAATACTTTTTGACCATATTAAGTGCCCTTTCCAGGCATTAATTATCTCATTTAATCCTCCTTACCACTCAGTGAGCTGGAGTCTATTAAGGGTCCACAGACCTGAAACTCCAAAATCATACTTTAAAAAAAAAAAACAACGAACTTGACAGCAAAATCTGATTTGATCTGACCTGACTCATTTGGCTGCAAAGTATGACCTGAACGAATGTGAAGCTATTGATTGCCTATATTTACCTCCCTAATTCAACCTGTGTATGTTTCCCTGCAAACACATCAGTGAGGTGGATTAGGGGTGCTGCCCCAGGCCCTGCTGGAGATGCTCTGTAACATATGACACAGCACTACGTTCCACTTCTAAAATCCAAATATCCTGAATTCCAAAGCATATTCAGCTATAAGGGTTTGGATAAAAGATGCAGATGTGTATTCTTCCTTATTTCAAAGCTGAGGAATAGAGAAAGTAAACTAAATTAAAAATGTTTATGCAGTGGGTGGCAGAGCCCGGATGTGAATCCAGGAATCTGACCCCTGAGTTGTGTCTGTTAACTAGGCTCTCTTAGGAGAGGGGCTGGTGCTCCTCGACTGGATGAACTGAAGGTAAATGAAACTGACTGGGCCTTGTTCCCACCCCTGGGCTGCTTTGCCTGCTGCTGGGGAGATTCCTGCCTTTCCTCTGTCAGAACATCTTTCCAGGCCAATGTTGCAGTTATAAATGTGCATGTAAAACATGCAGTGCAACACACACACACACACACACACACACACACACACACACACACTCAGAAAGGAGCTACACACGATTCTATTTCCTGGAGCTTTGTGGCTGCCTGCTGTTTTCAGTAATCTCATCTGTATGAATCAGGTGACAAAACCCACTAGTAACCAGGCAGGGGAAAGAAAGCAGATGCTTTTCCAGACGGGCAGGATTGAGCTGGGCAGTTTGTCATTGTGGTTAAACTCTGCCTCCATCAAGACACGTCCCCTTGTGAAAAATCATTACTGTTTTCTCTCTCTGGCTTCGGGAGCTGCTCTGGTCCTGGACACTCAAAAGCCACAGCTAACAGGAAAAGTGTAATTTGTCTGTTAGGTACAAAGACAAGAATAGGGCGATGGGGTATAGTGATGCAGCTTCCAAAAGCTTGAAGGCATTATTTCCTCCAGACAAGGGGGGAAGTGAGCCTCCTCTCGCGTGCTTCAACGCTTCCTTAAGAAGTTGCCTCTAGAAGGCAGTGGAAAATTAACACGGTTTAAGTGTACAAGAGTGTCTCCAAAAAAGCTCAGAGGAGTGAGATGGGCTACAGCTTGGCCAGGGGCTGACACTGTTGATTGAACACAGTTGTAGGCGGGTGAATACTATATAATTTTCACTTTGTTTAAAAAAAGCCATATATCTACATATGTGTGTGTGCACATGAATGTGTGTAAAAATACAGAAAAAGGATAAGAATAATACACCCTCAGCGTTAACACAGGAAGTAAATGAGAAACAGGCGGGGGTGGAGGAAGGCTTGTGTGTCAGAGGGCAATTTTCTGTTTTCAGTCATATACACTGCAGTATCCTTCCATTGCTGTGTAATCAAAAAATAAATAAAAGCGAATAAAATTAACTTGCAAAAACAAATGAACAAACAAACAAAAACACCCTAAGGCATCACTTCAAAATAAACAGAAATCCCTTTAACTTCTAAGAATTAGGAGGCTCCAGACACAAAAGGACTTCCTGGTTTGGGGCATTCCTAGTTTGATCATTTTTGGAAGCTGACTTTGAATGCTACCCCACCCCCGGAACAAGGTGGACTCCTTAACATTGTTATTGAAACTTGCCTGTTGGGCAAAAAGGAAATGTTTAATTTCTTCCTCTTTCTCATACTCTATTTAAAGTAATTAGCATTAAAAAAAGAATAGGAATCATCCAAAATGACTGATGATCTTTATAATTCGTCCTTTAAAACACACATCCTACTAGATTAAGGCATCAGATCCTACCTTTGAATACTAAAAAGCAAAATCACATCTAAAAGCCAAACTTTTTAACAATCTACAAGGGAAAAGAATCTGAAAAAAAGAATATATATATGTATAAGTGAATCACTTTGCTGTACACCTGAAACTAACGCAACACTGTAAATCAACTCTACTCCAATAAAAATAAATAAAAACCAACCTTTTTCAGAGACTAAGAGAGGGATGCACTAGCTCCTGGAGGCCCTTTCGATTACGTACAAAAACATTTTGGTCTGGTTAATCTACCGTAAAATAACGTGCTTGCCTTTTTATTTTCAGGTTATTTTTCAGTTGAAGTTTCACTAGGTTGTCTGTTACTATTTTCACTTTATTTTTTATAAATCACGTTAAATAGGAAATAGAAGGTGAAGGAGCCTGAGGCGGGTGGTGGTGGTGAGACTGAGGAAGGGGTTCCCTCTTCCCACATCCATCTATCTGCACAGACAACGGGAATTCAGCAAAATGGTGACTGCTGGCCGGCAAGGCGCAAACTGAGAAGCTTTTCCAGCTATGAATCTGAAACTGGCTTCTCTTAGGAGAACAGTATGCTTAATTACTGAAGCTTTAATCGTATGTGCTGAAAGAATAAATGACCAGCATGGGCGGATCTTAAAGATTTGTGAAGCCAGCAAATTATTCTCTCAAGGCTGGGACTTTCAACCTTACAGGATGTACCTCTGGTCGGCAAAAGTTTGTCAAAATCCCTGAGGTTTGCAGACTTAGGGAACTCTGTTAGAAAAGGTCTATTTGCACCCACCTTTTAGAATGTGTTTTTATTAAATGAGGATCATGCAAGAAATTTTGTTTTCATTCAATCAAATGAGGTAAAGACTTTCTTTTGAAAGTCTCATCCAAATGTTAGTTTGTGTTCCTGTCCTTTTCAGAGCACTATTGTCATATTATTTCTTATCTGATCCTCATAGCAACCTGGAGGCTGTCAGAGTAAACAACCTCTGTGTTACAGGTGAGGAGAGAGAGGCATGAAAGGTTAATTCATGCACGTAAACAATTGGCCAGAGAGTGTTTAGGATTCCCACCTCTTTTGTTCAACCTTTTCAGCAGAGGCAGGTATAATTTCTATCAGATTTTATTCAGGTGGAGTTCAGTCAACTCCAGGGTTCACCTGTGCTAAATGTTCTGGAGAAACTTCCAAGAGTACAATAAAATTCAAAGCAGAAGTTTACTTAAGTATGATTTCCCCTCCAAATACCTACTTTAGACTTTGGGGAAGGGACTAATTTTACCTTTGTCATCAGGTACACACCATGAGCGTCTGCAAGCCCCGCCAAGAACTCGTCTATTTTTACTTTATTATCTGAGTTGACTGTACAGCTGTTGATCTTAGAGGACCACACTAGATCGCTGTGAGTGGGCGGCAAGATGATTCTGCAAATATAGATAGTAATCTGAGACAATCACAGGCTCCCTTTTACTCTAGGGGTGTGCCCCTTCATTTACAGAAAGGAAGACTGAATCACAGAATGGAAAACAACTATGACACAGCAAGTCTATAGCAGAGCAGGAAACAAAAGAATGGGATCAACTCTTACTTCCCTGCTTAACTTTTTATTTTTATATATTTATTTTATTTATTTATTTTTGGCTGTGTTGAGTCTTCGTTGCTGCACTCCGGCTTTCTCTGGTTGCGGCGAGCAGGGGCTACTCTTCGTTGTGGTGCACGGGCTTCTCATTGTGGTAGCTTCTCTTGTTGTGGAGCACGGGCTCTAGGCGCACGGGCTTCAGTAGTTGTGGCTCACGGGCTCTAGAGCGCAGGCTCGGTAGTTGTGGCACACGGGCTTAGTTGCTTCGCGGAATGTGGAATCTTCCTGGGCCAGGGCTTGAACCCGTGTCCCCTGCGTTGGCAGGCAGATTCTTAACCACTGCGCCACCAGGGAAGCCCTCCCTGCTTAACTTTTAGACTAAATTTTCTTGAAGGTAGACTTTGATCCAAAACTTTGAGTCCTTTTTCATTAAAACAGAAACTCAAAAGGTAGTACCTAGATGTCTAAATGGATGATTTGCTGGGTTTTGCTGAAGGGAAAACAAAACTAACCTCGTCCAAATGTAAAATACTGAAGTCAAGAATTTAGTGGTGGTGAGGGGCAAGTAATAGGTTTCAAGCATGTTCAAAAGTGATGTAAAATTAGCAACAATAATAAAACTAATAATAATGGCTAATAATCATAGCTCACTTACAGTTGTATGTCAGGCACTGCTGTAGGTGCTTTGCAAGTAGTAATTCATTTAATGCTCACATCAACTCTATAAGGTAGATATTATTATTATCCTCACTATAAAGTTGAGAAAATTGAAGTACAGTGAGGCTAACAAAATTTTCCAAGGCCGGTAATGAAGAAACACTCTTCCTATCCTTGCCCTGGTGATGATTGCAAACATGGTCTTAGGCATCTATTAACTCAATTTTAGTTGGTTTCACCAACCCTCGTCCATTTGGTACCTTTGAAAACTGGAAAATGTGCTCGCTCAAAGCAGATGCTACCTCTCTGAGCCGACGGCTTGACAGGCCCACTTCAGGGGCCTCCGCATGGCAGATGGAGGAGGGGCTACATTTCAGTTGACCCTCACTTCTCTGCGCCGGGTCCCCTTGTGTAAGGCCGACCTTCACGTTTGCGGTGGTGCCGGGGCACCACACATACTAGTTCCGAGACTTCAGGCAACGTCTCCGAGTCTCTGTTTCTCCGTTTAACACTCAGGATGCTGCTGCTGACTTTAGACAGGGGCTTGTGGGGACGATCAAACACTGAATTTCCTTGGCACATGGGAAGCACTAAGGAGGCAAAATCAAACATGAGACAGTTACCTTGCACCTCCTGTTGGGTCATAAACTCCCTGGAGACAGAGAGTAGACACATAGAGACGCATTTTGAAATGCTCTGGACTCCATATCACAGCAAAGGCACTGGTGTCCTATAAGCAATAGATCATATCTTCAATTCTTATCACTGAAAGATGTTGAATAACTTGTATGATTAGGTTATGCTATTAACGAACTCCCTTCCTTAGACTGCTGTCACGAGAGCACCATACTGAAATAAACATAGGCGGTACCACTAAATTTGGGAATTGTCTTCAGAATGCCTTTCACTGAGTTTGAACGGGCTCAACAGATATGATGTGTGATGTGAAACAAGCTAGTGTGGGTGATCAGATGGCCTCTGCGGACATCCCCGAGCTGCCACTTTAAAGCTGTGTGACTCTGGACACATTTCTTAGCCGTGTTCTGCATTACTTTCCTCCTCATCTGTAAAATGGGGTAACAACAGCTCCTTATAGACTTGTGAGGTGGAAATGAGAAAAATCCACATAAAATGTGTCACACCATCCATGGCAAATAGTAAGTGCTCAAAAGATGTTCGCTGGCTTAGTCATTGATGATGATGGTTAAATAGAACATAGACTGAAGGGCAACAATGGCATTTTCTGATTCTTTTAAAAGTTCTCTAAGTTCAACCTCTCAGGAAACTACCCTCAATAGATCCACATTAAATGATTGATCTGTGTTGTCTCTGCTGCCTTCTTACAGGAGGCAATATTTTTTCTTCAACCAGTAGATGAGTGTAAAGTTTAATTCCAGACTTCCATGTGAGTTTCTGTCGCTAGGAGGAAGATCGAGGGCAGAAGATCAGCTGGCATCTTTCACTGCTTAACTGCCAGGACTAGGGCTCTTGGAAGCTCAAGTCAAGGGTGAACGGTTCTTGTTTCCGTTAGCATTTTGGCTCTGGCTTTTCTTTCTCTGGATGCATCAAAGGCCAAGGCCTCGTGTGAACTTGGAAGGTTGATGAAAGCCAGTAAAGGTATTTCTTTCTCCATTTGCTCATTTGTTAAGTTAAATGCATGAATGACGCAACTCCACTATATACTTTTGTACATTGAGAGGACTTCCCCTGAGCTCTGCTGAGCTAACTGGATTAGAAGAGGTCACTTCAAGCTTTCCTCACACAGAACATCCAGGCTCCTCTATGTAGCACATACTACTGGTTGCCTAACAAGTTGACTTGGCTGCATGTAGTAAGAACTACCAAATGGTGGTTAACCAACAGGATATTTTCCTCCTTCACATAATAAGAAGTTTAGATTCCAGGGCTGGTGGAACATTCCAAGGAAGTTCCCAAGGATGCCAACTCCTTCTGCCTTCCTGGTGCAGACATCCTTTGCATGTGGCCCTCAGCTTCATGATTCCATGAGAACTGTTCCATTGCAAGACTGGGACATAGTCCATCAGAGAAGCAGAGGAGAAAGTAACGAGTGTGCATGCCAGCAGAATCTATGCTTTTTTATCAAGAGAAAAATTCTGCAAGGGAACTTGGGAAATGAGGTTTTTTAAAGCTGAGCGTAATGGCACCCTGAATAACCTTAGGTAGGATTCTGTTAATAAAAAAGAATAAAGGGACTTCTCCAGTGGTCCAGTGGTAAAGAATCCGCCTTCCAATGCAGGGAACGCGGGTTTGATCCCTGGTCAAGGAACTAAGACCCCACATGCCTCGGGGCAAGTAAGCCTGTGCACCTGCCACTTGCTGCATGAACTTGGCCAAGGTGCTGAGCCTCTGTTTCTTCATGGATAAAATGTCTTTTAAAAAAGATAACTCATCCACTTGTCATTGGAGACAAATAAGATCACGAACATGACACATCAAGGGTGTCATGTCAGGTGAGCCCGTAAGTGGTGCGGTATTATTGGGCAACAGATAAAGGCAGTTGCTCTGAACCAGAAGCCCGGTGTCTTCACTTTTCCCAGGTGAGAGCTTTGAAATGAGACGTGAACTATTTCATCAGGAAAAATGTGGAAGAATGGTGAAAAACATAAAACTAAACACATATCTCGAAACCGCTGTCTGCCCAGGTCGGTGGTAAGAAAACGAGAACATTCTGCATACACAGATGTTATTAAAGATGATGTTTGCCAGAGTGTCGGATCCCAAGCCATCTGCCACCGCAAATCCTCCTGCGTTCCTTTGAAGAAAAGCTTATTTCCTCCTCCTTCCCTCCTAAGGTTGACCAGTATAAATACTGCTAATAGCAATAGAGTGAAAGAATAATCCCACTCAGCTATTTTTAGTTTCCCCTTGAAGTCTTACATTTCACATTTTAAGTTTGTTTTTAAAGTTCTCTTCCAACCTAAATAAACCCAGGCTCAGAAATGAAAGGACTTAGGTTATTACTTTCTGATTCTCCAAGGAGACGGCAAGGAGGCCAACTTCCCGTGGAATTCTCAGCGAGTGTGTCTGCCTTGAAGATGATCCGGGCCATGCCAGCAACTGCGACTCGCTGTGCTGCATCACCAGCTGCTCCTTGAGAGCGGGAGCCACCACCTGACAGGCGTCCAGCTTTCTCTGACCTTTCAAGGTAACCCACTAGGGCTTCCCTGGTGGTGCAGGGGTTGAGAGTCCGCCTGCCGATACAGGGGACACGGGTTTGAGCCCTGGTCCAGGAAGATCCCACATGTCGTGGAGCAACTAAGCCTGTGCACCACAACTACTGAGCCTGCACTCTAGAGCCCATGAGCCACAACTACTGAGCCTGCACTCTAGAGCAAGCACACCACGACTACTGAGGCTGCGAGCCACAACAACTGAAGCCTGCGAGCCTAGAGCCCGTGCTCCGCAACGAAGAGTAGCCCCTGCTCACCGCAACTAGAGAAAGCCCGCGCACAACAGCAACGAAGACCCAACGCAGCCGAAAATAAATAAATAAATTAATTAATTAAAAAGAAAAGAAGGTAACAGTAAAATATAATCTCTCAGGACTTTCCATCCAGATTCTGTAAAACCTTTCTGTTGGGATTTCCTCATCCTTTGCTGATAAAAGGAAGCACATCATTTCATTCACTCATTCATTCATTCATTCCACAAATAATTATGAGGTGCCTACTGTATGCCTGGTACTGCGCTCAAAAGTCCCTGCTCTTAGGCCACTCCTTTTCTACTAGGGGAGCTACTAAAGCACTAATAAATAACAAATGAATGAACTTATAAATCAATACAGAATTGACTAGATTGCCTGTTATATTTATTATAACTACAATACATAAAATAACTGTGTTTATTAATACACGACAACCTTGACAGAGTACTTATTACATGCTGGGTGGTACCCTAAGCTCTTTATACATGAACTCATTTTAGGCTTCCCTATTTTACAAATGGGAATCTAAGAAACCAAAAGGTTAAGTATCTTTTCAAAAGTCCCACAGCCAGTTGAATGGCCAGCAGGATGTGAAGGTTGGTCCTATGGATTTAGGGTCTGTCTTGTAACGATACGACTGTCGGTCTTAAGTCTGATCTTTAAGGCAGCCCAAGAACAAGTGGACAGGACGATGGCAGGAAGTGACAAGTGTCCCGGAGCAGGGCGAGCTGGGGGTGAGGAGCGTGACTGGTGGGTCGGGCGGGGGCTGCGTTCAGGGCAGGTGGGCCAGGCAGAGCCCTGATGAACAGAAAGGCCACACGTGTGACCAGGGCATGTGACTGGGGTAAGCTGCCTAATGGGGAGCCGAGGTGAGGGGACAAGTAGGCAGAAGGGTGGATCCTGGTGGGTTTTTAATTCAACTGCCCTTCAAAAAAGGAAGTTCCTTAGTGGACCGTCCTGGGTTTTGTGGGGGCCTGTGGTGGCTGGCACTTGTCACAGCGCTCAAGGATATGCAGAACACATATTTCACATCACCCCTTGGAGCTGAAAACCTTTAAGCATTTCTGACTCTTTCCTTCTTTGGTAAGTCTCTGAGCATAACTGAGTCACCTGAATGACTGGTGGTCTGACCTGGGTTACAATTCAGGACCTAGTGGCGCATGTTTAGCTCCAGTGAACTTGTAACCGTTTGCATGGCACTTACACTCACCTCAAGTCTTCCCCAAAGCAGTGTTTCCTTGGTTGTGGTTTAAAAATAAATTCTGAAGATTAGGTTATTTTCCTATGATTTACATGATGTCTAAAAATGGGGCACGGGAGCCAAAAGTCGGAAGAAAAGGAGGTATAGGCTTTATGCAATCCTTTTCCAGTGCATCAGGACTTTTCTGTCATTTGTGTTTGCCTCCGCAGTGGGACTCTTTATAGACCTGTGGCTTGGGCAGGGAAATAAAAGGCTCAAGTTAAGGGAAACTAAATAGCCTGGCCAACGACCAAACACTCTGCAACAAAAATGCCTGCACTGGCACCACTTGGAATTGATGCAATTGGTTAACAGTCTGAGCAGAACAATCGAAACACGCTGGCAGTCCTATTAGTTAAAACACCTTGGCCCCAAATCAATCACCGTAGGGGCAAGAGAAGTCCATTTTTTTTTTTTTTTTTTTTTTTGCGGTACGTGAGCCTCTCACTGCTGTGGCCTCTCCCGTTGCGGAGCACAGGCTCCAGACGCGCAGGCTCAGCGGCCATGGCTCACGGGCCCAGCCGCTCCGCGGCATGTGGGATCTTCCTGGACAGGGGCACGAACCCGCGTCCCCTACATCGGTAGGCGGACTCTCAACCACTGCACCACCAGGGAAGCCCGAGAAGTCCATTTTGATTGCTCTTCAGAGGGTAATACGAGGGATTTTCACAGAACATTCATCAGGAGGAAGTGAGGGGTTTGGGCAGCCTCAGTTAAGAATCTCCAAATTCCCGATTTCTTGATGTGTGACATTGGAAAAGTTATTTCACTTCCCCGAGCCTCAACTTCCTCATCTGCAAAATGGGTATAAAAATGGCACCTACTTGGCAGGGTTATCGTGAGGATAACTGATACATCGACTCATAATAGGTTAAATTGGTGTAAAGAAGTTAGTTCAGAGCCTTGTGTGAGTAAGGCCTCAATAAACATTTCTCTGTGTTTCTTTTTCCATCATACCCTTTCTAGCCCTTAGCCTGTGGCCCCAGCGCTGCTGCCCTGTGGTACATCTGCATGACTCAGCTCAGAAGGGAGCAGAGTGGTTCCATCAAGGTCCACAGGGCAGCAGAGGGAGAAGCCATAGCAGGGTGGGTTCTACCAAGAACCTGCCCCTCAGGAAGGCGGCTTTTGCTCTATTGACATCTGGGGACAGACAATCCTCTGTTGTGGGGGACTGTGCACTGTAGGACGATTAGCTGTATCCCGGGTCCCCACCTACTAGATGCCAGTGCATCCCCCAACAGTGGTGGCAACCAAAAATCTCTCTGGACATTGTAAACAAAAGGCCCTGGGGGGCAAACTGCATGGTACATTTAAAATTTATTGTTTTAAAAACATCATTAACAATATGGGAACATGTATATGTATAACTGATTCACTTTGTTATAAAGCAGAAACTAACACACCATTGTAAAGCAATTATACTCCAATAAAGATGTTAAAAAAACCCCATTAAACTACATACCCTTATTGCTGGGGAAAGGGAGAAAGAGAGGGAGAGAGGGGTGGAGGAAGGATGAAAAGGAAGGAAGGAAGGAGGGAGGGAAGGAAGGAAGGAGGGAGGGGAGGAAGTAAGGAAGGAAGGAAGGAGGGAGGGAAGGAAGGAAGGAAGGAAGGAGGGAAGGAGAGAAGGAGGGAAGGAAGGAAGGAGGGAAGGAAGGAAGAAAGGAGGGAGGGAAGGAAGGAAGGAGAGAAGGAGGGAAGGAAGGAAGAAATTATACACAGAGCAAAACCAAAACAAATTAGAACAAAACATTCCTATGTATCACTACAAAAGTTTTATAACATATCCTTAAAAACTAGTTTTTCTATGTGTGAATTTATAAATCAAAATATCTTTGGGCCCAACTATCACACAGATGTTCAAAGCAAAGCCTCCTAGATCAAAAACCCATGGGCTTGGATCCCAGCTCCACCCCTCATGAACTATAAGGTAGTGGCCAAGCTGCTTCATATCCCCAAGCCTTCGTTTCTTCATCCGTAAATGGGAACTATCATAGTACCTCACTCAGCACAGTGCCTGAAACATTCACTCACTGTGGGCTCTTAATATTTGCAAAAATGTATATAGCATATGCCATGCGCCAAACACAGTGCTAAGTGCTTTCCACAAATCAGCTCGTATACTGATCAATTAACTGATGAAATAGTCATTATTTCGTTCCCAGTTTATAAGTAAGGACCCTACCACTGACAGAGCAACCTGACTCGGGTCACACAGCCAGGAGGGGAAGAAGCAGGCAAAGAGCATAGCAGCAGCTCTCTCAGCTACTCTGCTACCTGCTATCATTCACAATTCTAAAACCCTCCCTAAACACAGCAGAAGAAAATTCAGTGTCTCTCCATCTCCAGGATCTCTTGCCTTGGAATAATCCAGAAATCTTAGGGTACTTCCTCCATTGATTAGGGTCAATTATTTTCTGTTGTCACTTGCCATTGAGGAAATCTGGGGAAATATCGCCAATTCAAAAAGGTGGCAGAAACTTTGGAGATGCCTGGGCTCTACGATTTGCTGCAGTGTCTTTGATAATCTAATCCCAGCAGTGACATCCTATCACTTCTGTGTATTCTATCGGTCACATGGACCAACCCTGATACGACAGGGAGGGGGTTGATTACACAAGGTTGGAGATACCAGGAGATGGGGTCCATCTTAGCAGCTGGTCACCACACCAACCACACGCTGGTGTGTAGAAAACTTTTAAAAGAAGACAGGCTTTGACTGGAAAATCGACTTTCATGAAAGGTTTAGCAGCCTCACATTGTAGATGACTAGTTCACTTGGAAAGATACTCCTGGGAAATATTACAAACTCCCTTCACGTAAAAGATAAAAAACATGGTATATTAGGTTAGCCTCTATTTGAGTTTAGATCTGGAAAAGCAAATTAGGTAGAAACCTCAATTCTGATGAACAGATATTGAGGCTAACGTATGCAGTTTTAGAATTTAATATCTTTCTAAGAATACAGTAAATATTGTCTTAACTGAAAATGACTCGAGGGATAACAATTTGTAATCCTAACAATGTTAGCAATACTAAGTTCACCAGCATAATAAAGATGCACAGCAATTAAAAAGAAAATGATTAAGTACGAGTAAACCCAAATCCTTTAAAAGTACATGTCTGTTCAGGCTTTGAGATTCTTTTAGTATGTCCAGGGTTAAAGATTAGACATGTCCCATCCTGTGATAAACCACAACGGCAAAGAATATGAAAAAGAATATATATAACAGAATCACTTTGCTATACAGCAGAAGTTAACACAACACTGTAAATCAGCTATACTTCAATAAAATTTTTAAAAAAGATTAGCCATGTACCTCCATCGACAGGAAGAAATAATTTTTTTGACTGTCACATTTAATTTTTCATGAAGTATTATTAACTCTAAGGCCTGCTTGTCAGTGAGACATAATCTCACCCACCACAGTCTAGCTACAGTGGGCAACGTTCTCATTCTCAAACACAAGCCATTTCCTACCTCAAGGCCTATCCCCCTCAGTTATTCTCTTTTCCATTATCTGGTTTTGTTCTTCATAGCACTCACCACAACCTGATTTATCTTTACTTTTTAAATTGTTTATTGCCTATTTGCCCCTAAAAATATAAGCTCCTTGTCAAACGTGCTTGTCTATCCCCAGTACCCTAGCACAATATCTTGCATAAATAGGTGCTAAATAAATCTTCTCTGAATTTGTTTTTGACTCTGTGAATTTATGAATAGGTGACCAACATTTGGTTGCAATCACTTTTGACTGGTAGGCAAATGGAATTTTGCTTATTCCCAGTTGCCAAGGGTTGCCTTGTTTGGGGACGACTACCCCAAAACATTTGCTATCTTGTGCGCTACAAACATGAAGCTGAAATGTCAGGTGACACCAGAGAAAGAATCCGTCATGGCAGCTCTTTGAACATATAAATGTATTAAACGTTCAGTGCATCAGTACCGGGTTCAGGGAGAATTCCATCCTTTCCTTAGGAAAGGACAAGTTGGGGTTTACAGTCAAAGTCCACTTAGCAAATGTTTATTCTACGAGTGCTTTCCTTTTGTTTCCGGTAAGTACAGCTTCACGCCCTGCCAGGATCTGAGGTCATAGAAACACGAGGAGGTTGTTAACACATCAATGGAGGGATCTCTTTGGAATCCAGAATTTGGAATAATATTTGCATCTCAAGCTCAGAAGCCGCCCAGGCAAGCCTGCTTATTGATTGCCTTTAATTTCCCCTTAAAACAGGGTCTGTTTCTGAATAAAAGATTAATCGAGGAGGGATCCGTTTGTCGAGTGATTTATATTCAAGTTCTGCCACCTGTCCATTCAGAAACACGGCGCACCCAGGTCCCAACCCTTGAGACGTTTGGATTCAGTTCTCCAAGAAAAGTAGCTGCTGGCCACGAAAGCCTGCAGCTTCACTGAATTCGTCTTTGTCCACGTAATCTTCACACTTACAAAAAGTGGGGTGGGTGGGATTTGTGCAGAAAAAACCTACCTGAAAAATACAGATGATCACTAGGAGGACAGGCTGAGGAAAGACGTGTAAGACGCACCGTAAAATAATGAAATCAAGGATGCCATTCGGAATGTCTGTGCTACACTTCTCTTTGCTTTAGTATTAACAGATACACCACTATCACCCCAGTATAAACATGGTGACCTAAAAAGTAAACTACTGCATCAACTTGGAGCAGTTCTATCATTTTTGTCTTGACTGCAAATTTCTGTTTCCTTTTGGGGAAGAAAAAATGAGAGGAAAGTGAAGATTTCTGTTTTGTGTAAAATTTGGAAACCTCTTTCTATAAACGAATGGTTGTTAATAACATAATAGCAATCATTTATCAAGCACTTTTTACCCTAACCATTGTACTAAATGCTCTTTATCTCATTTAATTTTGGCTCCAAAACTCTAAGGAGGTTCTATTAATAATCCCACACAGACAAAGCCTGGAGAAGTCCAGGAAGCCCAGTTTGTAAAGTGGCAGAGCCCAATTCTGAAGCTGGGTGTATTTGAATTGAAAATCCAAAACTGTAATCCCACCAGAAGTGCATCCATCCGTACGGGCTTGCCTGTACATACATTTATTTCTTCAACATGGCAGATGGAGGAAGGATGAACTTCCCAGGTGGGCAGCCAATTAGGACTCAAAGGCTTGAGCTTTGAGTCCCAGATCTGTTTCTTACGAACTACTCTTAACCACTAGGCAGTATTATCTCCCATGGCCAAGCAGGGTTCCTGGAGCCAGCTTTCTTACAATCTGTTGGCTTGACCTACTACAGAGTCACTTTCTGTGCA
This sequence comes from Delphinus delphis, assembly GCF_949987515.2. Classification (NCBI taxonomy): domain Eukaryota; kingdom Metazoa; phylum Chordata; class Mammalia; order Artiodactyla; family Delphinidae; genus Delphinus; species Delphinus delphis. The sequence continues at coordinate 8,257,541 of NC_082697.1, read as the reverse complement.
AGTGACTTATGACGCTGCAGAGGTACAGGAAGCAGAGAGGAAAGGTGAGTCAATAAGAATATCCAACACAATGCATCTCACCCCAGCCAACAAGAATTACATCCCAGGCACTGATAAAGAGAATGACACTCCCAAGATGTCACTCACTACAAAGGCAACCATTTTGCCCTAAATAACCCTCTTGATGTCCCAGGTTGGAGCTGTGACCTCGAGAGGTGCCCATTTGGATGTTCTCTAGTTTCCCTCTTTGATCGGACACGTGGAGAATAATTCTTGACCAACGTGGAGCTAGAGTTAAAGTTCTGGGGGAAAGAATGAGATCAGATTTTGGAAGGCAGGAAGCGAATATGCCTGCTTTCTGCGTTGGGATAATGATTCCTTCATTTTGTGACTCTCCACACTTCCCCTTTCCAATGACTGCTTCCTTGACTCAAACCAAAAAAACAAAAGCAAAAAGCAAAACAGAAGACACTGGTGGAGCATTGACTGTGTGCTGATTCTGTTATAGTCACTGGGCCCAAGAGGGTAAGCAAGACAAGGTTCTTACAGATAATTACATGGAGACATACACTGAACAAATAATTCCTCAAAGAATAATTTAAGGGACTTCCCTGGTGGAGCAGTGGTTAAGAATCCGTCTGCCAATGCAGGGGACACAGGTTCAAGCCCTGGTCTGGGAAGATCCCACATGCCGTGGAGCAACGAAGCCCATGCACCACAGCCACTGAGCCTGCGCTCTAGAGCCCATAAGCCACAACTACTGGGCCTGTGTGCCACAACTACTGAACCCCGTGCGCCTAGAGCCCGAGCTCCGCAACGAGAAGCTGTGGCAATGAGAAGCTCGCGCACCGCAACGAAGTGTAGGAATAGCCCTCACTCACCACAACTAGAGAAAGCCCACACAGCAACGAAGACCCAACGCAACCAAAAATAAATAAATAAATACAAATTTTAAAAAAGAATAATTTAATTACCATTTGATAACTTGCTATGAAAGAAACGAACATAGGGTGCAATGAGGCTTTATCTGAGCTGCATCTAAGCTTCCATCCCACCTCCTGTCTCCCTGAGATTCCTTTTCCTTTTGCTTCACTGCAGGGGATGACTAAGCATGCAGACTCTGCAGCCCCACCACAGGGTTTCAAATCCTTAGAGAAGTTACTGAACCTTTCCAAGCCTTAGGTCCCTCAGCTGTAGAATGAAATAATAGAAATGCCTACTCACAGACTTATCATTAGAATCAAATGAGATGATCTAAGTGAAGCACTTAGCTGTAGAAATGGGCACACAGAAGGTGCTCGATTAAGACTAGTTGTTAATATTAGTCTAAGTGGTATCTCTGCTCTTTTCTCCCCCATGCCCAGAGGTATTGGACTGTTTGCTCAAGATGCGACAAGGAGCATGATTTAGAGAATGACTTGCCAGGGTCAGAAGCCTGGAAACCCTTCAATAGCTGCGTGTCTTTGGGCAAGTCAGTCAGCCTCTCTGGACCCCACTTCCTTCACCTGCAAAGGGAAGATCTCAAATCCCTTGGTGAATCAGCGCTGATGCACATAAAACACTTGGTAAACAACAGCTGCTATTATTATTACCTTATTATTATTTTTAGACTTTATATAAAACATAATAAAGCCTAACTATGCCTTTTAATTCCCCAGGGTTAGAGGTGTTTATACGCCAGTTTCAAAGTGGGATTCTGAAAGTCTTTCTCCCTAGAGTGAATTGTCTTTTTTTCTCCCCTAACATTTTTCCTGAAAGCTTTTATTTGGTGAGTAAAATTTACAGGAGGGATGGTAGATAAGGGATTCATGTGGAGTTTGTCCTTAAAACACTTCTTTAATCTCCACAGTTGCCGTGGAATTTGTGTCATTTTTGCTTGGGTGATTAGATTACGTTTCATAAACAATATTCTCTATGTTTAAAAATCTTTAAACAGCTGCTTGTAAGTGGCTTGACATGGACTACGGTTAATGCCGTGTTTGACGTGGCTCTTCCATTGTTGACAGTGCTGACAATCTACTGTTTATGTCAGCATCGGACTCCTAGTGGAGACCTGTGTTTTTCAGAGTATTCTTTTCTTATCTGAAATACTTCCTGAGTTTTCTGATATCCTCCTGTTGAAGAATTTGGGCACATCGACTATCTCTTGTAACCTTCCCCAAACTGGAATTATTGCTGCATTTTTGTATTTCTTATTTTCCCGGGTGTGCATCTTCCTTCCAGAACTTTCAAACATCAAAACGGCCAGCTGCCCCTGATCCTTCACCACCCTGGGGCAATTGGGGAAAACTGGATACTGAAAAGTACATTCTTAAGTTTGGTTTTAGCTAAATACTAACTTCCAAATTGAAGGATTAAAACTCCTTTTGCTTACGGGCTGCTCTACAGGTAACGCACTTGATCTGGGCTATTCAATTAATTCTCTTCTCCACAGAGTCCTAGAGGGTTTTCCCTCCACTAATGGCTCTCAGATCATTTCCCTGGTGTCCCCACCTGCCTCGTTTGGACGGTGCATCTACCTGCTCTTCCTGCTTCATTCTTGCCCTCCTTCAATCCTCCTTCAATGTCATTCACAGAGCAGCCAGAATGGCTTTTTTAAGATGCACAGCTGATCACGCCAGCTCCCTATTTAAAACCTTTCCATGGATTCCCACGGTACTTCCAACAAAATAAAACATCCTCAGCAGGCATATGGCCCCGGTCCTCCCCGCATCCCCTCCAGGCACCTCTGCTCACTCGACTGCAGCCAGTCTTGCAGCCTTCTCTTCCTTGAACAAGCCATGCTTGGCCAGGGCTCATCTGCCTGGCTCCTTCCTAGCTGCCAGTGTTCAGCAGAAACGTCCTGTCCTCAGGGAGCCTGCCCTGACAGCAGCACCCCACCCCACCCCGCCCCGGCTACAACAGCCGTCCGGGTCACTCTGTCCCATTCCCAGATTTACTGACTTCGTAGCACAGAGCAATGTCTTGAATTGTCTTTAATTTGTTTATTCTAACTTTGTTTTCTCTTTCCCCTCCTAGAACAGGGTAGGGCAGGAGCTCTCAGCCTCAGCACTATTGACTTTTTGTGGTGAGGGTTTCCTGTGCATCGCGGGACCTTTAGCTGCATCTCTGGTCTCTACCCACCATCTCCCTCTGCTCCTCCGAGTTGTGACAACTAAAAATGCCTCCAGACGTTGCCAATGTTTTCTAGAAGGCAAAATTGCTCTGTTGAGAAACACCGGTCTAGAATTTAAGGTCTTGTCTCAGCCTGAAACAGCACCTGGCACATTATTGGTAGTTAAACGTTTACATGTTGAAGGAGTGAATAAACAACCCTCGCTCGTGGTGTGTAACGATCCCCACTACACACAGCTACCGAGGATCTGGAATTGACGTGACCTGCTCAGGGTGCACAGCCAGCGAGCTTTGGAGCTGGATTCCACCCAGGTTGGTCTGAAATCCAAGTTCAATCTCTTTACTTTAGGCAACATGAACATATAGATATGACAATGATAATGCTACCTAGGTATTTTCCATTTTGATCACTTCTGCGTGCTGCCACAAATAGCTTCAACTTCTACCACATTCTATGCAGGAGATGCCATTCCAAGCACACTATTTAGCTAATTTCATCTATTTTTCACATAGTGCAGAGAAACAAAAATATTTTAACATCGAGTAGCAACATGCTCTTAGAAAATTACTGCTCTAAACACCTTGATAGTTTTTTTTAAAAATTCAAGCTTTTGAGTAGTTAATGCATTCACATGGTTTGAAAAGACAACAATATAAAAAGGGATAGCACGAGAAGTTACATTCCTGTTTCCATCTGACCCATTACTACCTTCATTGGCCCCTTTTTATTACTTTCCTGGGTGTCCTTTCAGAGTCTTCTTTTATACACGAAGCACAAACATTTTCTTGTTCAGTCTTTTACTTTCTCAAGGTAAACTCTGGTGTAACATACATCTTCTTAGACATCTTGCTTTTTTCACTTAACTTATCCTGATATCTTTCCACATTAGTGCAAAGAGAGCTTCTTCCCTCTTTTTAAGAAATATCCCACTTTATTTTTTTATTTTTATTTTGTATTTTTATTTATTTTTTTGCGGTACGCGGGCCTCTCATTGTTGTGGCCTCTCCCGTTGCGGAGCACAGGCTCCGGACGCGCAGGCTCAGCGGCCATGGCTCATGAGCCCAGCCGCTCCGCGGCATGTGGGATCTTCCCGGACCAGGGCACGAACCTGTGTCCCCTGCATCGGCAGGCAGACTCTCAACCACTGCGCCACCAGGGAAGCCCAAAATATCCCACTTTATAATCACATATAAGTTTATTTAACCAGTTCTCTGGTGCTGGATATTTGGGTGGTTTTTTGTTTTTTGTTTTTTTTTAAATAAATTTATTTATTTATTTGGCTGTGTTGGGTCTTCATTTCTGTGCGAGGGCTTTCCCTAGTTGCGGCGAGCGGGGGCCACTCTTCATCGCGGTGCGCGGGCCTCTCACCGTCGCAGCCTCTCTTGTTGCAGAGCGCAGGCTCAGTAGCTATGGCTCACAGGCCCAGTTGCTCCGCAGCATGTGGGATCTTCCCAGACCAGGGCTCGAACCCGTGTCCTCTGCATTGGCAGGCAGATTCTCAACCACTGCGCCACCAGGGAAGCCCTGGGTGGTCTCTTTCTTGTCTGTTATAAACAGTGCTGACATGAATAGCCTCAACATACAGTATTTTCCTGAACCTATCAGAGAGATAATTCTTCATATCATATAGAATTGCTGGGTCAAAGAACAGTGCTTTTGGTAGATGCTGCAATGGTTTCTTTGAGTAGAAGAGTCCAGCTTTCTAGGTATGGTATCAGTGGGGTCAAGGGAGATGAAAAATTGATGAGGATCAGTTGTAACAATGGAATGCAAAGAAGGTGGCATTTCAAGGCGGGCAGAAGTCTCAGGAACCAAGGAGAGATGCAGACAGGAGAAGAGGTCAGAGACAGGAGGGAGAGGTTGGCGGGGGGAAAGCAGGGTAAAGAAGACCACAGATCTCTAATGAAAAATCTCCAGTGGCAGAGGCACATGAGGGGCTTCAGGAAACACCTCCATTTCCTCCAGGTGTTTGGTCAATTTCTGCTACAACAGGGGGAAAAATCTAGAGTGTCTGCAAGATTGGAGAACTTGAAGACACCTGGTGGTATGTGAGGCTGGTTCTATTCATACTCCCATTTTACAGATGAGGGAGGTGAGGCTCAAAGAAGCTGGCCTGACCCCACAGTTGCATTTACCAATGGTAGAGTTGAGATTTGCACTATGTGTCTGATGTTAACTCCTGTTTTCTTTTTTTTTTTTTTTTTTTTTTAAGTATCACAAATGAGGTCTTTTATTTGTCACCATTAAAAGTCTGATTTTTAAACAGATTCCTGGACTGGTGGCTCATATCCATCAGTTCGTTCAACTTTAGCACCTGTCTCGTCCCCAGTAGCTTTTCCAGAACTACTACCTTCACCATGTAGCTCCATGAGTTTTCCCAATTCAAACTTGGGCTTCTTCAGCATTTTTACTTTTCTAACAAAGACATCATGGAGTGGATAAATAGATTGGCAGGCCTTTTCTATGTCTTTTCCAATGCTGTCTGGAATCAATTTATTGACCACCTCTTTCAAGTCATTTGTCTGCACCTCTCGGGTCATGATTTCCATCATCTTCTTGCGGATCTGGCGGACCTGCTGGTGCTGGGCATAAGAGGTCTTCCGAATCTGATTGTTGCGTTTTTTAGTAAAACCCACACAGAAGAGACGAAGCAAATAACCATCGGTAGTCTTGACATCAACATGAGCTTCAATCATGGTCTGCCATTTTTTGACCATGGAGCACATTTTGTCACGGGTAAGATCCATGCCATGGAAATTAGTCAGGCAGTTTTTGCCCTGAACATCCTCAGTAATAAGCTTGAATTTTCTAAATGCAACTTCATCATTCTGCAGATCAGCAAGGCTCACTTCAAACACACGACCCTTGAGGCCATCAGACGCGATTTTGGTTCCTTGAGTTCTCGTGACTAGTGTTTTCCCAATATTTCTTATATTGAACATAGCTGGTGCTTTCACATCATACCAATCTTTCTTAGAAAATGGGTCAACCACTTTCTTCTTGGCTCCCTTTTTACCGCCTTTCGTAAGGCGCTTGTTCTTTCCGACCGCCATGGTGCTGCTCCGAGAGCCAAAAGGGACTCCTGTTTTCTTAAGCACTCTGTCAAAGGCTATCAGGCAACGAGTAAACGAGTCCTATTTTCACATTAAAAAATACAAATAAACCTGATAAAAGATGTCCAGGGCTTTTGTTATTGTTACCTATGTCTTTTTGTGTCATTAAAACCAGCCAATTATTACTGTTTATATTTTCTGTGTTTCTAAAGGTTAAAGCAACCCAACGAACAGTTTACCTGAAAACTGTTAACACTGAGAAACATAAGGTTAAGCTGGCCAGAGGCTAATAGGATAGGCTTGCCTGCAAAATGCCCAGTGAATATTGCTAGTGCCTGCATTTCCTGTAACCCGGAGAACGCATCTCTGGAAGCGGTAGCCTTCTCTGCATCAGCTTTAAATGCCTGTTTTGTTCTCTTCAACTTGCTCAAGTTCATATTAGGGCTCTGGTCCTGATTTCTTTTACCTGTTCTTTAAAGTTGGTGACTTCTTCCCTGGTTGCCACGATAGTTACAACCCCTCATCCTGCCACGTTATACCCGAATCAATCTTCACTCTTCTGCTTCCCAGGCCATTTATCCTTGCTTGAATTCTAACTTCCAGTAGAACATTTCCTTTTTTGTTTTTTTAAACGCATGTAGGAGAACAAATAGAACTCACAATCAGTACTGCACTCAACTCTGCATTCCTGGCCAGAGGAACAGCATGGCCACCAGGAAACTGAGGTCACAGCCAGTAACTCAAAGTTCTTCAGTGATAAATTAACCCACGGAATTAGAAGGCATGATGGTTGAGGATGGGTTAGCAGGCTATGATCCATGGACCAAATTCAGCTTATCTAGTTTTGTAACTTAAAGGTCCTATTTGACCTGCCTATTTGAGTAGGATTTCGCCATGCAGATTTGGAAGGAAGAATATTCTAGGACGGGTTGGCCAACTACAGTCTGTGAGCCAAATGGGGCATACCTGCTTGCTTTTGTAAATAAAGTTTTATTTGAACACAGCCACCTCCATTTATTTATGTATGGTCTACTGCTGCTTTCACACTACAAAGGCAGAAACTGGATGGTCCCCAAAACCTAAAATATTTACTGTCTGATCTTTTACAGAAAAAATTTGCCCACCCCTGGTGTTGGGATTAGGCACTTTGGTTGTCAACAGCCTTAATTCAAATCTCACTTCTACAACTTACTTCTGTGTAAGCTTGGTTACAAACCTATAAAATGGAAATATGAATACCTCAGGGTTGATGTGAGAAGTAAATTCAATAATCCTGGTAGTGCCGACTCAGTGATAGTTATTATGATTCATCTAAATTAAAGACTTCCAGAGGTTTTCCCATATTCTTGGATCTTTTCTGTCCTTATAACAATTAAACATCAAAAATATTTGAGGAATTTGTGCAGCCACTCTTCCTGTTCCAGGAATATATAAGATCATAAGATACTTGCAGCATATTTTCAGTATATTTAATGTTGATTACTAGAGCCATGGCAACTTAGGAAGTGTCCATTGGTTGGCCACGGGGCACTGATTTAGGTCTATTCTGGATATCATTTCAGTTCAGGACTGAAAAATTAAGGTATACAGATGAAATGTCTAGGAGACAAAAAGCTGATATAAGAGGATCAAGGTTCACAATGGTCCCCGCAGCCAAATGAAACTTTTTACCAGGGACTGATGTGGATTCTGGCATCAATTATTTAAGTCTGGGAATCGGGAGACTTGGCCAGACAGCAGTTCCTGGGAAGGAGATCTGGGGCTTCTAGTTGGCCACAAGCTCAATTTGAGCCAGATGTATACAGCTGCCAAGGAAATGACCTTAGTTTGCATTAACAGTCAGTACATGCCTTGTGGGTCCAAGGAAGGTAAAGGAAGAAAACAATTTAAATGAGCGAGGCAGCCCACATTTGGAGAAGGGAGGTTAGTTATGGAGACAAATTACAAATTTGAGTGGGGATCTTGCAAAGTCGTGCAGGCCGAGGGGGAGGTGGGGGGAGTACTCAGGTTGATGGGTCATCTGGTATCCGTCATAGTGAGGAATGACTGAAGGATCTAAGGATGTTTCCCAGGGAAAGAGATGACCACAAGGGAAGAGAGAGCTTTGTGAAAACCCCCAAATTCTTCCACGTGGAAGAAGCTGTCTTATTCTCCCTATTGCTTTCCTGGCAAACTTTGGGGAAATAAATGTGATACCTTTTGGGGTATCAGCTCAGCTCATGACAGCTCCTCCACCCCTCCCCTGTCCACCCCGAGTCCACTGTCTCAGGTGAGGTGAGACCCTGCAGGCCATACTTGTTCTTTACAACCCTGCCTTCCAGTTGACAGCTGATGGGACAAAGGGTGGATGCCTGCGGGAAGCCAGAACAATTCATCCTTTCTCTGGGGAACGTGGAGTCTGCCTTGGGGACAGACTGCCTGGCCGCCTCTCCATATGATTGCATCTGCAATGTGTAAATGTGGGACAGCCATTCGCCACCATGACAATGGCGCAGCCAAGAAAAAATCAATCTACAGAAGAAAAGAATGAGGCAGGAATGCAAAGAGGCAGAGGTGGAAGATGGAGGGTTCTGCCTGGCCCGGATTCTTTTCAGCTCCCCATTTCTTGGTATTAGTTCTTCTGAAAGTGTAACTGCCTTCCTGGACATGTGCTTTGTGAGATATCTTTTCGTCTTTGTTATAAAGCCACCTCCCCTTCTTACTTCCACCAGGCCAGCTGGGTTGCTTCACTTGTAACTAAGTGTCTTAACTATTGCAGAATGCGGCAGAAGGTAGCTCAGTATATGGAAGACATAATGGTGAACCCTATTCAGCCATTGAAAGAGTAGCCTCAGGAAGTAAGGATATTTCTGTTTCTGGGATCATTCATGTAGGAGCTGAATGACCTTCGATAATTGGGAGTCATAAGGAGAATCTTGCACTTGGGCTTCAGAAAGTCTTGGAATTGACCCTGGACTCTGCCACTCTCTTGCTGTGGGTCCTTGGACAATGTTCTTAAGCTTTACTGAGCCTGTTTCTTCTGCAGAAAGGATCAGTTGTAACAATGGAATGTTACATACCATTGGCATACCTCATAGAACTGTCGTGAGGATTAAACAACCTAATATATTAGTTTGCTATTGCTGCTGTAAGAAATTGCAACAAACTTAGTGGTTTAAAAAAGAATAAATTAATTATCTTTCGGTTCTGGAGGTCAGAAATCCAAATGGGATTCACCGGGCTAAGGTCAAGGTGTCGGCAGGGCTGTGTCCCTCTGGAGGCTCTAGAGGAGAACCCACTTCCTTGGCTTTTCCAGCTTCTAGAGGCTATGTGCCTTCCTTGACTCACGGTCCCTTCCTCCATCTTCAAAGAGCATCACTTCAACCTCCGCCTCCATCGTCACATCTCCTCTGACACTGACCCTCCTGCCTCCACCTTTCACTTCCAAAGACCCTGTGATTACACTGGACCCACCTGGATGATCAAAGATAATCTCTCATTTAAAAATCCTTAACTGCATCACACCTGCAACACCTCTTTTGCTGTGTAAGGTACCATATTCACAGGCTCCAGGGATCGGGATGCAGACATCTTTAGGGGGCCATTACTCCGCCTCCCACACCTAATGATAGGAAGAGCTAACTTTTATTGAAAGCCGTCTAGGAGGCACTGTGCTAAATGCTTTCACGCAGAGTATTTTATTTAAGCATCACCACAGTGCCAGGGGAGAGACTCAGAAAGGTGAAATGATTTGCCTTAGGCCACCCGACTAGGAGGCAGCAATGCTAAGAACCAAGACTTGTCGTTGGACTCTCCAGAGTCCTCTCTTAACCACCAATGAGAAATGGCAAACCCACAGGGCTTACTTCAGGCACGTAAAGAGTCTGTGGTGAACCAGAAAGTACTCACGCTGTCTTATGAGGTCAGTGGCTCCAGAGCTCCAGCCCATAGGCGTCAGTGTTCCAGGAGATGCCATACATCTGGATTAGTCATGTGAAATGTCCCAATTTTGAAACTGTGGAAACAAGTTCAAACGTTTAAAAAACTTTGTGCTGCCAAATAATACAGGTTGATGGGTGCACCTCACCCCTACACTATCAATTTAAGACATCTTTAATAATATACTATATATATTTTTTGTATATGAAGATCTCTGCCTCATCATAATGACTAACAGTTAGTTAGCAGTTATTATATGCCTGGCATGATGCTACATGCTTTACTGTCTTATTTCATTCACTAGTATGTGTTCTTAATTAAGAATTTAATTCCATACTTGGGAAGTTATTTTTGTTTTTAATGGGATTCTTATTGGCAAATGGAAGACTTCGATGAAGGATCTTACAGAGCAAAGGTTCAGTTGATCTTGGTTCCAAACTTGGCTCTCCCATTTCACTAACTGTGATGGTGGGCAAGTTAATGCACCTCTCTGAAGTGATCTCCTCACCTATAAAGTTTGTTCATAGTTTTCTGGAAGGGTTTCTATGACAATATGATTGTAGGTGGAATTCACTTTCCAAAGCACCATACAGATACTACTTATGATTCACACATAATTCACCGGAAGAACCAAATCAGGAGGTAAACAGCACAGAGATGGTGGACCCTGTTATAAATAGACGATTGAGGTTAAATGTGATGTTTCCAGCTAGAACTTGTCACATATTGGGTCTCAGGGCTGGAGGGAGCCTCCACTGCACAACTTAAACTGTCCTGGAACAAAGATGGACATTTACTGGCTGGGAAACAGGAGTTATGAGTACTACCTTCTTGAGTTTCTAACTCATTGGAAAGGTCTGTGTTCTACAGTGGAGACTTACATGCCCAAAGTGGCAGCAAAGACTGGGTCTCGGGGAATCTGGGTGCTAGTTGTAAACTGGTTACCAATCAGATGGCATTAGGACTTTTTCATTTTCTTGACTCAGTTTTCCCATCCAGCAAATGGGGCAAATTGGGAAAAAAATCATGTAATCTATAATCAATCCTGTTACTTTAAAAAACAGACTAAAAAGAGACAAGGGAATTCCTTGCCAGTGGATCTCAGAACTTTTCGTATTTTCTGAAACTGTTTCTGTTTTGGAGAGTGGAACGGTGGTTACCAGGAGCTGAGGTGGGAGCAGTGATGGAATAAGAGAGATGTTTAAGGTACCAACTTGCAACTAGTAGATAAATAAGTCCTGGAGATCTAATGTAGGGCCTAGTGATTACAGACAACAGTACTATGTTACAAACAACAAAAGAAGAAATGATAATTCTGAGATTCTACAGAGGTATTAGCTAACACAACAATGGGAATCATATTGTAATTATAAATTAATCAAATCAACATGTCATATATCTTAAACTTATACAATGTTTATGTCAAACATTTTTAATTTAAAAAGTGGTTTCTGTTTTACAGGTATCTGGACATCAGAAAAAATGTAAATGAAACTTTTATTATATTTGTGTTTTAAAAGTTAAAAAGTTCAAACAGGTGAAAATAAAGTTTCCTTTCCTCTTTTGGTTGTGGTCTTCTAGCTTTCATCTTCAGACAAAGCCCCAGTTACAGGTTTCTGGTATATTCTTCCAGAGGTGCTCTGTGCCAGTGGTTCTCAAGTGGTGGTGATTTTGACCCTAGGGGACAGTTGGCAATGTCTGGAGACATTTTTGCTTGCAACAACTGAGGGAGGGGTACTACCAGCATCTTGTGGATAGAGGCCAGGGATCTTAAAGATGCACAGGGCTGGCCCCCCAGAGCAAAGAATTATCTGGCCCCAAATGTCAATACTGCTGAGGTTGAGAAACCTTGTTGTATACATATATTAGCAAATACAAGTATGCATGCACACAAACACATGCACACACACCTCCTTTTTATATACAAATGGTAGATACACCACACTCTTTACTTCATCTTTTCCGTTTCACTTAACCATGGAGATTGTTCTGTATCTGCACAAATAGATCCTTTCAAGCTGCAGAATATCGTACTGTATAAATGATCATTTATTTACTCAGTCTCCTATTGAGAGACATTTAGATTGTTTCCAGCGTCTACAAACAATATTGCTATGATTCTTGTTCACAAATGCCCAGATGCTAGCGTATCTGTCTTATAATTCCTCTAAGTGGGACAACCAGATCGAATAGTATGTGGCTTTAAAATGCCGATCGGTGTTACCAAAGGTTACAACTAATTTTACATTCTCACCAACGATGGAGAGAGTGAATCTTGCTGGCGCCTTAACAACAGAATATGGCCCTCTGTCTTTCAGTTGACTTAGCTTCAACCAATCACACACTTTAAACTAACTGTAATTTCCAACCACTCATTTTTCAACAAATATTTATTCATTGTGTCAGGCACTGGGGTGAGGTGGGAGGAGAAGAATAGATCTTGGTGTCTCTCAAAGGTACTCCCAGTAGACTAGAGGGACACACAGTTTGTACTAGAGTGTGGTAAATTCTATAAATTAGGCCAGTGTAGAAGGGTACCTCATTCTGCTTGGTGCTTTCATGTGGGCCCAGGGTGTGTCTAATCTTCTAATTTTTCAAGAAATGCTTGGAAATTAGAGTTTCACGGGATAGCTCCTCATTTTGAAATGCAGGCAAAAAATTCAAATGATTTAAAAACATTTTGAGAGTCAGAGAAATCAGGTTTGAAAGGTGGGGCTAGCTTGTGGACTCTAAGCTGTAAACCTCTGACGTTCAGCTTTTATTGCTTCTCAAGGAGACTAACGGATGCAAAACCTCCCTCCACAGGGACCAGGGCTGTGGCATATATGTTTGCATGCATCCTTATTTCTTCAGGATAAATTCTCAGAAGTGGAATTGCTCAATAAAATAGAATATGGTTCCAAGGCATCTGATATATATTGCCAAGGTGGCTCCCAGAAGATTATGCTAACTTCCATTTCTACCATCAGTATATGAGTGCTTTCCCCGGTTCCCTTGCCAATGCTGGGTATTAATAATAAAAACATCCTTCTGCCAGTTTTACAGTTAAAAATATTCTCATTGTTACATTATTTTTATTATGTATGATATTCCTGGCTAAAGTTAAAATACCGACTTCATGAAAGTCTGGTGAGAACGCAGACCTGGAGCCTCATACACCACTGGGAGGAGTGCAAAATGGAACAACTGCTTTGGAAAAGTTTGCCAGTTTCTTAAAATGTTCAACACACATCTAACCTATGACTCAGCCATTCCATATTTAGGTGTTTATCCAAGAGAAGAGGAAATAGATGTCCATATGAAAACTTGTGCACAAATGTTTATAGTGTCTTTACTGCAATAGCCCCAAACTGAAAATAACCCACATATACGTCCATCAACAGATGCCTGGATAAACAAATTGTGGTTTATCCATTCAATGGCATACTACTTGGCAATAAAAAGGAATGAACTGTTGTTCATGTGATAATATGGATGACCCTCAAAATCATTATGCTCGAAGGTGCCAGACAGAAGTGTTACATACTGTATGATTCCACTGAACTCTAAAAGCTCTAGAAAGTACACACTAATCTATAGTGACAAAAAGCAGCCCTGGTTGCCTGGTGATGGTAGCGGGGAGAAGAAAAGAGGGATTACAAAGGAAAATTGGGAATAAAGGATATACTCACTAAACTGATTGGTGGTGAAGCTTTCATAGGTATGTATATACGTAAGACTGAACACAGCAAACTGTACCTTTAAAAATGTGCAGCTTATCGTGTCAATTACATGTCAATAAAGCAGTTAAAAAAATATCCCTCCACGTACTACAATACTCTCGTTGTTGTTTTGTTACTATTATTGTGCTGCTTACTAAGTAGGGACACTGCGCAGGAGCAGGCTGCCTGTGAACTGCACAATTCTGGGAGTGCGTTCCAAATAGGCTAGGACGTGAGCCCCGCCCCCTGGAGGTGTGCCATGAAGGCAGCAGCCTCACTAATGAGCTGGATGAACATCACTGCATTCACTGACAGCCTCTTCTGTTTCTTCTTGCGGGAGTTGCCTTTTAGAAACCATCTATAAGCTCTCTTTGTATACTAAGTAAGGCTCTCAAATGAGTGTCTGTTGTCCAAAGATGTTTTCCAGCTTTGCACTTTGGAGCTGAGTTTTGCTGCTCATAAACCAGTCACATTTACTTCTGATCTGATAACTTATTTCTTGGCAAAGCACTGCCCTGTGAACTCCTTTCTTGGCACCTAGGATCATGGCTTCAGCACCTGTTATTTTAGGAAACAGGTTTGTCCAGCAACTTGTATTTGTAATCTTCCTTGTGATTTGTTTGATCAAGCCCATTGTCTCTGAAGTCGGGGTGCCACTGGCTGACAGGTTAAGTGCACTAAGCTTTGATGGGCATTCTGGGGTGCTTACCAAAAAACCCCACTCTTAATAGAATAACTGTCGAGAGTGCTTCTCCTTTTCTCTTTTTTTTCCTAGCTGTCACCCTCATCTACCTAGGTACTGTCAGGTTCATTTTTTCACATGAGGACACTAACTTCCGGAGAAGTGAAAAGTCTTATCCAGGGTCCCACGGGGAATAGCTGAGGAAGCTGAGTTTGAGCTCATATTGGTCAGACTCCAAGTCCCAAACTGTCTCTCACTTACCGCCCTGGGTTTCAATCAGTTCCTTAGGCGGTCTGTCTTTCTTTATCTTAAAGGACAAAGGTAGAAACATGTTTCATCTTTTAACCCTGATAACAAACCTAATATCTTGTGCACCATAGGCCTTGAGGTCCAGTGGGTTTGAAGAGGAAAAATAAGTCTGTGTGGAGTGAGATGGGGGTGGTTTCTAAAATGTTTTCATTTCAGTTCCACACACAAACGTACAATGGATCAAAAAGTAGTAAGACAATAAGCTCACTTTGTCACACACTGTTCCAGCGGTCAGACTGTGCGTGAGAACACCAGGGGTGAAGTTTCTCAACTTCGGCACTACTGCCATTTGGGGCAGGTAGCTCTCGTTTACAGCGTCCTTGGCCTCTACCCACTAGATGCTCTGTGGTGACTGCCAAAATTGTCTCCAGACGTTGTCAAATGTCCTGAGTGGTGGGGGGGGGGGGGGTGAGTAGAAGAATTGTCCCTGGTAAAGCACCACTGGTCTGTGATTAATAAACGCTTAACAATGATTTTCAGAGCTCCAAAGAAATATCCTTAGGTTATAGGGCCAGTAAAAACACACCGGGGATTTATCTCGCTCTCTCTCTCTCTCTGTCTCTCTCTCCCACTAGCAGAACTTCCTAGTGGAAGCTAAATGTTTGATTAGCAGAAGCCTGAGAAATGTTTACTTAAACATATGGTTGATTCAAAGAAAACATTTTTATCATCCTTTCCTCATTAGAGATGATACTTATTGAACTCATACTATTTGCCAATCTCAGTGCTAAGTCCCTTAATGCGTGTTATCTCATTTAATACTCAGAGCTTTTTAAAATAGGCATAAACATTATCCGCAAGTTACTGGTGAGGAAACAAGAGATTTAGGGAGATGAAATAACTTCTTCAGAGTAACTCAGAAGAATTGATGCAGCTGGGATCTTCACCCGAATTTATTTTATGCTGCGGTTCACTCACCATACCGATTTCCAAAATTACATTCATTCACAGTAGGGCATTTTAAAAAAACCCAAAACAAAAAGAAGAAAATAAAATCACTGCTAATCTCACCATCTAACAATCACCAGTGTTGACATTCTGTTAGGAATCCATCCAGTCTTTTTTCTCTGCATTTAAAACGTGTACTTTATGAAAGGTGGGATGTGTTTAATATTCTAATTTTTCTTTTGACATTTGGGACTGCTTTTCCATCATGATGTTAAATATTCTTCACTAGCATCATTTAAAAGGGCTGTATCATATTCCAGCAGGGAACTTCTAGGCAATCTCCCAATATCAGACATTCTGGTTATATTTTTTTTCTCCCTCCCTTTCTCCCTCCTTTTCCGCTTGCTTCCTTCCTTCCTTCCTCTTCCACGTTATTTACTCAGGATAAATTCCTGTCAGTTGAATCCTGGTGTAGTGGTTGTCATATTTTTAAAGCTTTTGATGCATTCTGTCAAATTGCATTCTCCCCAAAGGTTGTATTGATTTACAGTTTACCTGCACTGTGTGGATAGATGTATTTGTTTCTTCCAAGAAACTCAGGACTTTAAACTTAAAACACACACACACACTTGCAGATATTACAAAAGAAATCGTATTTGGTTTTTATTTGCATTTTTTGACTCCCAGTAGTTTGAAATCTCTTTATGAAACATATGAGAAATGTATGCACTTTAAAAAAAGTAGTCGGGGCAGCAGTGGTGAAAGACAGATTCTCTGAAATATGAGTAATATTCAGATACCTTTCAAAGAAAAGAAGTCTTGTAGATGTCAAGTGTTAACATATATGTATGTAACTATACAACATAAATGCACAGTAACATAAGAGAAGGCTTACGTCCCTTACACTCAGTTCTTCGGGAGCCCTAAGATCAAAGCAAACTTACAGATGAACACAAAACTATGAAAACTGTTAAACCCAAATAAGCCACAGTAATTTAATATGGTGGCTGAAACAACTGCACATAAGTGACATCTGGAAATCTCTGCAGGCAGCGTGGACTCCCAATCACAGGCACTTTCTGACGGTGCAGTGACTCAGCCCGCCCACCACTTTTCAACTTTGGGACCAGAGGGAGAGAAACAAAGCCTTCCTGGGGCTCAGATGCACCCTTTACATGTTCAGCCTGCCTCTCTTTTCTTCCCATTCACTCCACAAATAAAGTAATATAACTTGGAGCCAGTGACTGTCAACCCAAGCACAGGAACCAGCAGGATGCTCAGTTAGAATACGGAAAGATTATTTTTAGATGATTTGCAAAAGGGAACATAAAATGTGAACGATTTTCTTATAGGGAATTCAAAAGCCTCACTTTGCTGGACTTTGAAATCACTGAGCAAGGATCAGACAGACTGAGAGCAAGTCAGAGCCACAACTTTCTCACCTGTAAAGTGGAACAATAACAACTACCATATGGGATTGCAGTGGGTTGTGTGAGAATAATGCAGGTAGGCTGCTCAAAACATGCCAACCTGTCCTCAGTTCCTCAGTTGGTTTCTGTGGGATTTTAAAATGACTTTGGCTATGTTGTCTTTACAGGAGAAATGATGCACTCCAAATCAGGACCACGAGTTATTAAAAAAAAGTCCCTAAAATACAAGCTCCAGGGTCCCCACTTTGCTCCACTTAGCCCAGGGGTAGCTTGAGGGCTCTACACCAGGATTTGTATTAATTTTTATTGGTACAATTCAATTTGATTAGTCTCTGTGATCAAATAGTTGGCTGCATTCGGAGGGGTTTTCTAAGTGAGAGAATTACTGGCTTCTATGCTGCATAAACACCAGAACCTGATTCACAACGTTCTGCGTGGGGCCTGACTCCTACGGAAGGCTCCCCAGAGATCTCTGCTCTCCTTCCTGCCACGTGACTCCAGGAAGGCGGCGTTTCAGCCTCTTGCCAGCAAACTCTTGGGAAAATAAAGCTGGCCTCATGGAGGCACATCCCTGTCACCCCAGCTAGCTGGAGTGAATCTGCATGCACATTTTGTTGATGTTTCCTGCGTTTATCCTCCTTTCTGTCGCAGCAGGAGCAGGAGCAGGTGAGGACACATTCAATGCTTTACCGGCTTCCCCACGGGCCCTCTGGCCCCCTATTTCGAGCCTCCCTATTGCTGCGACTCACAGAGTCTCACCCTCACCGTGAAACCCTGCCAGTCCCTGCAAACCTTTCTAAGAAAAGCCTTTGGAAGCCCGACTTGATGATGATGATGGTGATGAACTGGGGTCCAATTTGTATACAATAAATTGCAAAGATTTCAAGTACAGTTTCACGAGTTTCGACAAATGTCTACAACATTGTAACCACCGCCCTAATTGATACAGAACCTTCCATCACTCGCATATACTCCTTCACGCCTCTTCCCAGTAAAAACGCTCCCACCCCCATAGCTATCCCCACAGCTCAGCTTTGTCAGTTCTGGAGCTTCATGTAAACAGAACCAGGCAAAATGTACACTTTTGTGTCTGGCTTCTTTCAGTATGTAAGGTTTTGGAGATTCGTTCATCATGCTGTGTCTCCTTAGTTCATTTTTATGTATTTATATATTTATTTTTGTTTGTTTTCTTTTTTGGGCCGCATTTTGCGTGGCGTGTGGGATCTCAATTCCCTGACAAGGGATTGAACCCGGGTCAAGGCAGTGAAAGCCTAGAATCCTAACCACTAGGCCACCAGTTCATTTTTAAATTGCTCCTGGGTCATAGTTCTCTGTGTGGAAAACCAGCACTTTGTTTATCCATTCATCTGATGATGGACATTTATTACTTCTTTTCCAGGTTTTGGCTACTATGAATAACACTGTAATGGATGTATCTGTGGATGTATCTGTATAACTCTTTTTTTTTTTTTTTTTCTGTATAACTCTTTTTAGAGACATGTATGTTTATTTCTCTTGGATAAATACCTAGGAATGGAATTTCTGGGTCATAGGGTAGATGTAAGTTTAATGTACATGTAAGAAACTGCCAACTGTTCTCCAAAGTGGGGAACTTACTTGGTTTTGAGATTCCTGATTAAAGTGTGTGCCTCATTACCTGCCCTTTAGTAACACAAGAGCTTGTATTTTTCTTTGTCTGGGTAGAATGACTGCAAAAGATGGCTGTATCTCTCTATCCCTCCTTATACTCATATCCTTTGCAATGTCACCTTTGCAGTGCCTTCCATCAAGAGATGGAGTCTACTTACCACTCCTTGAATATCAGTTCGATTTGTGTCTTGCTCTGACCAACAAAAAGCAGGGGAAATAACAGTAAGCCAATTCCCAGCCTGTACCTCCAGAGGTCTCATGTATTCTGTGCATGTTTTGGGACCCTGCTACTGCCATAAGCACAGGCCTGGCATGGCCTTCTTGAGGATGAGAGACCGCACGGAGCCAGGCTCAGTTGTCTCAGCTAAAGCCACCACGGACCAGCCTACAGCCAGCCAACCTCCTCACCTGTGAGAGAACCCACTCTACATCGGGAGAGCCACCTGCTCAACCCACAGCTGACTACAGAGGCCTGAGTTTAACTCTGAAGAGAGGAACCACTTGGCTAAACCCACAGACTCAGAATCAATAATAAATGCTTATTGTTTTAAGTTACTGAATTTTGGGGTGATGCGTTACACAGGCATACCTAACTGACACATTTCTATTAGGACAGGTCTTCACCTCTTCCTCTACCACTTACTACTTGGGTAAACATGGTCAATTTAGTTACCACCTCTGAACCTTAAGCTACCACATCTGTAAAATGAATATTGTAATTCTCACTTTACAAAATTGTTTTGAAGATCAGATGAGTAACTGAAATAAAAGAATATAACAGTGCCCAGCTGATAGTACGTACTCAATAAACTCTTGCTATAGTAATAATAATTTTTAAAAATCACCACATGCTCTTTGTGCCGTAACACATTTTCTTGCAGCAGAATCTTCTATATTTTAGAAGCAGAAGTGTCTAGACATTCTGAAGGTGTGTCCTTCCAGGTTGGAATATGAGCTCATTTTTTTTTTTCACCAGACGTTTCACAGTCACATGATATAGTTAAGCTATTCGTTTTCACTGACTGAGAAAAATATAATGGCAAATGCATAACTGTAAATTCTCAAGGGCTGCTGCAGTGTATTTGTATTTTGGGAAACTACAACAACATTGCCAATACATTTAAAAGCTAGTGGTACACGAGAAGTGAGATCCATGTATTTAACTGATAGATACTATTTTATGTATATACCAAATCTGGGGTCTTTATAATAATTTCCTCTCTTCGTGAATCCATCCATCAGTTTTCGTCACTGCTGGGGACTACAGCCCAAAGGTTGGAAACCACTGATATAGCTCAACAGTGGCCTATAACACAAGGCCCTGTGTGGCCCAATCTTTCCTCAAGCTGCTTACTTTTGGCCCTTATGTCTCTATATTCATCTCTATATTCATTCATGTGTCTCACTTATTCATTTAGCTCCATCTGTGGCAGCCTTCTGGCCGTTCCTCAGCCACCCCCCAAATTAGTTTTTGCTCTTTTACTGCCCCCCCGACCCCCGCAGCTCTTCACACAGGCGGCTTGTCCTGTATTCAGACTGATGCCCAAATATCCCCTCCCTAAAAAGGCCTTCCTCAGCTCTCCGTGTAAAGTACATACACCTCCTTCTACCCATTCTTCTATTTCCTCTGGTTTTGTTTCCTTTTGTGCACTTCTCTAACACTGTTGAAATGGCTTATTTATCTTTTTCTTGACTGTTACACCCTGCTATAGGATAAGCCTCATGAGAGAAGACAACAGCGCTGTGCAGTGCCTGACATGTAGTGGTGCTTAGTAAGTTTTAATCTAATAGATTAATCTTATTTTACAGATGAAGACCCTGAGGTCCAGAGAGGAAGAAGACAGCCAAAGTCATGTCGCCTGCGAGCAATTAAAATCAAGGTTTCGGGCTTCCCTGGTGGCGCGGTGGTTGGGAGTCCGCCTGCTGATGCAGGAGATGCGGGTTTGTGCCCTGGTCCTGGAGGATCCCACATGCCGCGGTGTGGCTGGGCCTGTGAGCCATGACCGCTGAGCCTGCGCGTCCGGAGCCTGTGCTCTGCAACGGGACAGGCTGCGGCGGTGAGAGGCCCGCGTACCGCCAAAAAAAAAAAAAAAAAAAAAAAAAAAAAAAAAATCAAGGTTTCTAAATCTCTTGATAATGTTCGTTCACACCATCACCCAGCCCTCATCCAACCTGAATTAGTAAGGATTCAGTTTAAATGCAAGAAAAGCAATTGTTTGGGACTTCCCTAGTGGCGTAGTGGTTAAGAATCTGCCTGCCAGTACAGGGGACACGGGTTCGAGCCCTGGTCCAGGAAGATCCCACATGCAGAGCAACTAAGCCTGGGTGCCATAACTACTAAGCCTGCGCTCTAGAGCCCATGAGCCACAACTACTGAGCCTGTGTGCCGCAACTACTGAGACTGCGCTCTAGAGCCTGTGAGCCACAACTACTGAAGCCCACGCGCCGAGAGCCCGTGCTGCGCAACGAGAAGCCACTGCAATGAGAAGCCCAGGCACTGCAACGAAGAGTAGCCCCCGCTCGCCACAACTAGAGAAAGCCTGTGCGCAACAACAAAGACCTAACGCAGCCAAAAAAAAAAGCAAAGCAATCAAGCAATCGTTTTAATGAATTAAATATAGTAGAAAAATATTTTTCTTTCACATAATCTTGATGGTAAGCGAAGATTGTTCTGGGTATCACTCTGAGTAACAAACCATGTCAAAATTTTGTGGCCTAAAAGAATAATTTATTTTTTTCATGATTCTGAGGTTCAAGGGGCTCAGCTGGTCACTTTTCCTGCTCAGTTGGGGCTTTGCCCACTGAACATAGAGTTGAGAGGAGCTCTGCAATAGTACCACGTATTACTTCCACCATACATGTAAATAACCTCAAGAGCAACAGTAAAATGTAGGAGAAGCATTAGAAAGTGAATTTTGAGTATCTGTTTCCTTTAAGTTATATACATACACAACGGATAAATACATATGTGTATACATATACAACACACATGTGCATTACTGTTGTAAAATATACATAAAATTGACCACTTTAGCCATTTTTAAGTGTACAATTCAGTGGCATTAAGTACATTTACAGTGTTGCATAAGCATCAGCACTATCTCCAGAACTTTCTCATCATCCCAAACAGAAGCTCTGTCCCCATCAACCAATAACTCCCATTCCCTTCTCCCTCCCCCAGGCCCTGGGAACCTCTGTTCTTTCTGTCTCTATGAATACACCTATTCCAGGTACCTCATAAAAGTGGAATCACACACTTGTCCTTTTGTGTCTAGCTTCGTTCACTTAGCATATCCTTTGTATTTAATACCCTTCATTTAATCGTAAGTGTGTAGAATTTAATTTTTTCATAAGCTGTGTTTAACCACCAGCTTGTGAGATTCCTGAAGATTCGATCACCAGCTCCTGCGCGCTGGCAGAGCGGGCCCCAGCGCAGCCCTGAGCCAGCCCACGGCCCAGCCGTCGTGGATCCAGAACTCCAGCGTGGGACTCTCAACTCCACAGCCCTGCTCTTCATCACTGGTCTCAATGGATTTCCTGACCTCATTCTATTCCATCACCAGCGACCTCATCACAAACCGCGGCAGAACGTAGGCATCCTAACCCTCCGTTTAGAAACGTGGGAGAACACCACCTGGGAACACGAAGGGTGCTTCTGTAGCAAAGCCAACACTTACTGACTCATATTAGGCCAAATACATAGTAAATCTGACTCTCCCCAAAGCCATTCTGTATTTTTGTTTGTTTGTTTTTTTGCAGTACACAGGCCTCTCACTGTTGTGGCCTCTCCCGTTGCGGAGCACAGGCTCCGGACGCGCAGGCTCAGCGGCCATGGCTCACGGGCCCAGCCGCTCCGCGGCATGTGGGATCCTCCCGGACCGGGGCACGAACCCGTGTGCCCTGCATCAGCAGGCGGACTCTCAACCACTGCACCACCAGGGAAGCCCATTCTGTATTTTTAAGCCAAGAAAACTGAGAAAATAACTTGCCCTTGAAATTGCAGTATCATGTAAATTTTTTTCATCACTTAGAAATGGAAGTCTCTCGCCAGGAAATTGTATGCTCACATCACTCATTCACCTGCACCTAACCGGACTGTGCATCCACCCTCATTCGATAAATCTCTGGACAGAAGATAAGGACACGACTTACACACTACAGTTTTTCCCCCCATTTTCTTTACAAGGGTGCAGCCACTTTCCTCGTAGGAAAACAAGTTCATAGTGAAATGACTCAGTCGGTGAATCTGACAATTAGATTCAAAGCGTTGAACAGCGGGTAGGGCAGCAAATGATGGCGGACACCCCGCACAGCGGCTGGAGCTCGGACTGGGTGCCCACTCACAGCAGATCTTCAGGTCTGTCGGGGATTCTTATCTGTGGGCCTCCAGGCAGGCTGCTCAGCCCCTCGGAGCTTCCTCTGGTCATCATCCCAAGGCCGTGCGATGGGTGGCTGCCAAGCCAGCCTCTCAGCAGTTTTCCCCTTGTTCCCCCTGACCAGCCACACATGCTTCTTGCTGGTCCTCAACACAGCCACACACTCCTGCCAAAGGGCCTTTGCCCTCGAGGCACCCTCTACCAGACACTTTTTGCCCAGACACCCACGACGCTCAGTCTCTCACTTCACTCCATCTTGGCCGAGATGCCACCTCTTCATACAGGAATTTCTTGACCACTTGAGCTGAAAGAGCACCCCTTCTGCCAAAATCACTCTGCCTCCCCTTCCTGCTTTATTTTCTCCATAGCCAGTTTCTCCGCAATGGTCCGGGATGTAATTGGTTTTGTTTAACAGCTTTATTGAAATATCATTCACATACCATATAATTCATCCATTTAAAGTGTACAACTGAATGGTTTTTAGTATATTCATAGCCTTGTGTAACCATCACCACAGTCAATTTTTAGCACATTTTCATCATCTCAAAAAGAAACCCAGTACCCTTTAGATATCATTCCTTATTATCCCCTTTCTTAGCCCTAAGCAACCACTCATCTACTTTTCGTCTTAGATTTGCCTATTTTGGATGTTTCCTATAGATAGAATCATGTAATATGTGGTCTTTTGTGACTGACTTCTTTCACTTAGCATAATGTTTTCAAGGTCCAGCCACGGTGTAGCACACATCAGTACTTCATTCCTTTGTATGGCCTAATACTACTCCCTTGTAAAGATATGCTACATAATTTTTTAAGTCATTCAGTAGTTGATGGACATTTGAGTTGTATCCTCCTTTTGGCTATTATGAATAACGCTGCTATAAACATTCAAGTTTTTGTATAGACATGTGTTTTTATTCTTTTCTTGGGACTATATCTAGGAGTAAAATTTCTGGGTCATAAGGTAACTCTATGTTTAATCATTTGAGGAACTGCCAGATGGTTTTCCAAAGTGGTTGTACCATTTTACATTCCCACCAGCAGCGTATCAGGGTCCAACTTCTCCACATCCTCTCCAGCCAGGACGTATCTGTTTACCCGTCTGCCGTCTCCACCCCTGGGATATAAGTGGTCTGAGGGAAGGGACTTTGTTGAAGCTGTTCACTCCTGTACACCCCTCCCCACTCTGGAATATAGCAGATGATAACACTGGATGAATGAATGATTCTATCCTTCTTCTATTCCTAGAACCTAGCATAGCACTTGGCATTTATGATGGGCTTGGAAATCTTCAAAACTTGAAAATACTGGTGATCGTAGAGTCCATTCGAAATGCATCATACGTGCATTTAATTTTTAGGCTGAAGTTAAGGCCATCCACCCCCCTTCCCTCCTACCATAAAAATACACACATTTTCACAAACAAATCCCACTCTCCCAGTTAATTCTCACAACTGCAAACAAATCTATGAACTCATATCAAGGCCACAGAGGCTTAACATTCGAGCACATGGAGGTAAGTCCCATGATAAGCAGGCCACTTTCAAGCTCCCCACCATCCACCATCTACTGCTGGGACAGAGCCGTCCTGAAGACGAGGAGATGTGCGTGCCTGCAAGCACACAGGTGTGGACAGGCTCCTCGTGCTTGTCTGTTTAGTCCAGCTCAGAGGATCTTCAACCTTAACCGTGCATAAAAAGGATTCCATAGCTGTAGGTACCAGGCCATACCTACATCACGCGAGATTTAGGCTCAAGGGATTTTCAAGCGTAACTTGGATAATGTGATTTTAGGTTAATCCTGACTTTCAAAATTATCTTCCACCCCACATCCTGCCTCAGAAAGGATGCCTCTTCATTGTCACTCCAGAAATGGACTCCAGCAACAGAAGAGGGTCTGAGGGCTTAACAGGGGGGACTGTTGAATCTTTCATTTATAAATGATACGGCACCTGCCAGTCACACCGGTAAGTGAACTGCTAAGTATCACACGAAGCACACAGAGGTCCCAGCAGACCTTCCTAGCATTTCCCAAATGACTACAGGGGAGCAGCCACAAGGATGGGTACCATTTCCCAAACTCAAAAGACCCTGTTGCTGTGTAGGATGTGTTCATTTCTTTCTAAAAGTACTGCTGGCCCATGCACTGTGCTGGGCACTGTTCAAGATATAGCAGTGGGGGCGGTGGAGTCAGTGATTAAAATCGAATATCTGCTTCAGGGAGTTTACAGACTAATGGAGAAATCAGGTAATGAACAACTAAATGTGTTGATTTATAATATACTATCAGGTGGTGACGAATGCTGTGAGGGAAAAAATACAGCATGTAAAGGAATAGGGAGTGACAGGGGGAAGCTATTTTAGATGGTGTCCAGGGAAGAACTCTCTGCAAAAAAGGTCATCTGTGTAGAGGCTGTGATGAGGATGTCTGGGGAAGAGCATCAGGCAGAAGGAACACCAAGTGCAAAGGCCCAGAGGAGGAACAAGTGAGGTGTGCAGGGACCAGCGCAAAGGCCAGTGCTTGCAGCAAAGGGAGCAAAGGGAGGAGGGAGACATGGAGGATTAAGTTGGAAGGTACCCAAGGGCCAGACTGCGTAGGACATCATAAGCCACGAAAAGGACTTTGGGTTTTATTTTATTAAGTTTTATTTGGATGGAAGTCATTGGATGGGTGCTTATATATTGATTCCCTTAATCCTTATTAAAAATATTATCTTACTTAATCCTTATAATAATACTGTGGGGTAAACATTGTTATCCCCACTGGGACACCAGAAAAGTAAGGCTCAGAGAGAAAAAAATAACGTGTCCAGGGTCACGCAAATGGTCACTACTAGAGTCAGGATTTGATTCCAGATAGCGTGACGAACCGGCCCGATTTCCCCAGGACTGACCCAGTTTTAGCACTGAAAACCCTGCATTCGGAAAACCTCTCCCTCCCAGGCTTTGGAGGTTTCTTTGCCTCCAAAGCCCATATGCAAGGATGACTGCAGAACCCTGAAAGAAAAGGATCAGAATTCCAGGGCCTGCAAGCTCCCTTTCTGAATTCTGCCAAGGAGGAAAAAATGTTAACTGCTCCCTCGAAAGAATTTCATCAGGGGCTTGGCAGCTACGAGAGAAGGGTGTACTCCTTACCTACAGTGACTATCTAATATATCATACAAACCGGGATGCTATGAAGAGTGAAAATGATGCTATGAATAATCACATGGAAACTGCAAGTATTGTCCAGGGCAGGCCTGGGTAAACTGGGCCAGAGGACCACCCAAACTGTATCTGGTTGCAGAATCTGGAGGGTGGATCTCACCAGCAAGGCTCTAGCAGCCGTGTGTGTTTCTCTTCGGCCTTTTAGCTCCAGAGGCTCTGCTCAAAGTCTTTTCCTGATAAAAAGCCTGAAGTCCTCTTAGCAGAATCAGTTGAAATACATGTGCCCTCTGCTCTCTGTCCCAAGTTACAGTTTTCAAGCTTCAACAGTCACAGGGATAGTTTCCCTCCCTTAAGTCACCAATGACTCAGTTTGATTCTGTTAAAAGCACTGGAGCTTCCCAGTCAAAAAGAACTGGCATAAGTAAAACAGAAATAGTAGCTACTATTTTCTGAGCATCGATTACATGTCAGGCACAGTTCTACATCATTTAAGCATCAGAACACTCCTTGGAGGTGACGCCATTAGCCCCATTTTACAGATAAGGACACTTAGCCTCAGAGTAGTCAAGGAATGTGTCCAAGGTCACACAGCCTATAGGAGGCAGGCGTAAGAGTCTGAATTCAGGAACATCTGACAGCAAATCTTGGCTTTTCATTTGTACAGCCTCTTTCTTGTGTGGAGATCTTTGATCTATATTCCCTTGAACCCTTGTGCTAATTGCTCTCTCCACAGGAATCTTTAACCTGGTGCCCACGGATCTCCCCAAGTGATCCTTGGATAAAATTCAGGATAAATAGATAAACATATAACACTAACCTGAATATTATTATTATTCTCATTTTAAAAATGAGAGAAAATTAGCAGTATTGAAACTTTGTCACCAGTGGAAACCTGATACTTTCATATCACATCAGTTACAGATAATTTGAAATATCATTTATAGTTATTCCCACTTCAAAATTAGTTATTAGACTTCATATTGGTCTTGTCATTTAGTGTGTTAATAAAAAAGCACATATATTATCATAATACATATTTGTTGAAAAATTTTGTTTAGTAACTGCGTTTAAATATAATTGGTTTTCTTTGCAAGCCTATGCATTTTTAAAGATTTAAAAACCATTCTGAGAAGGGCATAACAGGCTTCCCCAAGCCCCCAAAAGGGTCCACGACATAAAAAGACTGAGCTCCTGTAAAGAGCTGGGAAGTGGGCCATTTATTTAATAAATGATTCACTGTTTGGGCACAAAGTTTTAAATAATTTCTTTACAATATCACCAAAACTTGTACATGTAAGAGGCAGGGAAAGCCTTAATGGAAATATCTCATTCATTCGTGCGTCCCTTAAACAAAGATTATTTGGGCACCTACGGCGCATCAAGCCCTGTGAATGGCACGGGAGACGGGACAGACCAGAAACTCTGCTTTCACAGAGCTGACCTCGCAAAGGGTCAAGGCAACCACACAACAATCATCACACATATAATCAGGTAACACAAGGGTGACAGGGCCTGGGGTGGGTGCTCTGGGAATTCCCTGACTGCTCAGCTGAGGTCTGAAGGACGGGTAGGCATTAAATGGGCAAACAAGGTGTGGAAAGTGAGCTGAAGTTGACTTACACAGGCTCATAAGAGCCGACTGATAGATCTGAAGGGATTTTGTGATCCAGTTGTTAAACACAGCCATTATTAAAAATTAAGCTATAAAACTGACAATTAAATGAATTATATTTAAAACAGAAAAGAAATACCTCTAGCACTGCTCCAGACGTCGTAACTGGTGGGGCCTAGTGTATTCCTACATCACTCGACGATGGCGGTGGTCAATGCTACTCATTTCAAATGTCCCCTTTCCACTCAGAGCTCTCTGGAACCCCTACAACTCCCATCACCTCCTATTTCTCTCCCCTGCTTGCTTTACTTTCCCCCATAATTTTTATCACCCTCTGCCCTACTATATAACTGGATTATTCATCTCCTGTCTTTATCATTCTAAGGTTGAACTCCATGACGGCAAGGAGTTTTTTTTCTGTTTCCTTCCCTGCCAGGTCTCTAGTTCTATAACTGTCCTGGCATTTAGGAAGCCTAAATATTTTTTGGACGCATGAATGCTGGGATTTGAACACTTGTTACGAGTTGACTGATAATTTTAAGAGTCTGTTTCCTTAACCCCCATCCCTTCCTGGCTAAACCAGGGTCAGCACTCTGCCCTGCAGCACACGCCATTCTGACTCGCGGGCTCCACCGCCATCTGAATCCACTTGACGGTTGGGAGCCTGCCCCACGGAGCTCATTTTTTAATACCAGAGAAACTCTTAAAGTCAAGACTCTGTAATCTATGACTTGAACTTGAATCCTAACTCTTCTTATGCAGGAAACTAAAGATACAGATCCAAAAGGCTTTACAGAATCTTAAGGAAAAAAAGAGAAAAATCAGAAACGTAACGACGTGGCTCCTAACGATCCCTTCAGCTGCCCCGACATCAGGAGCGCCCTCCTCAGCCAGAAGCACAGCAGTCACACGTGCGGCCCTAGAGCTGTCTGCCGGAGCTCAACTTCTGCCTGTGCCATTGGCTTTGCAACCTCGGGGAGTGAATTAATCTCCACCAGCCTCAGTTTGCTCATCTGTCTAACGCGAATAATAATATCACAGTTCAACCACTCCAAGAAGCCACCGAAAGGTAACACCATGAACCAGTAAGAAAGAAAAAATTGTTACTAATTATAAAATAACCCACTGACTCTAAGACTTACAGGGACTTTAGAAATGTTTTAAGTAGAGTTGCTGCATAAAATACAGGATGTCCAGTTATATTTGAATTTCAGATAAAAAATGAATAATGTTTTAGGATCAGTGTATCTCATTTGGGGCATACTACTTGGGACATCTCTATATGAAAAAATTATTCATTGTTTATCCAGATTTCAAATTTAATTGGGGTCCTGAATTTTATTTGCTAACTCTGGTAACTCTAGTTATAAAGGTCAAAAACATATGTCCTAGACTCTAAAATATGGTAGTGCACATCGCGTTGGGAGGTGCGGGTCGAATGGATTAACATAGGAAAAGCCTTAGATCAGCGCCTGGCACACAGCAGGCCCCCACGAAACGTTAGGTGGTGTTGTATATAAGATAAGCTCGTACCAGTTCACCAGCCTGGAGCTCCTGGAGAACCCACCATTCCATCCCCAGGCCTTGGCTCAGAACTTCTCACCCTGAAAGAGTCCAATTTATTTATTCAGTCAAAAGAGACTCCTTTTTCTTTCTCAATGAATGGAAAAATACCCCTTTAAAAAATGCAATGAATGGAGAGCTTCAACTTTGTTTTCCACCCCTTTTCTGTACTGGTTCCCCCATGGTCTCAATCCTTTGAATGCCCCCAGGGTGGGAGGTGGGGGTAGTCTGTTCCAAATCTTCTCCGAAGTCTGGAAAGAGAATACTTTTAGATAAGCCCCTGCAGTGAGCTCCTCTCCTCCATGGTGCCTCCACCCCTCCAGGAGCCTTCCAGCATCTACCTTTGAGAACTCAGGTGTCTGCGGCCAATTACTTTTTTTTTTTTTTTTTTTGGACGTGTTGGGTCTTTGTTGCTCCACGTGGGCTTTCTCTAGCTGCGGCGAGCAGGGGCTACTCTTCATTGCGCGAGCTTCTCATTGCAGTGGCTTCTCTTCTTGCAGAGCACGGGCTCTAGGCAGGCGGGCTTCAGTAGTTGTGGCACACAGGCTCAGTAGTTGTGGCTCATGGGCTCTAGAGCGCAGGCTCAGTAGTTGTGGCACATGGGCTTAGTTGCTCTGCACCACGTGGGATCTTCCCGGACCAGGGCTCCAACCCGTGTCCCCTGCGTTGGCAGGCGGACTCTTAACCACTGCGCCACCAGGGAAGCCCCCCAATTACATTTCTGTCCTACTCATGAAACTGCTTAATTAGCCTAATTGCAGGGCTGCAGCAGCAGGCTGCCTGGGAAGGGGTATTAACCCTGTATTTCCCTTGCACAATGCAGGCTCCCAGGGCCCCCTGTGGCCCCTTTTACCAAGTTCCCTTGCAGTGGCCAGAACACTCTACAGTTTGCTCGGAGTCTGTCTGTTTCAAAACAACAACAATAATGTAAAAATAATAGTAATATGTACTCATGGTCAAAAATTTTAAACAGAAGTGTAAAGTGAGACCTAAAAGTGATCTGAACACTCATCACCTGCATTCCAGCTCCACTTCCTGGAAGTAAAAATTGCGCACAGTTTTTAATGTACATAGGCATGTCCTACACTCAAATTACATATATATATTAGTCTGTAAGCATATGTGCATATTTGGGATGTATTTACATTTTTGATACATAGTACCAAACTGGAAGATAGTCTTTCTTCTGTTGATGTTTAGTTTTTCTAAATAATAATGAACAATATCAGCTGAACACTATGTACATGCATTGCATGTTTTATATACGCATATATAAAAATTTATACATATATTGCATATAGTCACCTATAAATGTCTGTCCCATTTATTTTGTACAAATGGAATTGTACAATATATACGCACAGGTGACCTGCTTCGCTGGCTGTCTTTAATGTCTACACTTTAGAGCCAACAGTTCTGTGCCTTTTTTCTTTTTGGCCACACCCCCTCCGCACGTGGGACCTTAACCACTGCACCACCAGGGAAGTCCCCGGCCGTTCTTTCTTATAAGGCTGCATGATATTCAATAGGAGGGACATGCCACAATTTATTTAATGAGCCTCCTATTATGAAGCACTTAGGTTGCTTTCAGATTTGTGCTGCACACACACACACACACACACACACACAAAACATGCAAAGAAGCAAATGAAACAGGGAAACATCCTTGAGCTGGTGGTGGTGGTGACGGTGGTGGTGATGGTGGTGGTGGTGCAGCTTCAAAGTAGCCCTGTTGGCCGGACCAATCGGAAGGCAGCAGGCAGTGGGACCCTTTGTTGACCCTTTAGTTTCTGGATCCTGGGATGCCCCAGATGGTTCCAGGGAGAGGCCAAGGCAGCCTGGGTGGTGGATTGATGGGCCTGAGGAAGCAGCTGTTGACCATCTGGTATGGAAACCCTCCTGTATTTTAACGTCAATACGCTTCTCCTGGTCTTCCTTGTTGGCTATTGTCCCTGTTTGAATATATCCACAGATTTCTAACCCTGGAACTCCTGGGTCAAATGGTACGAACACTTCACCTCAATTACGCTATTATCAGAATGTTCTTTGGAATCTTTTTTGGGGGGGGAATTAAAAAATAATATTAATAGATGATATTTATAAGAGCTAGGCACCCACTAAGCGCTTTATACATCTGATAGCCTGCAATCCTCCCAAGAACGCTGTGGGGCTGGTATTTTCACCACCCCCATTTTACAGGTGGGAAAACTGAGACTCCGAGGCTGACTTGAGTCACATAACAAGTCACAGGTGGTGCTGGGATTCAAACCTATTTCCATAGGGCCCTGCAGCAGCTGCTTGATTGACTTTCTATCAGTAAATCCTAATGAGACGTGAAGAGAATGAGAGGGATGCCCACAGTTCCCGCCTGAGGGGGTCACAAGCTCATGCACATATATGCACACATACGCATCCAGGTGACAAAGAGACAAAAGAACAAGACAGGTGTCAGGTTCCTATCGACAGCAATTTGTGGTGTTATGAGAGGAACTCCCAACAAGTGGCTACACGGACTTGACTTTTCCGAGCCTCAGGTTCTTCATCAGGAAATGGGAACCATAACCCAATCCAGCGGAGCTGCTAAAGGGAACTGAGTTAACCCACATGAATGCCTGGGGCCTGGCAGTTACTCTTAGGTCTGTGTGTGAGTCCAAGGGCCCCTTCAAACTTTCGAGGACACAGCTCTGTGATATCAGAACCAAAGGGGGAAGACTGTCCTTTAAGGGCTGACCATTCCTCCCAACAATGTCCTAGTCCTGCTCCCAAGTACACTAAAAATAAAAAATTTCCCCAATTCTATAAATGTCTGATTTACCATACGAAAATCGGAAAATATGATTAAGTTTTAAAAGACAAAAATAAAAATCACCTGCAGGGCTTCCCTGGTGGCGCAGTGGTTGAGAGTCCGCCTGCCAATGCAGGCGACACGGGTTCGTGCCCCGGTGCGGGAAGATCCCACATGCCGCGGAGCGGCTGGGCCCGTGAGCCATGGCCGCTGAGCCTGCGCGTCCAGAGCCTGTGCTCCGCAATGGGCGAGGTGACAACCGTGAGAGGCCCGCGTAGCACACACACACACAAAAAAATTACCTGCGATGCAGTCTACTGCTAACATTTGGCATTTATGTTGATATACATTTATATTCACATACTTTAAAATGACCCCAAATATTCCATCACAATGTACTATGCCTCCCTCCAGTCTGGTCTTTGCACTGTGGCCTGTGTGGCTTTTCTGGGACACAACGGGGACCACTTCATGCCTTGGATGGAACCCTTTCAGTGGCTCTCACTGCTCTCGCTGTCCACGCTCTTTCACTGAAATATAAAGTCCGCACGTTCTGGAGGGTTTCTTTTCCCGCTGTCTTCTCTCTATATTCCCTTTCTCCCAGACTCAGTGTCTCTGCTTGTCACTGAAGAGCTGAGCCCACTTTCCCTGTTGAACCCAGTCATACAAGGGAAATCCAGTTTCACCTTCTTTGGGAATCCTTCCCAGCTCCCTTCCTGGGGGTCTGCCCCTGCTCCCCTAACCCTCATCGTCCCAGTGATCCCTGATCACACTTCATTGTTCTGCCTGGTTATCTGTCCCCATCACAGTCTATGAAGGCAGCCAGCCATGTTTTGTGAACCAAACTATATCCCCAATGTCTAGCATGAGTGCTTGGCACTGATGTCCTCATTATGCACTTAGCAAAGTGATAAGCAAACCTGGGAAGCTTTCACTTAATACAGCAGGACAGACTGAGGGCAGCATGTGTATGTCTTCATACTCCATGACAAGGGGTGAGGTGGGGCAGTAAAGGAGGGACCCCCAGGTTATCTCTGACACCGGCTTTAGACACTCTCCCAGGAGTCACGCAATGCCCAACCTTACTGTGACTCACTCCCAGCATCGTGAGTGCTGGCTCCACCCCTGGAGTTCATGCCAAAAAAGATCTAGAGAAACAGGAATATTACTGATTAATGTTGCACTGCCCTCCCCATAAGGTACCCAGATCCTACAAGTGTTTCACCCAGTTGCTGGTGCACAGAAACCACAGTTTCAACCACATTGCTCTGCACACAAGTTTCTTAAGTTCTCACCACTACTTTTAGCTTAACAGGTGTGCACACAGGTGTCTTGTTTTATTTTTCGAATATATGATGCGCTGTGGGACACTGACATCGGCACCAATGGACTCAGTAGGCAGAGACCATCAAGAAAGCTGTGCGTGTGAGAGCGTGTGGGTGAGAGTGAGCAAAGGCATTCAAAGTGGTTGAGCGGATGTGTGTTCACTTCCAAAAGAGGGGACGAAGCCCCGAGACAAACCTGGTTTGGGAAAAGCTCCTCGGCATCTCCCGTGGGTGTCAGGGTGTTCTCATGTTTGAACATGGGAGTGAGCAAATGTGTTTGGAGGGACTGAAAAGGTAGAAAGAAGAGGCCGTATCAGAGCTGAGCTCTTGGAAAGAAGGACAGTATCGTTCTCACCACCCAGAGTTAACCGGCAATAGCATGGTGGTGTACTTTCTTTAGAATTGTTCTGTGTGCGCGTGTGTGTGTGTGTGTGCGCGTGCGTGCGCGCCATACCATGTTGTACACACCACTTTCCCACGGTTTAGTCAAGGACATTATGAGCATCTTTTCATGCCACTAAACATACTTTTATACCTTAGTTCTGAGGACTATCGAATATTCTATTTTCTATTTCATGACGGGACTATATTATTCCCTCATTGTGAAATATTTAGGCTTCTAACGGCAAAGCCCATTAACAACTCCTGGGAAATAAAAACACAATCTGGGTAATCAAATAAAGTCTAACCTTTTTTTTCCTTTTTCCTTTGTGCTTGGTCTAGTTTCACTGGCTGGCAGGAGACCACGTGCAGACGTCTTGCACCTGGAACTTCAGGTTTCCTACCGTGAAATGGCTGCTCAGGCGCCTTCAGTGGGGCTGCGCATGCGTAAGCACTGCACACAGCACTGCAATTCAAGATGGCGGCGGCGGGCCGTGTGCAGTGGCTGCGCAGGGCGCTTGGATCCAGAGCATCGCCAGCCGCACAGCTACGCTGATCCCGCGAGAACTCCGCCCCCTCCCCGCTGACACTATAAAGCAGTCCTGCGCACCGCCCGTTGGGAGAGTGTGTGCTCTGGAGCGAAGAGCCGGGCTGTTGTATCTTTTGTCAAAGAATGAAGCTTTCCTTTACTTCTGAATCCACCTCGGTCTCCTTCAATTGGCTCCAAGGACGGCAGGCCGGAGGACGCTTCTTCGCGCCCCACTCCAAAGGTGGGTAACAGGTTATTTTCTATTTGTCACTGTATTACAGTGCAGTTTGGCATTTAAAAATATCTGTTTATCAAATGGAATGGCGTTGGGGAAAGGCTTAGTGAATATTCAAGTTTTTTAATTTTTGCTGTTTTCATTGTCCTCGTTGACTCATCGGGTGTGTTACTCTCTTGGCCCCGACCACATGGGAAGTGTTCTGAGGGCAAAGACTGATCCTCATTCCGCCCTTGAGGTCTCCAGACCCCAGCACAACACAGAGCATGTGGTGGGAGCCCAGGAGGAGAGGT
Source organism: Delphinus delphis (assembly GCF_949987515.2). NCBI lineage: Eukaryota > Metazoa > Chordata > Mammalia > Artiodactyla > Delphinidae > Delphinus > Delphinus delphis. Next base: position 8,222,550 of record NC_082697.1, on the reverse strand, counting down.
CAAGTGTGACTTGGTCACTGATAGGCGGCAGCTGACCACTGCAGAGACTTGAACACATACGTCACAGTTTGTAGTTTTTTTAATTAAGAAGTAGATCATTGAGAGAATTTTCTATTATGCATAGGTACATTTTAAAATGTGTATATATCGTAAACGTACAGCTTAATGGAATTTCACCCACTGAACAACAGGTCTGTGTGAACAGCCACCAGATAGAGACATAGAATATTCCAGCACCCCAGAAACTCTTCTCGTACCCCCCTTACGCTCCATGCATTAGTTTGTTTTGCTTTGTGGTCGTTGTAGGTGCCTTTTTTCCCCCTTTTCTTTTTCAGATTCAACCTTAGCAAATGGAATCTTGTCTATAGCCTTGGGAGAGCAAGCCCTCATTGTCTGTTGCTCTGGGCCCATAAGGGGGGCTGTTGATGGAAATGCAGAAAGACAGCATTTTAATAACAAAAAATTAAGGCATTTAGAAGAGCTGATGAGATACAGTTGGAGGCTAAGAACATTTACAAGAATATCGTCCTACTAACCTCTTAGTACAGACCTCCACGGGAGAAAATTTATACTCGGCATTACCTGGTCCTGTGTTTAGTAGTCAATCATACATTCATTTCATCTTCATTCTTCATTCATTCCATCCAGCAAATATTTTGATTGATTGCCTGCTACAGGTTTTAGACCAATTGTGTGTGCTGGAGAGAGAGCAGGAATCAGAATCAATAAAGCCCCTGCCCTCAGGGACAGACAAACAAGTAAGCAAAGCATACTGCCTGTCAAATGGGTGTGGTGCTGCCTAGAGGGGACAGGGGACACCAGCAAGTGGCCCTGTTTTCTGCAGGCAGGCAGAGGAGGATCTCCTACGAGGAAAGCCTTTAGAAGAGCCATACATGGGAAGAGCATTCCAGGAAGAGGCCCCAGCAAGGGCAAAGGCTCCGAGCCTCGCTCGGGCTACCCGGCATATCTGAGGAGTGGGAATGAGACCCAAATGGCTGGAGCCAGAGGGCCAAGAGGAGGAGACTGGACGTGAGGTTAGGTTGTTTTCTTCTTTTGTTTTTGTGTTTTGTATTGGGTCTATTTTATGGCTGGGATTTCTCCTTCTACGGGGCGGGGAGGGGGCGGGAAATTTGACATCAGGATGTGTTAGGTATGCCTTAAATGTGAAAGCGCAAAGAGGAGTGACTGGGCTTCATTTTGGGAGGCATAAGTATGTTTCACCAGGTGGGTGGAGAAGCACAGTGTGGAGGGCCCCCTAGAGATTGTTGTTGTTTACTGGGGGAAATGGGAAGCCATGGGAGGGTTGGGAGCCTAAGATGTACGTGACCTAGACTAAAGATCACTCGGACTGCTATTGAGATATTTATAGGGGGCAAGAACGGAATCAGGAAAACAAGTTTGGAGGCTAGTCCAACACTCCAGGGCAGACAAGATTTTTTTCTCCCAGTTTCTATTGTTTAACAAACCACCCCAAAATTTGTGGCTTAAAACATCAATAGTTTATTATTTCTCATGGTTCTGTGGGCTGCCTGGGCAGTTCTTTTGCTTCACAAGTATCAGCTGGGTCCTATTTTCCTCCATCTTTGCAGGCCTAGTTTTTTTTTTGTTTTTTTTTTTTTAATGTTTGCCCATATGTATTTGACCTTGTTGGCTGTGGGGTGTTTTTATGTTTCCATGAATATTTCCAAGCTTTGTTCTGGAATGCAGTTAAAGGACCTGGAAATGGTTTGATTCTTTCAGGTCTCGCTTTTAAGATTTGTTTGGCAGGATCAAAGCAGCGTTCAGCGTCCAAGGCTAATTATTCTCTGCTACTGAGGCAAGACAGTGTTCTGCCCATTGCCTGGGAATTGTGAGGTTGTCCAGCTGGGCTGTGTGAGCTCCAGTGTGGCTTGCTCGAATCCAGGGTGGTTGTCTCCAAAGCCTCGAAGTTTCTTGAGTGTGTGCTGATCCATAGTCAGCTGAAGACCTCACGTGGGCCCTTTGCCTGTCTCTGGAGTTCTCTCTCTCCACCCCACTCCTCCCTCTGGTACCCTGCCCTCTGAACTCAGCTGACTCAGTCTCCCCAGCCTCTCAGCTCCATCTCTTCAGCTCAGAGTCCATCTTGCTTCTCCTGGGTTCTCCCTCCCCAAACATATTGACTTTGAGATGCCTTTTAACCATCCCACTGGAGATTCCTTGAAATGTTTTCTGGAAGAATCCCTTCTGACACCCCAGACTTCTCGTGTTCAAGGTGAGTCAAAGACTCAGGTACACCTCCTACGCAACCTAACATTGCCTATCAAGTGATTGCCTTGGCATTTGGAATCTGACTCTGGACTCAGTCTGGCAGCTGTAACTCCTTAAATTATTTCACGTACTAGGTCTTTGATTTGGTTGACGAGCCTCAAAACTTTAGCTTTGCTTCTTCCCTGATCAGGTAAAGGAAAACAATACATTGGTGATTCTGGTTATCCCTTATTTTAAATATACATGGAAGAGACTTTGCTTTTGACTAATGGGCTGCAGTGCTGTTTGTTAGTAGTAGCAGCTAAAGTCCTGGCATTGGTGAATGACGTAGTCTTAAAAATATTAGTTAGAAAGTAAGGTATTCTTATAATAATATCACTCTCACTCGCCAGCTTCTGTATTAGCCAAGACTCTTGCTGGCAAGTCGTGGAAGTCCACCTCAGATTAGCTTAAGCAAAAGTCCTAGAAGAAATCCCCTTACATAAGTGGAATTTATAGGCTCCTATAGCTCAAAAGCTTAAGAGGTGGGAAGGCAGAGCCTGATTCAAACAGTCTTCAGACCCCTCTCCCTCTCTGTCTCTCTCCCTCTTAGTTCTCAATCTGGTGGGACCAAGTTTTTGTTGGCCTTAAGGTTTTGACCTGAGAGAGAAATAGAGAACACTCTTCCCAATATCTCCGGCAAAAGTCTCGTGGGCAAGGGGATCCCAGTTGGCCAGGCTTGGGTCCCCTGTCGGTCCTTGGTGCAGGGTCAGGAGGAGGTCAGGCCCACAGGGTGATAGGACCGGAGCAGCACTGATCTTCTGGGCCCTAGAATTCTTTGCTGTGGGGGCTGACCTTTGCATCCTAAGACATGTAACCGCACCCTTGGCCTCTACCCACTAGATGCCAGTATTAACCTCCCTCCACCCACCGTGACCAGGAAAATAACTCCAGATATTGCCACATGTCTCCTGCTGGGCAGAATCACCCCCGTTGAGAACCAGTTCTATGGAGCGAGAGTAGTTTTCTACGGGAAGAGATGCCGGCTGGGAAAATAGGCCTGTGACCTATTCCAGTGTGTTTTCTGAGCAGAACAGAAGGAGGTGGACCAATTGTTGGGATCTGTTAATGTACAATGAACCACTGACGGGTACAGTTTAGTGCAGTGCTTTAATTCTTACAAAATAATTTTGTGACAGGGTACATAAAAATTGGGGGATACCTGTGAACGTGTTCGAGATGTTATAAGTGTTATAGCAGGACCAGAAAATTCTCTGGTGTCATGATAAAAACCAGAAACTAAGATTGATATACCAAGGTTAGTTTTTTTTTTTTTTTTTTTTTTTTGGGCTGTGCTGTGCAACTTTCAGGATCTTAGTTCCCTGACCAGGGGTTGAACCTGGATCCCCACGAGTGGAAGCACGGAGTCCTAACCACTGGACAGCCAGGGAATTCCCGTACCAAGGTCTGTTTTGGCTCAATCTTGTACTAGGTGCATGATCTTTCTTAAATTATTTAATCTCCTTTAATCCTCGACTTTCTTCAATATACAAAATGATTAGTGATGTCAGACAAAACAATAATATATGTGAAAGTCCTGGGTAAATGGCATTCAAATTGGAGGTATTATTTAAACTTTTCAATTAATTGAACATGGACGCTACTTCGGTGACTTCTGAGTTTTTAGAATAGTGCATTCAGGTGTGTTTGGGTTGTTTATTCTGTGACTGTGGAGCATGGTATTCTGTTTCTTATTCTCTCCTTTTCCTTCTCTCCCCTTTTTGGTTAACATAGCGATGTCAGTGTTATAAGAAAGAAGATGGTTATTTTTACTTTCTAGTATGTTCCAAGAGGCAAAAGAATTGCTCACCTGAGAATTATCAGTCTCTTCTGTTCCTCCTGTTTAAAAAAAATAATAAGAAAAAAAACATTTCCAGTTCATCTAGCTAACTGGTGGGTGAGAGTCCTAGGAATGATCCTGTCCTCAGGAAGGCAGACATTATGTTCCAACAGCGCATGGTGTATATGTTTTCAGCTTTCTGGCTCTGTTCCACCTTGGTAATAACCCACCCGGTTAATTCAGTGGGATTTAAGCTTCTCGTCTTTGTCTGAACAAATCAGAGATTGCCAGAAAACGTTTGAACAAATCGTGGAACCCAGTCATATTCAAGCATAGAATATATCCCAGAAACAAACAAATGACCTAATCCCATGTCAGATGCAGGGGCTAAATGATTCGTCTCCTAAAAGAGTCTTATAGTCAGTGTTTACTTCCCAAGTGAAAGAGAAAATTTGCGTCTTGATCTAAACCAGTTGTAGGAACATTCTCAGAGTGTCACCTTTTGGAGCAAACGTTGTTTGACTTTTGGATTAGATTCGTGATTTTTTACGCAAGACTGTCTTTAGAGTTTTGGGTTAAGAATGCTGTGTTTTCCTTTTCTGTTTGTAGAGACAGGCTTTCCTGGGTGACATCTCTTGTTGTTATCACTACTAGTGGATCGTTTTTCATATTCTTGTTTCAAATCTAACAATTGCTGAAGTGAACACATACATTTCTCAACTAGTGAAATATCTCCTAAAAGGTGCTTTCTTCTCAGCAGGAGGCTTTGGTAACTTCCGGAGAAATTCAGCATTCTTTAAGTCAGAGACGACACTAATAATCACGATTTACATGTGAACATATAAACTACAGGAAATCAGAGAGGGAGAAGAAAATTTTATTATGTGCTTGGCTAGGAGTCTTTGAATGTTTATAGTCTGGGAACGGATACTGCGCAAGTCTTTCTGGGATTGACATATATACACTAATATGTATAAAGTGGATAACTAATAAGAACCTGCTGTATAAAAAAATTAATTAAAAAAAAAAGTCTTTTCTGTTGTTAGGGAGGGCCCACGTTCCCACCCCACAGCCCCAGTCCTCAGCCTTGGCTTTGGAGTCAAAACAGCACTCTTCTTACACTTGATAGTGTTAGGGGAGATGTTTTTTTTCCCCTTGGCATATTTCTACAGCTGGAAACTAGGGAAGCAAGGAGGCTGATTAATCGCTTTCTAGCTAAGCACATTAATACTATCCTCTTGGCATCTTCCGACAGTTTGTTTTATTTTGTCGTAAGGACCTATTTCCTTTCTAATGAAATTTTGGTGCGACCTTCTTGTGTGAATGCTTCTTTCTGGGCCCTTTGGGGTTTCCTTTACCAGTATTGGTATTTCCACCAGAGAGCTAATATCTGTGGACTGCTGCAGGCACTTGAATCGTGTGTGAGTTAGAGATGAGAGGTATGCAAGCGTGTGGGGTGGGGGAAAGGAGGAGTCAACCTCTGCTCTTCCGAATATGTCCTCAAATACACGTAGCTCTCCGTTCATGGTATATGATGACTTGGTCATTCCAGCTGCTGTTAAGTTTTTTTTAAATTTTTATTTATTTATTTTATTTTTGGCTGTGTTGGGTCTTCGTTTCTGTGCGAGGGCTTTCTCTAGTTGTGGTGAGCGGGGGCCACTCTTCATTGCGGTGCGTGGGCCTCTCACTGTCATGGCCTCTCTTGTTGCGGAGCACAAGCTCCAGACGCACAGGCTCAGTAGTTGTGGCTCACGGGCCTAGTTGCTCCGTGGCATGTGGGACCTTCCCAGACCAGGGCTCGAACCCGTGTCCCCTGCATTGGCAGGGAGATTCTCAACCACTGCGCCACCAGGGAAGCCCTGCTGTTAAGTTTTGAAGGGCCAGTCAACAGAAATAATAATCAAATCATTCTTCTTCTTCAAGGGTGTCTGAGAACTCTGGCCAGAACCTAGTTTTTAAAAACATATATTAGTGATTAGGACAGAATTCTTTCCCAGGGCTCTTCTAGATAATGCCTCCCTAAATGATGGCTCAGATGTATGAGTCAGTCTCAGGAGCTGACCATTAAGCCACTGGCCAAGCTTCTATTTTTAAGAATCGCTAGGAAAAACTGGAAGCAATTTTAGAAAATAAAGGAAATACTCTTTGTCCTTTCTTTTTTTTTTCCTTGTGGGGAATGAGAAGAGACAGAGTCTTTGATTCATGTACAGCCAAGATCTAGGAATAAAACAAATACAGTAGAACCCTTTCCTAAGTGGTAGGCACAGTTCTAATTCCCGCAATTTAGAGATCTGTTGTACATCAGGGTTTTAGTGTATGGGGCTTGTTGTCAACCACACAGTATGATCTGCGATATACCTAGGGTTCCCTGAATATGAAAGCAAAACTTTGCAATAATTTATTTTATTGGATTTGAACCCACTAAACACAGCTCTTGAGTTGTGTACACAGTCTCATTGTTCTAATAGTAAACATTGTGTCCATTGTCAAGTTTAATTAAAATGCAGTGAACCTGTGGCAACTGTGGACAATGGAATCCATGAACTGATAAATAGCTCTGAGATTGTACACACCTGACGTTTTAAGGGCTTTCTGATGATCAAAGTTCAAGCACATTTAATAGTTTCAGCAGTTGCACTGCTTCGATTTGTGTTTATTTTCATTTCCCCTGGGCAGAACTCTCTAATCTGGGCTTAACTTTTCATACCATACTTTTGAGAGAGGCTTAAATTACCCTATTCTTGTAATAGCAATACTCTTAATATGGAAGACTTTAAAAGTGTCTCTGCCCACTTGAAACAGAATTTCCACTACTGTGCATTTATTCTGTAGATACAGGAAACCCAATTATTGCTTGGAATTGAACTAGGCCTTGAGGAACGTGAAACTCTCGTTTTCTCCTCCGCCCCCTACCCATCATCAGACGTGGGTTTTATTTTATCAGAATTAAATAAAAATGGATGATGTGAGTGCAAATAGCTACAGGGAAGGGAAAATCTATTTCTAAGATCTTTACTACTTGTGCCTAAATAAGATTGTTCTCTGATTATTTGCTGGCTGTTTATAAGAGAAAATCATTATTCCTGGCTCCTAAGTCTGGAAGTCATTCATACAAGGAGGCACAAAATATTTCAACCGTTTTTATTCCCTCAGTTTTCCTGTGAGTATTCATTCAATATTTTGGCTGATAATACAGTGAAAGAACAGGCTCTAGGCAGTTTTTCTAGAAACCAAGATTTATCTACTTCTTTGGATAATCAAATATTCCTTGCTCAGAATGTCCTTCCAAGAACAACCTTTATGAAATACTGCTAGAGCCCTCACCTCCCATCTCTCTCCGTTTTCTTGCCCTGCTTTACTTTTTCTTCAAAGCATTCATCAATACAGGTTATTTATTAACACCCGTATTTATCTGCTAGCTTATAAACCTCTAGAACAGCGCCACCCAACAGAAATCCAGTGCAAGCCACATAGGACATTAAAAACGTTCTAGGAAACACATTCTAAAGGTGAAAAGAAATAGGTGAAATTAATTATAATAGTGTTACCAACCCAGGCCCTTAGACTCTTTAATCAATAGAGAAATTGATAAGAGGCCAGATGAGAGTTCCAGGCAAACCTTTATTGGGGCTCGGGCTACAGCACGAGGGAGTGAGAACAAGAAACAGGTGCCTCTGCACTCTCCCTGAGAGGAGCTGCTTAAGTCCTTAAATGGGGTAATGACGGAGGGGGGGCGGGTCTGTGGGGTGGGTAGGTGGCTAGCTTAGGTGGTCTGCCCACCCCCTCAGTGGTGCTGCATGCAGGGATCACACACAATCCCCTGTTTTTGCTCCCAGCACCGCAGAAATGGCAGTTGGTTTGTGGCCTTTTTGTATCCTGTTGTTCATAATTGCCCCAAATGCCCATTCTTGCAGTTATTTTAGTCCCTTATAGTTTCTTTGTATTCTGTTGCCCAGAGAGATGTTAGCCCAAGTGCAAGCACTCTGGTAGAGGGTCCCAGGTCCCAGCCTATCTCAACAGTATGTTTTATTAAACTTAATACATCCATAATATTATCACTTCAGCATCAAATCAGTGTAAAATGATTGCTAATGTGATTTCATTTTCATTTTTTGGACTAAGTCTTCAGAATCTGGTGTCTATTTTATACTCCCAGCACCTCTTAATCCCAACTGGCCACCTTTCAAGGGCCACATGTGACTTGTTGCTGCCATGTTGGACAGCATGGCTCTAGGATGTAATCTCCACATGGTTAGTGGCTTTGCTTTGTTCACTAGAGAAAATAAATACTAAGCACGTCCTAAGTGCATAGTAAATAGTCAGTGAAATAGCAAATGAATATTAAAATTATAATGACCACACTGTTTAGCCAAAGGTCTGTGTATTACATGTCATCTAGCATGCTGCAATGCCTCTAGTTTTCTCTTCTTCCTAACATTTCCCTCTTGCCTACTACTCTAAGAATATCAAAATGTAAGAAAGTCACTGTGATCATTTATTCTGCCATTGACCTACTTTTGCTGGGAAAAGCCAAAGGCTATATCCTGTGGTGACTCTTCCGCCCTCCCACCCCTCAGAACGGACCCATTCGAGTCTTGTTTCTGCTGTTGCCCCTCCTCTTAGTTCTGTGCTCCCTCCCTTTGATCAGTTCTCAAGCTCCCTAATCAGCAGTGGCTCATACCATTTTTTTAAAACATCATATATCCCTTAATATCTGGGCAACACCTCCTTCCCTTCTCTTCCTCCTGTCAAGTCCAGTAAATAAAGAATGCATTTGGCACCTTCCTTGTGCCAGATACCATGGAAGTAGGCACTGCACATACACCTCAGGGCAGTGTAGACACTGGCCCTGCTTTTGAAGCACTTTCAGTCCAGTGGCTGAGAAAGACAAACAGTCATTACAGTGACGACACAGGAGAGTGTCATGGCAAAGGCACAGGCTCTGGGAAAAACAGGGTTCAAACCTTGGCACTGCCACTTACTAAGTATATGGGCTTGAGCTGATCACAGTATATCTCTATGCCTTAGTTTTCTCATCTGTAAAATGGAGCTAATAAAAGTATGTACCACATAGTGTTGTTGTAAGGATTAAATTATAGGCAGGTCGGGTGGGGTGGGGAGAAAAAAAATTATCTGCAGGCATACCTTGTTTTTTTTACACGCAATTTGCTTTATTGTGCTTCACAGATATTGCGTTTTTTACAAATTGAAGGTTTGGGGCAACCCTGTGTCGCGCAAGTCTGTTGTTGCCATTTTTCTAACGGCATCGGCTCACTTCATGTCTCTGTGTCACATTTTGGTAGTCCTTGCGCTATTTTTTTTTAATATAAATTTATTTTTATTTTTGGCAGCATTGGGTCTTCATTGCTGCGCACGGGTTTTCTCTAGTTTTGGCGAGCGGGGGCTACTGTTCGTTGCGGTGCGAGGGCTTCTCATTGCGGTGGCTTCTGTTGTGGAGCACGGGCTCTAGGCGCGCGGGCTTCAGTAGCTGTGGCTCGCGGACTCCAGAGTGCAGGCTCAGTAGCTGTGGCGCATGGGCTTAGCTGCTCCACGGCATGTGAGATCTTCCCGGACCAGGTCTTGAACCCGTGTCCCCTGCATTGGCAGGCAGATTCTTAACCACTGTGCCACCAGGGAAGCCTTCCTTGCACTATTTCAAACTTTTTTATTATTATACTTGTTACAGTGATCTGTGACCAGTGATCTTTGACGTTACTACTACGACTTGTTGAAGGCTCAGATGATGATTGGCATTTTTTTTTAAGCAATGAAGTATTTTATTTTTTACGTATTTTTAAATTAGGGTATACGCATTGTTTTTTTAGACATAATGCTATTGCACGCTTAACAGTGTAAGCATAACTTTTACACGCACTGGGAAAACAAAAAATTCACATGACTCACTTATTGCCATATTTGTTTTATTCCAGCGATCTGGAACTGAATTGGCAATATTTCCAAGGTGCCTGTGTATATCACCATTATACTCTTGTAAAGAGATGACCTTGGATCATTGCCAACTGTGGTTAAGAGACATGCATATCTAATGTATATACACTTACTAGAAGAGTGTCTGGCATTAACATATTTCTAAGTGTTAGATATTTTTATTATTATCCATGTTGGAAGAAGATGGCCCTTTGGGAGAATTCAGGGGGCACAGCAGCCCAGATAGTGAAGGGTCAGGTGACATTTCCTGGAGGAAACCCCATCACCAGTGAAGCCTGATGAGGAGTTTAAGGGGGAGGAACAACATTTATAAAGACCTGGAAGCAAGAGCTCTTACGGCAGTTTGAGGAACTGAAAAAAGTTAAAACTGCCTAAAACGCAAGCCCAAAGGCCTCTGGGGACCAGGTAGAACATATGAAACTGTTGATATTCGACACTTTTCAAACTATAAAAATGGAGGTTATTTATGGTTTAGCCTTAGTATGGCTAATGTGAGCTGTGTAAAAAAACCAAAACAAAACAAAACGAGAGCGAGCTCCTTAATACACCGTGTGTCATGGGACATTGGGTCTCACTGGGACACTGGGTCTCACCAGGACACCTGCTGCCCTTCGGCTGGGAGGGCTTGTGGGGAAGAGAAGACCTGGGCCCAGGTGGCCTGAGTGCATGGCCGGCTGCAGGTGCCCTGTGGGACTGAATATACTCAGCTGTGCGCATTTTAAAAGTCCAAAGGGTGAATTTTATAGGTTTTTTTATTTTTAAAATGTTAGCCCAGATTTTGGGGAGTGGGGCACAGGAGGGACCAAAGCGTTTGTCAGCCAGACATGGCTGCTTAACTACTAGTTGGTAATCTGCAGCCTGAGTTTAGACCTGGGGGCTGGGGGGTGGGGGCAGGAATGAGGCTGGACTTACGAGTGCAAGATATTTTTTTTTAGGAGTGAAATACTGAATATATTCCCCACTTTCTCTGGCCCTGCCTGCTGCCATCACTGTTCAAAGTCATTTCCTTCTGAAGCCCTCCAGTATCTTCCCACCACACTTAGAATCACATTCAGACTCTACACCCCAGTTTATAACTCCACCGGATCTGCCCCGGCCACTCCCAACCCTGCATGGTGTTCCTACTACACTCAATTTTTTTATTCCTGAAACCCACCAAGCTCATTTTGCCCTCGGGGCTTTTGCACCAGCTATTCTGTCTGCTTGAAATACTTGTCTTTCAGATAGTCCTAAGCCTGGCTCTTTCATTCAGGGGTTGGCTCAAGTGTCACATCCTCAGAGAGGCTGTGTTGGAGGTCTCCAAAACCACTTCTGGATTTAAGGATTTGCTAGGAGGACTCCAGGAAGCAGCATGGCCATGATTTTTACAGAGAAAGGACACAAAGGAAAATGGGCAGTCAGCGAATATCCAGTGGATGGATGGATGGATGGAGGATTTTACCTGTCCTGTTGCTCAAGGGCAATGCTTGCTTCCCCATTTGTACTGTCCTAAGACTTCTCTTTCAGGCCCTTCCCTTTGGCCTGTAGATACCAACATGTGTACCCGACGTGTGCCCAGCTGAGAGGCTGATTTCATGAGTGAGAACAGTTGGATTTTATCCCGTCCCTGACCAGACTTCAACTTTGCAGACTGCAGTGTTTTCGGTTTATCTCATAGCTGTGTCCTAGCATCCCCCTGCCCCTCAGCCTCCCTCTCCTCCCTCATCCCTTTGATCAATGGCATTATCCTTCTCTGGCTGAACTGTTTACACACACACACACACACACACACACACACACACACACACACACACACACACACACACACTTTATAAGCACTGAAGCAGTGAAAAAGCAGAACTCTGACCCATACTCTATATTTCATGGGAAACCTTTCCAAAGAGATTCAGCTGAAAGAGTTTCTAAGAAACTCCTTCCTCCCTCCCTTCCTTCCCTCCTTCCCTCCTTCCCTTTATCCACTTTTTTTTTCACTCTTTCATAAAACTCTGAGCCAGGCACTTTGTCAGGCATGGGAGACAGGTGTGAACAAGACAAACACCTGTGGTTTTTATCCTTAAAATCTGGCTTTTAGATGCTGCAGGCATGGACACTAGTAGGTAAGGAAACAGCAAGCAGCAATCATTTTGTAAAAGGTCCCAGAGGTGAGGAAGCCGCTGAGGTTATAACTGTTGGCTGCCCTACTCTGCACTGAAAGTAAGGCCACGGGTGCCAGGACTGGCCGTGTGAGGAAGTAAAAAAAAAAACACCACCTCTTTGCATCTAAGAAACTTAAAGGAGCACCGCTGTGTCCAGCCCTGCTCGTTCAGCCTGTGTCTGGAGCTCAGTTTCTCCACCTGAGGATGGCGCTCTCCCAGGCTGTGTGGCTATGGGGTGTGTTTTCTACTTTTTTGAGTGGTTGCCCTAGAATTTGCAGTATACACTTACGTACATGTGCATTTACTCACATTTATAATTGATCCAAGTCCACTGTACCACTTCACAGGTAACACCAGTACCTTCAAAAACAATCCTTATTCGTCCACCATCCCTTGCATCATCGCTGTCATTCTCTTCACTTAGGCATAAGCATACACACACACACACACACGTGCGCGCGCACGCGCAGGCATACATAACTGAATACATTGTTGCTATTATTATTTTGAACAAGCTGCATCTGTTAGATCAGTAAAGAATAAGGAAAATAAAGGTTTTTATTCCACCTTCACTTTTTCCTTCTCTGTTGCTCTTCTTTATGTAGATCCGAGTTTCTGATTTTTTTTCCTTCTCTCTAAAGAACTTCTTTTAGTATGTCTTAGAAGGCTGGTCTGCTGGCAGCAGATCTTCTCAGTTTTTCTTGGTCTCAGAACATCTTCATTTCTCCTTCACTTTTGAAGGATAATTTGCCTGGAACAGAATTCTCAGTCGGTCAGTTTTTTTCTCTCTCAATGCTTTAAGTATTTCCCTCCACTCCTTTTGTGTGTTGGTTTCTGGCAAGTCAGGTGTCATTATCTTTGCCCATCAGTAAGGCAGTTTCCCTTTCCTTCATGAGTTTTTCCTTTATTTTTGATTTTCTGCCATTTAAATATGATATGCCTAGATGTAGTTATACGATGTGAAGAAATAAGATATAGCCTAGACCTAGGCATTTATCCTGCCTGGTGTCTCTGAGCTTCCTGGATCTGTGGTTTAGTGTCTGACATTCATTTAAGGGAAATTCCCAGTTACTAGTGCTTCAAATATTCTGTTGCTTGCGTTCTTCTCCTTCTGGTATTCCCCTTATACATATGTTATACCTTTTGTGGTTCTCCCACAGCCCTTGGAAATTCCATTCTGTTTTTTCTTTTTTCAGTCTTCATCGTCTATGCGTCTTGGCTTATGAGGATTCTATTGATACATTGTCAAGCTCAAAGATGCTTTCCTCAGCTGTGTCCAGTCTACTAGTAAACCAATTAAAGACAATATTTCTGTTACAGTGCTTTTTATCTGTAGCATTTCCTTTTCATTCTTTCTTAGAATTTCTCTGACTCTCTGCTTACATTGCCCATCTGCTTCTACATGCTGTCTACCCAGTAGAGTCCTTAGCATCTTAATCATAGTTGTTTTAAATTCCCAGTCTGAGAATTCCAATATCGTTGCCACATCTGAGTCTGGTTCTGATGCTTGCTCTCTCTCCAAACTGTTTTTTGCTCTTTGGTATGCCTTATAATTTTTTGCTGATAGCCTGACATGATGTACCCAATAACAGGAACTGCTATAGGTTTTTAGTAAGGTGGTGATGAGGTGGGAGGGGAGGGGAAGCGTTTCGTAGTCCTGTGTTTAGCTCTCAGTCTTTTAGCGAGACTGTGCCTCTGGACTGTGAACCCCCCGATGCTTCTCAGTTCGTCTTCCTCACCCCCTAAGGTGGGACAGGTGGCTAGAGTGGGCTGAAGCCGGGTATTTCCCTTCCTCCACGTGGAGAGCTATAGGGGCCTGGAGTTAGGTATTTTCCTTCTCCTAAATCAGTTAAGTTCTTATAAAATCCCAGCAGGTGAAGTCCTGGTTAAGTAGTTTCTCCTGAGGGCAGACCTTGTTAAGAGGTACAGAGTGGTCTGGCCTATTTCAGAATGCTTCCTTTTCCCCTCCCCTGCTGGAAGAATGAGGGGACTTTTCTCTGATATTCACTGTGAGTACCTGGTCCAGTAAAACAGTGTGGGGAACCCCCCCATGACTGGGTACCCCTGGAGTTTTTGACTCTCAGATCTGTCCACAGCAGCCTCCAACAATTCATCAATTTCAGCACCAGTTTCCCTATGCTGGCACTGGCTCCCGCCAAGGTTGATGGTCCAATAAGTGGTGATTTTCTGTATTCAACTGTCTGTCTCCCCGATTTGGGGGCAGTGGTTTGCCCTGTGACCTCATTTCTTTTACTGATCTAAGAACAGCTGTTAATTGTTTTCAGTTTGTTCAGCTTTTTGCCTGTTTCTATGATGGAGAGGTGACTTCTAAGCTTCTTACATGATGGACTAGAAACCGGAAGTCTGCCCACCAGTTTTAAGAACCAAAGAAGTGACGAATTGAGAATGTCAAGAATTTTTTTTTCGGGGCGGGGGGGATTTATTGGGTTAGAAATGGAAATTTTAGGCTTCTGTTGGAAGTTTCAAAGGTGCCTGAAAGAGAAAGTTTTGACCGATATTCTGGCCACGTGCAGGAAATGGTGATATTGCAAAGCACATGAGTCCGGGGACCAGCGAAAGGGGAGCTTGAAATCTGCTTCTCTCAACACCCTGTTGTGTGCCCCAGGTCAGTCACTTCCCTTTTCTGAGATTCCTTATCTAAAACTGGGTGTTGGGACATTTACCGGAAGCTTTTGAAGGGATTAGAGGTAATTTGTATAAAGTACATAGTAGAAGGTATATTTCCCGTTGTTTTGTACATAATAGAATAGAAACATTATAGATCATTATAGACATAAAGTTTTTTCTTCCTTTTACTATGGAAAAAAAAAACCTGAATGTTCACTTAGCTCTCCAAGGACACAGGAAGAGATTCAAGGTTAACACAGTGCAAACCAAACTAGAGAATGGTATGTGGAAAAGCGAATTTGAGCAACGTAGAAAACACAACTCATTATTCAGATCTGTCCGAAGATTCTGGGCACATGTGGCAAAGTGTAAGATGGTGAACTTTTCCCCTCGCAGCCTTGTCTTCACTGCGAAGTTTCTCCCTTGAGGGAGTCACTTTATGATATAGTAATTGAGTAGGAAGAGAGAAATCTCTTGCTAAAAGAAGTAAGTGACTGGGTAGCAAATCAGTTATCAGAAGCATCATTAAAAAAAAAAAGTCTACTAAGCACCAGGGTATTCTTTTGTGGCTGGGAGAGTAAACTTATATAAAGCACAAAGGTACCCCCTCCCACTTTGAAAAATCTCCAACTTCTGTTTCCTCTCCACTTTGAGGGAAGTGATACACTAAAATTAAGCGGTGGCTTCTCATCGCGGTTAGCAGCCTACACTTGGAGCCAGTCTGTCCTGGGTTTGCAGCCGGGCTGGCCACCGCATGTCCTCATGGAACCTGGGGTAAATTAACCGACTTCTCCAAGCCTCCATTTCTCACCTGTAAAATGGCAGTTGTTGCAAAAATGAAATGTTGATAATCCCTGAAAAGAACTTAGCTCAGTGCTTGTGAAGGTTAGTCATCATGATTTCTAGAAAAGGGCGGCTTCAGGACGTTTTTGGACTCAAAATCCTCTGCAAACAGTGACTCAGAAAGACTTTTGAAATTAAAGGAACAATTCAGAACAGGTTTTAAAAGTTGGGAAAAGATGGCAGTGGGGACGATCAGGAGTAATCTTGCCTGCCATCTGGAAGAGAAGCCAACATCCTCCTGTGGTTTTGCTTTCCTAGAATCACTTCTGCTTCTAGCCTGGAAGTGGACAAGGATGGAGAGAGATTGGAGATGAGCAAAATGAAAGCAAAGCAAAGTGTTCCATCTTCCAGAAGGGTCCCCAGAGTTACGCAGCTTCCCAGTTCTGGGTGGAACCCAGAAACTATTGCCTCTGAGCAGAGGGCTGGATGAGTCGATGCATGTGAAGCCCTTAACAACAGTGTCGGGCACCAGGTAAGCCCCGTTTCATACTGTGCTGCTGGGTTTGCTCCCCCTGACACCCACGTTCCCAAGGGGCACAGAGCTGCCCTCCAGGGGATCACACTGTTTCTCGATTTCTCAAAAATCATACTCTTTATAGATAAAGCACAGAAATATGCACAGTGCATGAACAGATGTATAGTGTATATGTGATATTAACGTATCATGGGGTAATTACAAAAAACAGTCTAAAAATATTCCTTATGGGGGGATGCAAATGAGAAACATGTTAAATAACACTGGCTAACCCTGATATAACGGGCTGGGGGGGACATGGACGGGGCAGGTACCCAATATAAGACTAAAAATGGCGGATCTCAGATGGCAGGAAGGTGGGGGGGGATGGGAGGAGGGATTTCATGTGTGCAGGAAGCACGTTAAAGTGAGAAAGTTCCCCTGAGTGAGCAACATCCTCCTCCTTGCTGCTGCTCCTACTTCCTAGTTGGGAAGGCAGTATTATGTAAGGAGGAGAGAAGGAACGTCTTGGGAATTCTGGCTCTGCCATTCATTTGCTGTGTGGTCTTGGGCAAACCACTGACCTCTCTGAGCCACATCTATAATGTGGGCCTAGCAATACGAGAGTCCGAGTGAAGTACCTGAGGAACAGCAGATGTTTAGGAAATGTGATGTCATTTTTACACCGTCCTCTTTGTCCTGTAAAATGGCAGATGACCCAGGAGTGTTTGAAATTTTCAGGAAGGGAAATCACTTCCTTTGAGGTGAACTCCTATCCATTGACATTTTATTCAAATTCTAGTCCCTCTGTCTTCTTTTTAACCCTCTCTTCCAAAGCTCTGGTTCTTAATTTTCTTTTGAAATTTCCAATAACACATGTATTAGGGATGCATTATTTGCCAAGTATCAAACACACATTATTTTATTTAATCCTCACAACAGTCCTATGAAGCCAGCACTTGATATGTTTTTTTTTTTAATTCAGCTATTCTAAATAGGTTTGTAGTGGTCTCTCATTTTGGTGACTAAAGATGTTGAACATTTTTTCATTTGCTTATTTGTCGTCAGTATATATTTTATTTGTGGCTGTTCAAATCTTTTGCCCACTTAAAAATATTGGGTGGTTTGTTTTCTTATTATTGTAGTTTGAAAGTTTTCAAACACATATTCTGGATACGAATCCTTTGTCAGATATATGATTGGCCAACATTTCCTTCTAGTGTGCGGGTCATCTTTTCATTTTCTCAACAGTGTCTTTCACAGAGCAAATGTTTTCAATTTCGATGATGTCCAGTGTATCAACATTTTTTTCTGTGGATGAAGGTTTTGGTGTTGTAGCTAATTATTTTAAACACCGTGAGCCAGTCAAAATGCATCTGTGGGCCACGTGCATCCTGCGGGCCCCACAATGGGGTGGGATTTTTAGACTAGAAGGAACCTCAGGGGATGTGGAAGCCATGACAATGTGCTTCTCGGGTCTCCCGCAGCAGGGCCTGTAATTGACCGAGGGTCCGGATGCCCTGCTCTGAAATCCACCTTTGTGCCAAGACCACATTTCCCCCAGGTTTCTCCTTACCAGTGACTGCCTGCAACAGGGGTACTAAAGCAGGCTCGTTTCTGGGAAGCACGTGGCTTTGCCAGAACTTTCTTAGAATTGTGCCACAGACTCAGACTACTCCTACCCACCTGTTGGTTCTTCTTTTCTCCTCTGCGGGGGTTAGACGAGCGTTGTGGTCTAACTCTTCTCCCAGCCTCCTCTGGCTCCTTTCTGGTGTTCCCATCCTATGGGTCCCCCCCATGAAAAGTCTTGTATGTCTTTTCCCAGCTTGGCATCTGCTAGTACTGTGCCTGGCAGGTCATATAAATGGCTAAAGTGGTTCCGGTGAGGCCTGAGGTGAGTCAGAACCCCACCCCTGTTTCACCAGGACAGCTTGTATCTAATTCTGATTGTTGCCAAGGAGAGAGTGAACCCAGGGCAGAACATCACTAGTTTTTAAGGAGAAAAACTACAAAAAATTATAATCCTTAATTCACCCCTCTCCTTTGACAGAAGAAATTGAGGCAAGGAAGGGAAATGCCTTTTCTAAGATCATTCGTGTAGTAGGTGGCAGAATGTGGCCAGAATCCAGAGATGCTAGATCCTGATCCAACTCTTTCCCTTCTTCCTGTTTATTGAGTAGGTGGGTCCGTATTCGTTATCTATGGCTGTGTAACAAATCACACACACACACACACACACACACACACACACACACACACACACACACACACACACACACACCCTCTGCGCCAAATGGCAGCTTATATAACAAGGCACACTTACTGTCTCACAGTTTCTGTGGATTGGAATCTGGACTCTGCTTAGCTGGGTCTCTCACAAGTCTGCATTCAAAGTGTCAGTTTAGGCCAGGGTCTCATCTGAAGGCTCAGTTGAAGAATCTGCCTCCAAGCTCATGTGGCTGTTGGTAGGACTCATTCCCTCAAGGGCGCTTGGACTGAGGACTTCAGGTCTTTTCTTGCTGTCTGTCAAAGGCCACCCTCAGCTCCTTGCTGCGTGGAGCTTCCCAACATGACAGCTTGCTTCATCAGTGTACAAGCTGAGCAGGGACAGAGCGTCTGCTGGCAGAGGTGGAAGTCACAGTCCTCTGTAACCTAATCACGAAGTGCTATCCTCCCATGTTTATTGTATTCTATTTGCTAGACAGTCACTAGGCCAGCCTACACTCCAAGGGACATGAATACAGGGGGCCATGTTCGAATACTGCCTTGGAAATTAGGACACCCCCAGTTGTGTTGCATCTTTCCCCTGTAAACCAAGACACTACTTTCGTGGGGAGAGGTCGGGGATCTATTATATTAAAATGAAAACAAGTGCTGATGTAACTGCAGGACAAGATTGTGGAGGGAGAACTAGATCAATGTGGACAAGAAGGGAAGCGGTGGTAGGGGATAGAGCGGGGGTAGAAAAAGAACCTCCAAGCCAGGGCAGCAAAACCCTGTTTTCCCCACCAGACACCCTCACCGTGTTCTATCTTCATTTTGTTCTGTGCCATGGGCACGGAAAACGTTGTTAGCAAAATTCAGGACATTGCTTTTGCAGAGATCCTTTGCTCTCAGATTACTGCATATTCCTTCTAGTACTGGGAGTGCTCATAATTGTCGAGGAGAAATACAAGGATCAAAACTGTCTCCTTTGTATATAGGGAGGAAGTATGGGACAATAATTAAAATAATGATAACCATTAATATTTGTCAAGGGCTAGCTGGACAGCCTGCCTGGAGCCCAGCAGCTTTGCCCCATTGAGTCCTCAGAACAATTCTGTGAGGTTGTATTAATATTCTCTCCATTTTACAGAGGAAGAAACTGAGGCTTAGAGAGATTGGGAGATTTACCTAATGTCACAGCTAGATGGGGCTAGAGCAGGAATTGACCCATGTTTTATTTCACTTCAATGTCTACCACTAGAGTCTTTCCCAAATTTTATTCATTCATGTATAAACTGTCAGAGTTGCTGCCATATCCAATATCATTTATTCTGCTCTCACATACGGGATACATCTTACTACTCTCCCCCTAACTTGCAATGATGCAGGCTCTGGGCTATGGCAGAACTGAGTTTAACCCTGCTCCTATCACCTCTCTGAGCTGCAATTTTCTCATCTCTAAAAGAGGAGCACGGGCTCAACTTGTCTGACAGAAACAGGTCATGGGAGTAAATTAGGAGGCACATTGTAGGTGCCCTAGAAATATTTTGCTGAAGGGACCCTCAAGGCATAGGATCTATCTTTATTAACTCTTCTAAAAGATATATACATGGTTAGTATATTTTCAACGTCATCATCAATATTAAGGAATTCCTTAGCACTTTCCATGACCTCCGAGAAATTTGCAATTAAGTGTTAAGATCGGCATGTAGATTTAGTGTCCTGGAGTTGGAGGCAACATTAAATAGTCTTGTTACTCTATTTGGAGCACATACATTTGCTCTAGCGTTTTTGCTTACTTGAGGGAACCATAATGACAGTATAACATCGTGATTAAGGGTATGGATTTTAAGGTCAATCAGATCTGGTTTTGCTTTCTGATCTCTCCATCCACTGGCTTTGTGACCTTGGCTATCTAAACGTTCTCTGCTTCAGTTTCATTAAATCAGTTGGGAATGCTTTCAGCTGTAAGTAGCAACCACCATACCAAAAAGCCTACAGAGACTTAGGTTGTTTTTCCCCTCACTTAAAAGGAAGTCCAGAGCAGGAAGTTGTTATGTTTCAATGGCTCCAGAATGTCAGAGCTTTGCGATTCTCTCTTCATGCTTGCAGGATGCCTAACCGCTTTACTCACAAGTTAGGGAAAAGGAAGGCAAGTAGAACCAAGGACATCTTTTCCTTTCTGAGACAACAAACCTGCCCAGAAAACTCCCAGCGATCTCCTTCACTGGCCTGAACTGTGTCACATGGCCAAGTTGCAAGGGAGACCAGGGGAGGCTCCAGAATGGAGGTGCGTGAGGGAGAGCGGGCTGTGGTGGGCATTATGTCAGATAATGTATGTAACTGCAACAGGGAAATGGAGGCTTCATTCCAGTGTCCTGCAGTGAGGGAGCGTCACATCAGAGACAGGGCAAAAACCTGGTTTTCTACCAGACTGGAAGCTCCATGCAGGGAGGGTTTTCTGTCTTTCTCGTTTATTATTCTAGCTTGATGCCTAGAACACAGATAACCATATGGTGCTTCTCAGTAAATATTTGATAAATAAATGAATGGGTAATAATCTGATACATTTATTTGATTTACTGTCGTTCATCATCTCCTCAAACAACATTTATTCATTGCCCCTAAACAAACATCGGAATGTAAGAATCATGAAAACAGGACTTTTGGTGGTGTATTATTTATCTCTTGCTGTGTAACAAACTACCCCAAAACTCAGCAGCTGAAAATAACAAACATTTCTTATCTCACACCGTTTCTGAGGTCAGGAATCACTGAGATTCTGGACAGGTGGCTGTGGCTCAAGGTTTCTTGTAAGTAGTCACGATATAGTCAGGATGTTGGTCGAGGCCGCCAACATCTAAAGGCTTGACTGGAGTTGGAGGATCTGCTTCTCAGATGGAGCTCACAGGGCTGCTGGCTGGAGGCCTCAGTTCCTCCCCATGTGGACTTTTCCATAATGCTGCTTGAATATTCTCAGGACATGGCCGTTGCCTTCCAGAGGGAAAGAGCAAGGAGGAAACCACAGTGTGTTTTCTGACTAGGCTTGGGTGTTGCTCAGTGTCACCTGCATAATATTCTACTCCTTAGAAACAAGTCATGAGGTTCAGCCTAAGCTCAGAGGGAGAGGCTTCTGCCTTTTGAAGGGGGAGTGTCACAGAATATTTTCCCCCAA
Organism: Delphinus delphis; assembly: GCF_949987515.2. NCBI lineage: Eukaryota > Metazoa > Chordata > Mammalia > Artiodactyla > Delphinidae > Delphinus > Delphinus delphis. The sequence goes on along the minus strand of NC_082697.1, from coordinate 8,201,116 downwards.
TGTGTTTACACTTAAAAAAATTTTTTTATTGAAGTACGGTTGATGTACAGTGTTTCAGGTGTAGAGCAGAGTGATTCAGTTAGACATATATGTATTCTTTTTCAGATTCTTGTAGACATTTTAAAACCACCAGTGTCTATTCCATTCAATGTTACATTTCTAGCATCTAGAGATGCCTGGCTCCTATAATAGATGCTTAATCAGAGCTGGTTCCAGGTTGGTAGCCTTGAAGGTTATAAAATTGGGGGCTTTAAGAGAAAGGATGTAGAAAAGTTATGAAAAATGTTATAAAAGTTAGTATTTATTTAGAATAAAAATATACTACAAATTACCCAATTTTTAAAGCTGAAAATAACACTGACATCACAAAATCCTCCAAATAACATCTTTATATTTTATTAACTACCTGACTTTCCCTGTAATGTGCGTTTCCTGTGTATTTTGGCTGCACGCTCTTGGATTACCTGTTAATATTACAGTGATCTTGGATTATCATTTTCTTTAGAGAGACTACTAGAAAGAAGATTTAATCTTTCCACCATCAGGATTGATCAAAATTTGTTGTTGTCAATTTAGAAAAGTTTCTTTTGGCTTTGCAACACATTACTGGTTAGGTGATGTAAATTTTTAGGATTGTTGTGTCAGATTTGGGAAAACATCTGTCCAGTTGTTTATAATGTGACCTGTAAGATTTTAGGCAATTTGAGTTTTCCACAGCAGTGATGAATCTCAAATACTCTTTGAATGATGACACCCATTAACTAGTTTGTAACGATGGAGCGTTTCTTTTGCGTTATCTTTGTCAGTGCCAATACTTCTTCCTGGGTGACCATTATCGTGTGCTCCTCTTCAGCAGACTGTAATGGTTAATTTTGTGTGTCAGCTTGACTGGATCATGGGTTGCCCAGATGTTGGTTAAATGTTATTTCTGGGAATGGCTGTGAAGGTGTTTCCTGATGAAATTAGCATTTGAATCAGTGGACTCTGTAAAGCAGTGCGCCCTCCCCAGTGTGGGTGGGCGTCATCCAGTCCATTGAGAGCCTGAATAGAACAAAAAGCAGAGGAAGGAAGAATTCAGCCCTTCCTGACTCACTGCTCGAGTGGGGACTTTGATTTTCTTACCCTAGGTGCTCCTGTTTCTTAGGCCTTTGGACTCAGACTGGAACTACACCCCTGGGTCTCCTGGGCTGCCTGATTATAGACAGAAAATTGTGCAACTTCTCAGCCTCCGTAATGGCGTGAGTCAGTTTCCTAATAATCTCTTCCTATACTTACATATCCTATTCTGTTTTTCTGGAGAATCGTGATTAGTAGAATGATTTTAAAAACCCAGTTATTAGTTAAAAACCTAGTTATTAGTTTTATTCAAAATTATGTTTTACTGGTATCACTTATACTTTGATAGAGAACTCACCAGAGTTCCAAGCTCAAGGTGTATCAAATGTAAGTTCCCTGATACATGAGAAATGCACCACATCTGACTATCCTGTGTGTCTTCACACACATACTTGCTGTTTATGGAACTGTCACACTGAAATTTAAATTTCAGTGTCCATATATACAGTTCTATTGGAACTTGGACATGCTCATCCATTTACTTACCGTGTACAGCTGCTTTCATGCTGCAGCATCAGAGTTGAGTAATTGAGACGGAGCCCACAGAGCCGACAAAGCTTAAGGTATTTAGTATTTGGTGCTTTACAAAAAATCTGTTGACCAACCCCTGTCCTATGGAGATGAGCAAGAGACACACTCACCTTCTTGGCCTCCTGAAGCAATGGCCATTTTTCAGTCCCTAAAATATACCAGTCTGTGTACTGACTCAAGACTAACCTGTCCGCTCTTCTCTCTGGAGAACAATCTTCTCTCAGCCATTTTTGGTCTGATCATATTCATCCTTCAAGCAATTTCCCCTACCTAGAGAAGACTTCTCTGGCAACCTGTCTAAAACAGTTTCTATTATTCTTTTTTTTTTTTTTAAATTTTTGGCTGTGTTGGGTCTTTGTTGCTGCACGCGGGCTTTCTCTAGTTGTGGTGAACGGCGGCTACTCTTCGTTGCGGTGCGCCAGCTTCTTATTGCGGTGGCTTCTCTCATTGTGGAGCACGGGCTCTAGGCGCGTGGGCTTCAGTAGCTGTGCCTCGTGGGCTCTGTAGTTGTGGCTCGCGGGCTCTAGTGCGCAGGCTCAGTAGTTGTGGTGCACGGGCTTTGTTGCTCCGTGGCTTGTGGGATCTTCCTGGACCAGGGCTTGAACCGGTGTCCCCTGCATTGGCAGGCAGATTCTTAACCACTGTGCCACCAGGGAAGGCCAGTTTCTATTATTCTTAACCCTTGTTTCCTGTTCTTTTCAATCATAGTCCTGCCCATGGTTTGTAATTATTGACTTGACTTGTTCGTTAAGGTTGCTGCCCCTTTTACTCTGCAAATTCCCTGTCAACATCCCAGGGTGGGTAAGAGTGTGAGCTCTGAAACCAGACAGCCTAGGTTTGAATCCCAGCTTTGTCACTTACAAGTTGTGGAAGCCTGGGTAAGTCACTAATCTTCTTGCTTCTTCCATTTTCTCATCTGCAACATAGGGATAATCATAGTAACTACACAGTAAACATAGTAAGTACTACATTCAGTTTTGAGGATTAAATAAGTTGTAGATAAAGCATTAAGAAGGAAGCAGCAAAGGAAGCCATAAACAAAAGGAAAAGACAACCTACGGGCTGGGAGAATATATTCGCCAACAATGCGACCGACAAGGGCTTAATTTCCAAAATATACAAACAGCTCATACAACTCAATATCAAAACAAACAACCCAATCAAAAAATGGGCAGAAGACCTAAATAGACATTTCTCCAAAGAAGACATACCGATGGCCAACAGGCACATGAAAAGATGCTTAACATTGCTAATTATCAGAGAAATGCAAATCAAAGCCACAGTGAGGTATCACCTCACACGGTCAGTATGGCCACATCAAAAAGTCTACAAATAATAAATGCTAGAGAGGATGTGGAGAAAAGGGAACCCTCCTGCACTGTTGGTAAGAATGTAAATTGGTGCAGCCACTGGAAAAGAGTTTGGAGGTTCCTTAAAAAAACTAAAAATAGAGTTACTATATGATCCAGCAGTCTCACTCCTAGGCATACATCAGAAAAAGATGAAGACTCTAATTCAAAAAGATAATGCACCCCAACGTTCATAGCAGTACTATTTGCAATAGCAAAGACATGGAAGCGACCAAAGTGTACACTGACAGATGAATGGATAAAGAAGATGTGGCGTATACACACACACACACACACACACACACACACACACACACACACACACACACACACACACAATGGATTATTCAGCTATCAAAAAGAATGAAATAATGCCATTTGCAGCAGTGTGGTGGACTTAGAGATTATCATACTAAGTGAAGTAAGTCAGAAAGACAAATACCATATATCACGTATATGTGAAATCTAAAAAAAATGATATAAATGAACTTATTTACGAAACAGAAATAGACTCACAGACATAAAAAAAACAATCTTATGGTTGCCAAAGGGGAAAGGGAGGGGAAGAAGGATAAATTAGGAGTTTGGGATTAACAGATACGCACTACTATATATAAAATAAACAAGGACCTACTGTAGAGCACAGGGAACTATATTCAACATCTTGTAATAACCTATAATGGAAAAGAATCTGAAAAATGTGTGTGTGTATATATATATATATATATGTGTGTGTATATATATATTTCTGAATCACTTTGCTGTACACCTGAAACTAACACAACATTGTAAATCAATTATACTTCCAAAAAAATACTAGTAAAAAACCAAAAAACGAAACCCAGTCCCTGGTAAGCAATTGATAAGGGTTAGCTATTAATACTTAGTACTGTATCTTCAGGGTTGAACACAAGAGTACAACCAGTATCTCTTTGAGTGAAAAATGTTTTTGGAATGAAGCATTTGTGGAAATGAAGGCTTTCATCTGGTGCCTCATACCTCTTTTATTTTTTAACCATATGCTGTTTCATTTAAACATTATGGACCTCAAGTTTCATTTAGTCCATGAAAGGCTATAACTGACCTTGATTTACATAACAAATCAGTAAGACAAGCGTTTGAAGCTTTTTTTTTTTTTTTTTTTTTTTGGCGGTACGTTGGCCTCTCACTGTTGTGGCCTCTCCCGTTGCGGAGCACAGGCTCCGGACGCGCAGGCTCAGCGGCCATGGCTCATGGGCCCAGCCACTCCGCGGCATGTGGGATCTTCCTGGACCGGGGCACAAACCCGTGTCCCCTGCATCAGCAGGTGGACTCTCAACCACTGAGCCACCAGGGAAGCCCTGAAGCATTTTTTTTAATTACTTTTTTTGGGGGGGGTGGGTAATTTAGTATCTGTCACGGTATGCCCACGGACAGATTAAGACCTATAAGTATTATGAGGCCTACATCAGTCAGCTATTGCCATGCTAATGTCATGTAACAAATCACCCAAAGCTCAGTGGCTTAAAACAATAATTATTTAATCTCACAAAAGCATCTGCAAGTTGGCTGGTTTTCAGATGATCTAGACTGTCTGGGCTGGGCTTCAAGGTGTGGGTTGCATCAGGGTCTGCTCTAGGTGTCTCTCATCCTCCTTGAATGAACAGGCATGTTCTTCTCACAGCACCGTTGGACATGCAAAAAGAGTGAGACCCACGGTGTAAACACGTTCTAAGGCTTTGCTTGCATCCTGCTTGCTAACAGCCTATTACCAGCAAAGTTACATGACTGAGCCCAAATCAGTGGGTCAGGGAAGTATATTCCATCCAAAGCAGGCATGGGAGAGGTGTATTTCCTGAACAGTAATACACGCTATCCCAAGACCCATAACCAAATAAAAGCTAAAATAAAAATCAAACTAAGGGCTCCCCTGGTGGCGCAGTGGTTGAGAGTCCACCTGCCGATGCAGGGGACACGGGTTCGTGCCCCGGTCCGGGAAGATCCCACATGCCGCGGAGCGGCTGAGCCTGAGCGTCCGGAGCCTGTTCTCCGCAACAGGAGAGGCCACAACAGTGAGAGGCCCGCGTACCGCAAAAAAAAAAAAAAAAAATCCAAACTAAAATGAAAAGTTATATTTTTCAAAGAGACAAAAACACGTACATGTTAAAAATAGCTTTTCTGAATTTTCTGGTTGTCTCCTTTGGCAGTCAAGAGGGATTGTAATGGTGTCCCTGCTTTTCTGGTCCTTTAAGTGTGTGTCTAGTCTTCATTTGGGGCCAGCCAGCACTGATGACTACTCCTTTTTGTATCCTAGTGCCCAGCACTTGGTGGGTATTTGACATAGTTTGTTGAACGCAATGTTGAATTCTGTAAATGTATGGCAGTTGCATCAGTGCATGATCGCTCTATTGCTTTACAGAAATTCAGGAGCATTGTAGGTATTGCACGTTTCTACATCAAAGGTTTAAAAGTAGTTATGGGGTGTGGAGGTGCACACAGCTTCTAACACTGCCGTGCATACCTTGGAGGCCTCCAAGCAAGTCGTTGCCTCTGGGTTTCCTGTTTCTCTGTTTCCCCTGCAATGGAAAAGCGATTGCTTTCTCATCTGATGTTGCTCAAGGGAAATGCGTGCCTGGAAGATAATCAACAGAGAGGAGAGTGTAGACGAGTAAATAAATAGTTTAATGAATATAAGATAAAACATGAATTAGGGCTTCCCTGGTGGCACAGTGGTTAGGAATCTGCCTGCCAAATGCAGGGGACATGGGTTCAAGCCCTGGTCTGGGAAGATCCCACATGCTGCAGAGCGACTAAGCCTGTGTGCCACAGCTACTGAGCCTGCGCTCTAGAGCCCGCGAGCCACAACTACTGAGCCCGCACGCCTAGAGCCCTGCTCCGCAACAAGAGGAGCCACCGCAGTGAGAAGCCCGTGCACCGCAACGAAGAGTAGCCCCCACTGGCTGCAACTAGAGAAAGCCTGCACGCAGCAACGAAGACCCAACGCAGCCAAAAAAAAAAAGAAAGCCATGAATTAAAGCCAGCTTTCAGAACCTCACATTTTCCTTTCATCTACTGTTTATTCAGTAATTGCACAATTACAACTTGCATAAATGATTTTATATACCTAGTAGTCTATAAATATCTCCAGTATATATATGTTTGTAGATAAGGAGGGCAGGGATGATCATGATTGAACAAACATGTTCTGACATAGAAATAACCTTGCAAATACTACGATGTTCAGCTTCTACCAATGCTAGTTTTTCCTGACCCGGGGAACTCAGTGTTATGAATTTTATTAACAACTACCTTTGAGAGTAGGTAGTTATTATGCCACACACTGGGGTGAGATATCTCTATATATTATTATTTTTAACCCATGTAACAGCACTGCCATGTTAGAACATATCCCTGTAGTAGAGAAGGGAACACAGAGATGCAGTAAGTAGCTTGAGCCTGTATTTGAACTCTAACATGCTTCACTAGAAAATCAGGCTGTTTTGAAAGTTGACTACCCACCTGTGTACAGGGAGGGCCAGTTGAGGACAGGCAAGCGTGGCATATAGATATGCATATGACTGTCATGTCTTATTTCTTGCACCAGGATTAATGTAACAGAACACCCAGTGCGGGAAGCCACCGCAGGGCCATCCCCGCCATTCTGCTTTCCTTCAGTTATGTAGTGCAGAGCTTCTTAGTTAGATGACTAAGGTAGGCATGGTAAACACGTCACCCGGATTGTCAGATGCCTCTGGTTTGGAAATGTTCACTCAGAGCCATCAGTGAAGCCCAGAGATGACATCTTACAAGCTGGTGATAAAGCTTCAAGTAGCTTCCACTGTGAGAAGGGCTTAATTATGTGTGATTTTTCAAGCAGCGTCTGTAGATTATACAGATAAGATGTCTCCTTTCTGTCTGGCATGTGCCTTGTACTAGCACCCTTATTGAATCGTGACTGTTGCCTCGCCTTGGTTGTGAATTAGGGCCCCGGGAGCCTCCAGTCAGGTTTAGCCATTGTCCTCACGAAGCTCATTATTGCTCTTTTGGTTGAAATTTGAAGGGAAGAACCACCATTAGGTAAGTATGCAATGTCAGGGAAGCAATTTGGTTTGAAAAGTCTCAGAAACGGCCTTTTAAAAAAAAAAAACCCGTCTAGGGCATTTCTTTTTTGAAAAAATAAGTTGAGTATCTTTGTTTAAAAAAAAAAAGAGGGTTTCTGCCTTTCCAGTTAAGAGCAATCTTTCAAAGGCATCCAAAAAGAAAAAAAGTTGGCTCTGTTTTCTGAATTGCTAGTTGGGAGAACAAAAGCAGCAAGGGAAAGTTTGACTTGACTTCCTCTGCAATTTGTTTATATCATCGGAGCAGAAAGAATCTCAGGGCTCAGCTCGCCACTTCCTGAATAAAGAGAGAAAAATGCCCAGAGTGCTGGATTCATTGAGAGGTGCAGAGCGATCAGCAGAAATCCTGACCGACTGAGGGGCCCAGAGGGCAAAGGAAGAACGTTTCTCCGTTCAGCTACAACCTAAGATAAGTGCGAGGTCCCCAGTCACCAAATACTCCCCCAGCCCTCCCAGTGGCCACAGGGAGGCCAGCTGGGAGGAAGGTACAGGCTTCCCTGGCTTGTTGCTGTGGAGTCGGCGTCATCCAAGACAGTGTCGTCAGTCAGTCCAGTTCAAAGACAGCAGTGGCGGTGATGGAACTGCATTGAAATTACAGATATTTCCTTGGGAAAAAAAGTCCACATCAGATGTAACTGAGATGATAAGGTTCTGTTTACTTCTCTAGGTAGTAGCCGGGAAACAGCCAAACCAGTTAGGGTAGGAAATTTTCTTCTTTTGGTCAGGTATGTACTGAATCACTGGCAGCAAACTTCAGGGATTTTTAAGAGAGAAGATTTCTTTCTCTCTAGGTTCTCCTGGGCAGAGTGCCTGTATTCCTTCCCCTCCGCACACTTTTTTAAAAGCAGTTCGAGGCCAGCTGAGCTCGTTTTGATTATTGCTGTTAGTTTCCTGCCACTTGTCTTTGTAGGCTGGAGTGAGGCCTCAGGATTTAGATGAGAAACATCGGGCTGCTCCCCTCTTCGAGAAACCTTACCTGTGTGGTTTCCTAGCTTGCCTTTTCATCACTTACTTGGTTGAGGTCTGCCATAGCTGGCCTATTAAAGAGAAATTTGAAATTAGTGGGTGAAAGGGCTAAGAAAGAGAAAAATACAGTTGAGCAGTGAGTGTACTTGGCTGGGTACCCTTATGGGAGACTGATTTCATTGGCCTTTGGAACACTGGAGGGGATTGCAAAACATGCAGCTAGAACAGAGCGAGAATGCAGATAGAAGCGGGGGGCAGAATGGGGAGACAAAGAGGGGTTTCCCTTTCCTCAGACAGGGGGGATCATACTTACTAAAGTGCGTTTCTTGGGGCAGCTCAGAAGCAGGAGAAAATGCCAGGCAATAAGGGCGGTGGCCATTTGAATAATAAATATATAACACGCAGTGATTTCAAACCTCACAGTTTGTTATTGGAAGTTTTTCTTCCCATTTGGAGGGCAGGTTTCCATCAATTCTCTTGTCTAATTCCTGCTTCCTGCCAAGCTGCTGCTGTTTTCAAGAAAACACTTGGGTCATCGTTTGAGAGCTTCAAAAACCTCAGTGTTCAATTAGCCTCCTTTTGAATCCCTTCTGAGGGTTGGTTAAATATGGGTCCAAAGTCCTTTCTGTGAGTAGGGCTGATCCTGGGGTGAGGAAACTTAATTTTCTGAGTGTTAAGAAACAAAAATAATGTTTTAACAGCACCATTACTAGAAAACTTGGAAATTGCACTCTTCTAGTCTGTTCTGTTCAATTCCATTTTATGGACCTCTGAACATTTCATAGTACAAAGGGCTATTATATAAAAAGGACATTTGGATATCCTTCTTAAAGGTTCCCTTGTACTTTCATAGCATGTTTACAAGGTTACTAAGTATGCTTTCTCATCACTGTATTTTAAATGGCTCGACGACTACTCCCACGTTTGAGAATCATTGAAACTGCCTGAATGGAACCGGGATATCCTTTGTTCCCCATTGATTCGGAAACAAAAGACGCAGGAAAAAAAGTTTATTTTGCTGCTGAATGCCATATGCAGATGAACGCATTGTCGATTAAATTAAACCAAGGATCTGAAGACTTTTTCAAGCCTTAGAAAGAATGTTCTTATAGTTATGGTACATGTTAGAATTTGCCCTCCAGTTTTCATTTATTCTGTTGTGCTTGTGTCTAACGTGGGGTTATTTAAGTCACACACCCAAGTCTTCAGGAATAATAAAGCGTAATCAATAGAGGAGAATCAGCATCAAAAAAGACCAAAGTTGCTGTGTTGTTTCTTAGGTGGGAAAATACCAGCTGGACATAAGTAGGCAGTGCCCTCCATTCATTTCCTCCCTTCTCCATCTTTTCCAGTTTCTCTAGACCGGAGATTCTCATTTTCGGCACTGTTGACATTTGGACTGGGTCATTCTGCGTTGCAGGGGGCTATCCTGTGCGTTGTGGGGTGTCTACCAGCTTCCTGGGCCTAGACCCCAGATGCTGGCGGCACCCCCCACAGTCATGACAGGTAACCTCGGCTCCTGTAGCTGCCACGTGTCCCCTAGAAGGGGGGTGGGGAGGGCGTTCGGATCGCCTCGGGTTGAGAACCACTGTTATAGGGCAGCCCACCCACAGAATCCTGTTTGAAGGAGGAAGAGAAGATTAACTTAGTGTTCAGCCAGCGACAGTGAAAATCACTGGTTACAAAGCAGTTATTTTAATCAATTCATAAAGTTAGATCTCAGAATATGAGAGAGAGAGCAAGAGAAGGAATCAAAGGAGTCAGACAACGTAATAGCTGCCCTTCATTTTACAGGTGGGGACCACAGCAGGAAGTGCATCCCAGCATATACAGCTAGATGGTGAGCTAAGGCTAGTTATTGTCAGCTTTTTTTCTTGTTATTTCAAGTAGTTCATGGATTCACTTACCTATCGTTGTGCCCCTCCTGCTGGGAAGCATCTCAGGGTAGACGGGAAACAACGCATCTCAGCATCCTTTTCCTTATGACTGTGAAGTAATTAATATTCACTAATTTAATTTTCAGTGGCTAGAAATGGGCATGTAGTACAGTAATACACATTTTATGAGATACTGTTAGAATAATAAAAATGTATCGGAATGACGATATGGCTAAAGAAGTTTAAAACACGTCTTAATAAAGATGTATCTCTGTTTCACTAGGATGTATAGTTCACATCAACTATTTTTTATTAAATATCGAACAAGAGAAGCAGTGCCCAGAACCACATAATCTGAGCCCTGTATGTACAATAATGAAGCTATCAGTGTTCATTTTGAGTATTTTTTTTTAAATTTTAAATGAAGTGTTTTGAACGCTGTGACAAATGGACAGAATGAATGGTGCAATGGTCAGTACACGTACTTACTGCCAAGATTTGCTGGTTTCCAGCTTTCCCATTTCAGAGCCTTTACTGGTCCTTTTGGCAGTCATTTATCTGCATGGCTCATTCCCTCCTTCCCTCATCCAGGCTGAAATGGCACCTTCTCGGGCCTCCCAGTCTTTCTTTCCAGTGATACAACTACAGAGTGTGTTCTATATGATGAACAGAGGGCACCATCCGTCACTTGCCCGCCAGCCCTGCTTTAATTTTTTATAGCACATATTATATATAAATATGTATTTGGTTTACTTATTTGTCTGTTTCCTCCAACTAGAATCTAGCCTGACTCCCTGATGGCTTTGTTTTATCTAGTAGTGCTCAGAACAATGCCTACCTAGTACACAGTAGGCGCTCAGTAAATATCTGTTGAATGAAAGTGTTGTCTGGGCAAACTGGGGGCGCGAGCAGGTGGTAACAATTTAGTGTGGGTTGATGCAGTCTTGCACTCTTGTAAATGACCTTTGTCTTCTCAAGTGTAATATTTAATATTTAATTGGCATGACAAGTTAAATATTGCAAGCGGTTAATCATTTGTTCATTTTAAATAACAGGTTGTTTTTTAATAGAAGTCTAATGAAGAAAATAATAATGGACTCCCAGCCTACTGATCAGAGAAGCCTACTGATATTTAAACAGCTAAACAAAAGTACATGCTTATAGTTAGAAACTTGAAATTGCATAGAAAAGTTACAGAATAAAAAGTGGAAGACATTCCCCTATCTATCTACAAAAAGAAACACTTGTAACCAATTTCTCATGAGTTGTTCCAGAAAATTTCTCTATGCCCATAGGTATACATTTACTAGCAAAATATACCTTAAATTGCTTTAAATGCGCACACACACATGCATACACACATACCAGAATGGTTTCTTTAACCCTTGCACGGTTTGTACTTAGATACTTATTTGCTCAACTATGTGTTGAACATCTCTCTTCCATCCAACTCTACCTGCCTGTCCACCATTCTATCCCCGGTGCCTGGCACACAGCAAGCCTCATTACCTGTTCGTTGAACAATTGGTTAAACTGGTACACAGTCTTCAACAGCAGGTGCTATGCTTTTATTAATGTACCGTGTCGTGGCCAAAACACGATCCTTATGCCATTGGTGAAGTTCCTTAGGATTTGTATCCAATGAACATTTATAAATTTTTAAAAATTGTTAGCATTCTAGGTGTTTTCAAGTGAATTAGCTCATGCAGTCCTCAGGCAGATCTCCTAAAGTGATTATTTTCATTTCTGCTTTTCAAATGAGAAAGACTCAGATATCAAGACCGAACTATAGATGAAGATGTAATATTAGGAAAAAGTTCTAGGCCTCCATGCCCTATTTCTATTTCTTGGTAACTTCATTTTTTTTTTCTTTTTACCAATCTCAGCAGTTAGAATGCTGTGACCGTTTGAGCTGAGCTTTTAATACCAAATATTTCTATATAGTCTCTCGCGTCACAAAGATACATTTCAAGTCTCTCTAATTAGCCCAGCAGATGAAACAAAGATCTGAAGACTCACTAAACACTAACAAAACAAACAAGCAAACAGAAAATTCCTCTAACACAAGAGAAACTTCGTGACAGTGTAAAAAATGAATCCACCTGGCTTCTAAGAAGCAGGTCTGAGCAGCTCAGAATCAAAACACAGGAAGTAAGTTGTAAATGGCAGAATGAATAAAACAGCTATTTTGGGGGTGAAACAGAAGTTGCTCTCTGCACTTTAGATGTCACCTTTCAAAGTGAGGAGGGAGCACGTGGGGTCAAAATGTTCACCCACGGGCTCCATTTTCAAAAAGAAACAGCCAGTATACAACTCGGTAAATAAGAAGAACATCGAACTACATCGCTAAAAATGGGTGAATTTTACGGCATGTAAATTATATCTCAAGGTGTTAAAGAAAAAAAAGGAAGAGCCAAATTAAGTTAAAAGTTGTTTTATCTTTGCCAGAGTGTGTGTGTGCGTGTGTGTGTGTGTGCGTGTCGTGTGTGTGTGTCTGTGTGTACTGTGGTCTGTGCGTCCAGTATGTGGGGACTCAAAGGTTACTGTTTAATATTATGTAGAAAACATGTGCAGAGCCAAGGAGGTGAAAAGAGTTCTCTCATAAAAAGACCACGGGGCTGGGGGGCTCCTGAGAAGTCAAAGTAGTTGAAAAGATGAACCTTTTGTCCTGGAGGTGTCATCACGTCCTCCTACTGGGGCGAAACCACAGAGCATAAAGCTTGCCTCCCGCTTGCCGCTTCCCTGTTGATTCTGTTCCCTCGTAATAGCAGCCTTGTTCCATCTGCCGGGATTCAGAGATTTATGGAGGCAGAGTGTGAGAGGAATTATTTCCAAAAGAAATAATCGCAGGAACAGTGAGACGGGAGGAGGAGGAGAAGAGAGAGAGGGAGGGAGAGAAACAGAAACAGAAGAGAGTAATTTCCAGGACAGAATAAAATTGGCTGTCATGTCATTAAAGTGTTAAAACACTGCAAGCACTATAAACTGACGACGGTGCCTTATGAAGAGCCTTCTGTTGGGACTGGACGAGTAAAATGAAACGCAGAGGGGAAGGGGGTGGGGGGGGAGGACCTGCTCGGTGCCAGGGGCAGGGCTTCGCGGTTAAACCTCGGGCCGTGGTTTGATGCCCTTCTGACTCACGGAGACAAAGGCCACCTGCCAGCCTGGGGTCCGGCGAGACCTCACACTCCACGTGAGCACCTCCTGTGGGAAGAAGGAGAAAAAGACGCACGAGCAAACCTCAAAATTACGACAAAAGAAAACAAAGCCTTAGTCTAAAAAACCAAGTGAGGTTATTTTTCTGAGAATTACATAAGCAAATGCTCCACGCTTACCTCTGATTATTATCTCTTAATCATAGGTTTAAAAATGCCAGTAAAACTATGTCAGACTAGGACAGAGGTTACTTTGGGGAAAGAAGAATGATTAGGAGAGGACACGGGGACTTTCAGGGTGCTGATTTCCCGGATATGTGACAACTTTGGGAAAATTCATCAAGCTGGATAGTTGCAATTTGCGATTATGTATGTTTTACTAACATTAAAAAAATGCCAATATGATCTCCCTGTGCCTCCTTCCTCATTCATTTCAAAGTTGATGTGACCAAAGAGGGCTTGGATCCTCCTAGCTGTGTCGCCCCCACTTAGCTCATGGTAGCCTTCAACGACTTACCCCAAGACTGCAGCAGCATCCTGGATGATTCTTTCATCCTGCTGGCCCTGCCTCCAAAGCAGATTCCACATCTCTCTGATTTACTCCATCTCCAGTGGCCTTCCAAGGCGACGTCCTGTTTGGCTAGACGAGGGTTAATGGACTGCCAATCACGTTTCCTGCTCCCTCTAATGCTAATCCAGTCTCCAAAGTTACCTTTTGTAAAAATGGAAATCAGGTGACCACATCCTCCCTCAAAGTCAGCTTCCCATCACATGTAAAGTAAGACCCAGCTGTGGGCAAGCCTTCTGGAGTTGCTTTCCTTCTATTCCTCTAACTCACTAAGTTCATTCCTTCCTCCGGGACTTGGCTTTGCTGTCCCTGTCCTGGGTCTGAGCTCTCCCGTCACCTGCCCACCGAGGCCGCCCCCAGTCAACTATGACAGTCACCACTCCCCATCACATGACCATCACGACACCTGGCACTGTATGACAGGTTAGGTTGTCTCTTAGTTGTGGTGTTGACGGGATTTCTCCCTCACTAGGATATAGGTTCCCAGAGAGGCAAGGACTGTGTCTGTCCTGTCAGTATCTCCAGTTGGATGTTATAAAAATAGTCTGAAACATCACATGCGTGAAACCCAGCCTCTGGAATTCTCCCTCCCCACCATCACCACCTCTCTCCAACCTGCTTTCCTCATAGTACTCTGCTCGTGGCAACTGTTCATTCAGTGACTCAGGCCAGAAGTATTGGAGTCACCCTTGACACCCCTTTCTCCCCTCACATCCCACCTTCAATCCTTCAGCACTTCCTGGTGCTCTTACCTTCACAGAGCCTGACAACTCATCTGCCACGTGAGCCCCTGCCCTGGTGCAGGCAGAAAAAGGGTTCCTGGAGCTGCCTAACAACCCCCTACATCTCCCTGGGTCCCCCTTTCCATTTAGTCTCCAGAGTCAGGTTATTTGAATTTTTTTTTTTTTTTTTTTTTTTTAGCCGCTCCGCACGGTTTGTGGAATCTTTAGTTCCCTGACAAAGGATTGAACCCAGGCCCTCGGCAGTGAGAGTGGAGTCCTAACCACTGGACCACCAGGGAATTCCATCGAAAATAATTTTAATTCCCACATCTCTTCCCAGATGTGTCTTTCCAATGACTCCCCATCTCAGAGCAAAATCTAAACAAGTCCTTCGGTGACCTGCACGCATCTGCTCCCCTGACTGCCTCACCCACCCTCTTTCCCTTGCTTTCTCCACTGTGGCCACACTAACCAAGGACACACCCCCTCAGACCTTTGCACCTGCTGCTCTTTCCGGAATTATCCCCCAGGTGCCCCTCACTGTGTTCCCTCACTTGTCGGGGTCTCTGCCCAAGGAGGCTTTCTCCAGCATCTCTCTTCAAAATTGCCCCCATCCTGACCCTCCCTATTTCTCTCCTCTACTTATTTTTCTCCAAAGCACTTAAGGCTCCACAAACTTATGTCATATTTATGTATTCATTGATGGTCCCTTCCCCCTAAGTTCCATGAGGGTGGAGATTTTTGTTTCTTTGTCCCGGCTGTGTCCTCATTGCCCACATTTGTGGGCAGATTGCCTGGCAGATAGTAAACACTTATAGGTTATTAATAATTAATTGAATGAGAAGTGTTCATGCTAAATATTCTTTAGCATGAATATATAGTATTCATGCTAAAGATTTAAGTCCTCATATAGTGAGTGAATGAATGATAATAGAACATTGCCGAAGTCATTAAATCAACAAAGATACACAGAGTTTCTGTTGTGGGTCTGAAACCAATCTAACCTGTTCTACAGTAGTATATACAACAAACAAGATCTCTGGTCACCTGGAACTTGCAGTCTACTTGGGGAAAGCAACTGATCCAACAACTGCAAAAAGCATCTCATTACAAACTTGGTATTGCTGGGAAGAAAGAGGACCTTCTGAGATCATAGCTCCATTAGAACTGGGAAGGCTTCTCAGAGGAGGTGACATTTGAGGTGAGATGAGAGAGTTTGGGTGTACAGGGAAGTGGGGGACTGGGGAGAGCATTTGTGGCAGAAGAAAATTCCAGTACAGAGCTCCCCTCCCCACCCCCAGACTTTTAATCCAACGCGTATGGATTTATCAATTACATCTGTTTCCAAGATCCTAGTGAGCCTTGGTATTTGGTTTCTGATATTTACTATTAAGTTCATTTTTTAGCTGCCAGTATTAGTGATGGTTATGATTCTTTTCCTGATGGAGGTGGGAACCACCTCCAAACTCAGGAATCCGATTAAATATTGGAGACCTCAGAGTTTATACAGTGTGTGGCTGGATTTTTACATCATCCTTGTTTGTTTTCTTCTTTTTCCAGTCCTTCGACACTGGCTGGTCATTAAAATTTAGAGCTCACCCTGGGTTAAGTGGATGATTTCCTGGAAAACAGCTGGTTGAGCCTCCCCCTGTGTGCCTCTGAAATAAACATCCCCTTTGGAGAAAGGCTTTCTTTAGTGCCTCCCTGCTCAGCATCTTTTTTGCAATTTACATTCCTGTTTTGCATGACTTCTCAGAAGAAATCTAGAAGAATAATCACTAAAATAACAGCCAAAGGTTATTATGCACTTCATAGTGTTCCCAGCCCTGGGAGCTAGGTACTATTAGTATCCTATATTCAGAGATGATGACCTGAAGCTTGGAAGTTAATGTGTCCCGTATCAATCAATAACTACAAAATGGCAGAGGCAGGCTTTATGTCCAGACCAGATGACTGAAGAACTCGTGCTGTTAATCATCAAGCCACAAGGCCTCCTCGACCCCAAACTGGAAAGTCTCCTCTTAACTTCATTTTCCCCAGCTGTTAGATGAAGGTGTGGAACCCAAGGTTCTAATTCTTCCAGTCCATGTGCAGACAGTGGGGTTGTATATTCTCTTGCAAAGGCAACCAACTCTGGCTGACCTGTGCTGAGAAGAGTTTAAGGGACTGATACTGAGTCACTCACAGATGGGGAATTGAGAGCTAAGGAAGGAAAAAGAGAGGAAGGGAGGAAGACAGAGAACCAGAGCCGTCCCATGCATCTAGGGAGCAAGCAGACTTCTCAAAAGTATTCTTCTGGAGTAGGGGAGCTACAGTTTGCTTTCCACCCTGCCTCACTCTGGTGAAGATCAACCGTCCCAGAATTGCAGTGCATTGACTTAATCTCGGCTGTGGATTCATCCCTCCGCTAGGAAAGGGCAGAGTGCCTGGACAGTCCCACCGGGGTGACTCATGAGGGGGTGCGTATTTCCTCAAAGAAAAATCAGGGCACTGTAACCCAGGCAATAGGAACTGGATGCCAGCCTTCTCAAAAAGAGCTGACCCCACTCTACAGTCAAAAGGTCAGAAGGGAAAACTCTTTTCAGTCTTGATGAAGCCTTTTGCTCCCACTTGGAGCAGCTCATCCTTATCTAAAGGGTGTCTAGTGCAGGGCCAGTCAAACAGCAGGTGCTTAGCCAGTAAATGTGGGATAAGTAAGTGAACTGAAAAGAAAGAGCATCCCTGATGCTGAATCATTGTTCCCGCTTATAGATCAGACATCACACCTCTTTAAAACTAGCATCCTCTGGGATGGGCTTTTGGGGTAGGTCCCTTCCCAGCCAGAGTTCTTAAGCAATTGAGAAATAAGACAAAAGAACGAGCAGGTTGTCTTTGTCCATTCGAGCTGCTGTAACAAAAATACCCCAGACTGGGTGGCTGACAAACAACAGAAATGTCTTTCTCACAGTTTTGGAGGCTGGCAGTCGGAGATCAGGGTGCATCATGGCCAGGCGAGGGCCTCTCCGAGTTGCTGTCTTCTCACTGTGTCCTCCAGTGGTGGAAGGGGCAAGGGAGCTCTCTGGATCTCTTTTTGTAAGGGCACTAATCCCACACGTGAGGGCCACAACTTCATGACCTAATTACTTCCCAAAGGCCCCCATCTCCTAATGCCATGACACCAGGGATTAGGTTTCAACATATGAATTTGTGGAAGGGGAGGAACATACATTCAATCTATAGCACAGATGGGAGCCCAGACGTCACCTCTATTGCTGATAAATCTAGATATCTGTGGGCCACTGGACTTCCCCACACTGACCCCAGAATGAAATGAATCTTCCAACTCCAACATAGGATCAGAGAATAACTCCCCCTCCACAAGGAGACGGGGAGCAGAGGACAGCTTGATTCTTCCCCAATTTACCTAGCAGATGAGTCTCTGCTGCTCTCCTGAAGGGGAGTGGGTGAAGGGCAGGGAGAGGCCAGGAGTTTTAGGAGCAAGGGGAGAAGCAGTCTTTCCCAGCTTCCTGACTGGGCACCAGGGGGCCCGGGGAAGGTACACAGAGCTGTTGACCCCAGGCTGATAACAACCTACTCTGCAGCCGTGTTCATATTCTTTGTGGCTATCTACCAATTATGTTTTCACAGCTGAGACCAGAAATATTTCCATCACTCAGGACATGACACCAAAACACCTGGTTTTGAAATGTGGAAAATTTTGTCAAAGGACTGTGAAAGTTCTCTTAAAATAGAAACATTAGGGCTTCCCTGGTGGCGCAGTGGTTGAGAGTCCGCCTGCCGATGCAGGGGACACGGGTTCGTTCCCCGGTCTGGGAAGATACCACATGCCGCAGAGCGGTTGGGCCCGTGAGCCATGGCCACTGAGCCTGCACGTCCGGAGCCTGTGCTCCGCAACGGGAGAGGCCACAACAGTGAGAGGCCCACGTACCGCAAAAAAAAAAAAAAAAAAAAAAAAAAGAAAAGAAACATTAAAAGCCCCAGAAAGGAAGGTATAATAATTATCATCATCAACTCAGTTACAATCAAAGGGCAGTTTGCCTGACACTGAACTGACTCACAGGAGAACAGTGGCTAAACTTTGTGGTCTGAGACTCCCAAGTTTGAATTTCTGCTCTGCTCCATATTAACTGTGTAAACTGAGGCTTGTTGATGCCCCTGGACCTCATATCTGCAGCTATAAAATAAGGATAGGGGCTTCCCTGGTGGCTCAGTGGTTGAGAGTCCGCCTGCCGATGCAGGGGACAGGGGTTTGTGACCCGGTCCAGGAGGATCCCACATGCCGTGGGGCGGCTGGGCCTGTGAACCATGGCCGCTGAGCCTGTGTGTCTGGAGCCTGTGCTCCGCAACGGGAGAGGCCAGGGCAGTGAGAGGCCCACATACCAGAAAAAATAAAAAAATAAAATAAGGATAATAGCTTCCATTCCATGGGGTTTTTTTGGGGGGGAAGATTCTAGAGATAATGTATTTCAAATACACATACACCTGGCACAGAGTAAGCTCTTAATGAATCTTAGCTAATGCTATTATGATTTTTTTCTCATTGGTGATGATGTTTAGGGTCCTCGTGTTGCCATGAAATATTCTTTCTATTCACTTGCATTATCCTCTGGTTCTTTGCTAATGTGCAGTAGAAACAACCCGGGAACAGGAGTCTGGGGGCCCAAGTTCAAATCCAAGTTCTGGTACTTTCTAGCTGCATCGTAATTGACAAACTCACTAGAACTCTTTGAGCCTCAGTTTCCTCATCAGTCATGGGTGACATCATAGAAAAGCTTAATCTGGACTTGAAACATGAATTTTTCCTTCCTTGGAACATTTTTTCCTTCATCCCTTCGTCTATTAACAGGTGTCCAGCCAGGATCTCAGTTCATCTACGCATCTGCAGGGCAGCCCTTCCCCCACCCATTGCACATATGCATTTGCTCCACAAGTTTTTAATGAGCAGCTACACTGTGTGCCAGACACTGTTCTCGAAGCAGAGTTCTGTGTTAGCAAGACGTGGTCTCGGCCTTTCAGAATCAGAGGAAAATGTCAAGGGACTCTTCTCTGTTTTGTGTCTCCCGGGGTCAGCCCCTCTCCCTAGTGGAGCATTGCTCTGAGTTGTGGACACAATCAACATGATCCAGACCTAGAAACGTACACACTGTCACACCCTGGTCCACTCTCCCCGAACCAGGGGCCTTGTGAATCTCCTTATTGGATGCCAGCTGACGATGCATTAAATCCCCCCAACAAAATTCTCCCAGCCTCAGGCCTCCTCTCCACCCCAGAGTGAGATTATTCAGATTCTTTAACAAACTTCTTCCTCGGAGCAGCCCCGGGCCATGGTGATGTTATGGGAGCACCAAGGTCCTGACTCAATCAAGAGGCCTTTCCATAGGCAGACAGGTACAGAAAACAAAATAAGACAAAACCAACAGCAGTGGGTAGGTCACCTCCTTTCTCACTGTTCCTGCTGGGACACCCTTGGCCAGCTTCCCTGGCCGGGCAGGCTGGAGAGCTGAGCTTGGACCACATGTGCCTGGGTACCCACATACTGCCTCTTAGTACCAGTGTGGCCTTGGGCAAGCAACTCACTCTCTTTAGGCCTCAGTTGCCTCATCTGTAAAATGGGGATGATGGCATTTACACCTAATATCATCATGAATGTTAATGGAGACAAAGTGTGAGAAGCATTTAGTGTCATGCTTGGGGCATAATTGCTCAATAAATATCGGCAACCATTCCTATTAGGACACGTCATTATTCTCACGTAGGAAAAAGACCAGTGCGGTTTGATAAAAATACATGACTCATAAAATGTATGGCCTGGAGTGAACCCTTCTCCCCCTCCCCCCATGGCTGACTCCTGTTCACTTTTGAGGTCATGGCTGTAACATCATCTCAGTTTTTCTCACCTTGGCTACACACTGGCAGCACCCGGGGAGCTTTTTACAGTTAGTGATGCCTGGTGCAGCCTCCAGAGGTTGATTTAACCGGGTACAGCCTGGACACGGGGATTTTTAAATGCTCCCCAGAAAATGCTCGAGTTCAGCCAAAGCTGAGAGTGACTGCTTTTAAAGGCAGTGGATCGTGGTAGCTGAAAGCCAGACTGCTGGGGTTTGAATCCTGATTCTGCAACTCACTAGATGTGTGACTTTGGGCAAGTTGTCAAAACCTAGTGCCTCAGTTTCCTCATCTATAAAATGGGTATAATGATAATAACAGAACTTACCTCATAGTGTTGTAAAGATTAAGTAAATTGATATGTGATACATTTAGTGCAGTGCCTGACAGACTCAGAGAAAGACTTTTAATTATAATTCCTTTCATTTCTAAAAATATGTATATTTTACCACAATAAAAAATTTACCATAGGGGCTTCCCTGGTGGCGCAGTGGTTGAGAATCTGCCTGCTCATG
Source organism: Delphinus delphis (assembly GCF_949987515.2). Lineage (NCBI taxonomy): Eukaryota > Metazoa > Chordata > Mammalia > Artiodactyla > Delphinidae > Delphinus > Delphinus delphis. The sequence continues at coordinate 8,180,334 of NC_082697.1, read as the reverse complement.
CAGGGGACACGGGTTCGAGCCCTGGTCTGGGAAGATCCCACATGCCGCGGAGCAACTAGGCCCGTGAGCCACAACTACTGAGCCTGCGCGTCTGGAGCCTGTGCTCCGCAATAAGAGAGGCCATGGTAGTGAATGGCCCCCGCTTGCCACAACTAGAGAAAGCCCTTGCACAGAAACGAAGACCGAACGCAGCCAAAAATATAAATAAATTAATTAAAAATAAATAAATACTCCTGTTCTCTGTTTAAAAAAAAAATTACCATTTAACCAGTGTTAAGTGTACAATTCAGTGGCATCCAGTATGTTTCCAGTGTTATACAACCATCACCACTGTCAGTTTCTAAAACTTTATCATCCCAAAGAGGAACGCTATTAAATAACTCCTCCTTCCCCCCAGCTCCTGGGTAACCTCTATTACACTTTCGGGCTCTCTGAAGTTGCCTGTTCTATATTACTGCAGATAAGTGGCATCATACAATATTTATCCTTTTGTGTCTGGCTTACTTCACTTAGCATAATGTTTTCCAGTTTCATCTATGTTGGAGCATGTATTAGAATTTCATTTTTCTTTTTATAGCCAAATAATTTTCCATTGCATTTATACATGTTTATTCATTCATCTGTTGATGGACATTTGGGTTGTTTCCACCTTCGGTTCTTGTGAATGGTGCTGCTATGAGCATGGGTGTACACGTTTCTGTCTGAGTTCCTGCTTTCCAATTCTTTGGGTATTTACCTGGGAGTGGAATTGCTGAATCATACGGTAATTCTGTCTAACTTTTACAGGTTTTCCACACGGCCTGCACCATTTTACATTCCCACCGGCAAGGCACCAAGGTTCTAATTTCTCCACATCTTCACCAACACTTTATTTTTAAACAAATAATAGCCATCCTAATGGGTGTGAAGTGGTATCTCATTGTGTTTTAGTTATAATCCCTTTTGATCTCATCCGATTACCCATCGCCTATTATTCTCTCGCCCACAGCACACAGCTCTTTACTCTCAGGCTGGTGTCACAGCGTGTCCTTCTGTTTGTTGAATGTCTGCCTTGCCGAGTAGCCCAGGACTTGGCAACCTATGGCTTGAGGCTGCAGGTCAAATCCGGCTGCTGTTTGTTTTCGTATAGCCCACAAGCTAAAGATGATCTTTACATTTTTGAATGGTTAAAAAAATAATCAAAAAAATAATAGTTCGTGAAATGTAATAATTATACGATGTTCAAATTTCATTGTCTGTAAATAGTTTTACTGGCACTCAGCTATGCCCTTGTGTTTACATGTTGTCTATAACTGCTTTTGCACTACAAAGGCAAAGTAGAGGAGTTGCAACAGGAACCATATGGCCTGTAAAGCCCAGAATATTCACTCTCTGGCCCTGTTTCTATGTATAGAGAAAGATTTGCTGAATCCTGCACTAGACCCTGAACTTAGAACAGTCATCCTGATGTCTCCACAGAACTGGCCGTGGAATTTGTTGATCCCATCTCCCGCGCTAACTCCAGACACACACAAAAATTTGAGATGGATCAGAGAGTTACACGTAAATGCTAGTACTAGAAATCTTCTAGAAGAATACATTAAAAAAAACTTCTTTGTAAACTTGGGTTAGGCAAAGAATTCTTCGGACACAAAATGAACGAATCATAAAATAAACTGGACATTAAAGTTTCTGCTTTTTCAAAGATACTATAAAGAATACAGACAAGCCACAGATCGGGAGAAAATTTTTACACCTGTATGTGATAAAGAACTTGCATCTAGACTATACAAAGAATTCCTACAACTAATAAAAGACAAACATACATGTTTTAAAAATGGGCAAAAAACTCAGACACTTCACAAAAGATATAGGCATAGCCAATAAGCACGTGAAAAAGCACTTAACATCATTAGTCATCAGGGAAATGCAGTTTAAACCCACAATGAGATACAATTTCACACACATTAGAAGAGCCAAAAAAAAAAAAAAGAACAAACCCACAAGGAGGAACAACTTAAACCTTTACTATGGTTCTGTTATTTAATGGCCGACGGAAGTACAAGGGCTTTGGGAACTGTCTGGCCGTTTCTTATAATTCTACTCCTCCTCGGTATTACTCAAGAGAAATGAAAACAAATGTCCATACAAAAGGCTTATACGTGAATGTTTACAGCATTTTTATTCAGAACAGCCACAAACTGGAAACCACCCAAATAGCATTAACAACAAAACAGATTTTTTTAAAATAAGATACATTGATTGGATGTATCTACTCAGTAATAAAATGGAAAGAACTACTGATCTACGACACAGATGAATCAAAATTATGCAAAGTGGAAAAAAAAAACAGACATATAGGAGCACATGCTGCCTGATGCCATCTATATGAAATTCTAAAAAAACTAATCTTTAGCAACCAAAGCAGATGAATAGTTGCCTCTGGAGAGCGGCTGGTGGCTGGTATTGCCCAGGACAGGGCACAGGTAATGAACACATTCTATAATTTGGTTTGGGTGTATGTAAGTGTCAAAACTGAGAACAATTGAGATCTGTGCTTTGTCTGTAAAATTGACTGCCGTTTAAATAATGAGAGCGAACAGCTGAAGTTGAAAGTGAGAAAATCTCCCTTTACAGGTGGACCTGTCTCTAAGGGTCAGCCTCTCCTGCCCACGATGAAGCCAGTCACATTTGCAAAGGAAAAGGAGAAACCGACGGTGCCCTGATGTCTGTCAGATGCCAGTGGCCCTACAACTCATTTCCTGTTTTAACCAGAGCTCTGGTGTGAAGGAAATAACAGCGATCCCTCCTCCTCTGAGCCCTGGAACTCGGAGACTAGAAAGCCGTTTCCTGGTCTTGCAAAAAAAACGACAGTTCCCTCCGCTCAGCTGGAAACGCCTTCCACCTGCTACCGCGTGGAAACTGCTGGTGGCTGGGGCCCGGGGGCATCCCTCCTCCGGCTGAGTAGCCGGAAGCCCACTCCCCCGTCAGGCTGTATAGACGCGCCCCACCCCCTTCCCAAGCACAAGGGTCCGAGCACGCAGGCAGGCGAGCTGGAGAAGCAGAGGCAGTGGCTGCCTATGGTTTTATTTTTAGAGGGCAAGTGAAACCAACCTGCCTCCGTGAAGCGAATTGCCCAGACCTCTGACTTCCTATAAATCTGAGGCCAGAGTCTGAATCTTTCCTTGCTGAATGCGTTTCCTAGGGCTGTAACAAATCACCTTAAAACAACTTAAAACAGGCTTCCCTGGTGGCGCAGTGGTTGAGAGTCCGCCTGCCGATGCAGAAGACACGGGTTCGTGCCCCCGTCCGGGAAGATCCCACATGCGGCGGAGCGGCTGGGCCTGTGAGCCATGGCCGCTGAGCCTGCGCGTCCGGAGCCTGTGCTCCGCAACGGGAGAGGCCACAACAGTGAGAGGCCCGCGTACCACCAAAAAAAAAAAACAACTTAAAACAATATAAACTTATCTGCAGTTCTGGAGGTCAGACGCCCAATCCAGGCCTCCTCGGGCTAAACTGAAGGTGTTGGCGGGGCCGCGTTCTTTCTGGAGGTTCCAGGGGGAGAATCTGATTCCTCGCCGCGTTCCTTGGCCCCTGGCTCCTTCCCGCACCTTCAAAGCCAGCAACGCCGATGCCGCCATGACTTGTTTCTAGGGCCTCCCTCTTCCACTTTTAAGGACCCTGTGATTACATTGACCCCACCTGGATAATCCAGGCTACCCCTTCCTACTTTCAGCTGACTCCCTACTGTCCGCTGATGAGCAAGCTTAGTTCCATCTGCGACCTTTATTCCCCATTGCCATTCAAAGTAACAAGAGCCACAGGTTCTGGGGATTAGGCTACGGACCTTTCTGGAGAGCCACTAGTCTTCCAACTACACCCCCTGATGTTCAAGTCCGACTTCAACTCCCAACCTCTTCCCTCTCTTAAAATGACCCTGGGTTGGTAGTTCAGTTCTGAGATTCACAAGTATGATAACTACAGCAACAGCAACAATTACAGCGACCATATGTTGAGAACATGATGTAAAGCAGGCACTGGGGACACAAGGTCTCATTTGATCCTTCTAGGACCCCTGTGGAGTAGATATCATCATCCCATTATAGATGGGGAAACCGAGGCCCAGGCAGTCTAAGTTGCAGCCCAAGGTCGCTCAGCTTTTAAGTGGCAGATCCAAGATTGGCACCTAGTTTGTCTGACTTCGGAGTCTGTGGTCTTAACAGCAGATGTCTTAATAGCAAACCTCTACGACATCTCCATGTCACCCTTTCTCTGAGCAAAGATTTTACGTGAGGATTAAAGGTAACGTCTGTCCAGTGCTTAGCACATAGTAGAACCCATGACATGGATTCAGGACTATTCAAAGATCGTCCTGTTGCCTCTTTATGCCTGTCCTGAACCTTCCTTCCATCCATCCATCCATCCATCCACCTGAGGCATCTTTTAAAGTGGATTCAATGTTGTGTAATAGTTAGGATCTAGGTTCCAAGTTCAGACTACCACCTGGGTTCAACTTCTACTTTCAGCTGCTTCCCTTTGGGCCCACAGCACCTCTGTGAGTCTCAAATTCTTCCCCATTTATAAAAACTGGCATGTAATCATATCTACCTTATCAAGTTATCAGGGGGATTAGAAGCAATCATGCATTCATATCACACACGGTAAACTATCATTATTAAGTCACCTCCACGTGTCCACTACTGAAGCACGTAGTGTAAGGAAAGAAAGTATGATCTTCGTTTACAAGGATCCCTCTCTCTCTTTCTTACACACATACGCGTGCCAGTTAAAGGTGTAAAATGGGAAATTAGGAAGGACTTAACATAGGAGACCAAGACAGTTGATAAGATGGTTCTAATTTGTGGTTAGGAAATCTGTCAAGGACAAGGTCAATGTGTAGTCAGAGAGAGGAAGGATTCACTAAGAAAGAACGTAGAACGCAGGGTGAATCACACAGGCCGTCATTGCCTGCAGCCCTCGAGAGGCCCCTTGACCATCTTGCTGGGCTGTTTTAATCACCAGATATGATGGACCACAGTCTCTGCCTTGTATAGGATTCAGTTAATACTTTTCTTTAGATCGATCTACTACTTATTACTGCACAACTAATATTAATATTAAAATAATATTGTATTAATAAGTAGTACTTATTACTACTTAACTACATTTATATCAAAAGGAAACTTTGTCACCTTAGTAAATGGGAGACCGATTCGCTTGCCACAGGTAGAAACTGTGAAAATAAAAACATGACTATTAAAGGTAATAAATAATTTTGTCCTTACATCCCCTCATGTCATTCTGTATCCCACCAGCCGTCGACATAACATCCCTGGGGGTGCACTGTTCTTAGGGAAAACACTGAGGATTCTGCACCTTTAGGTGCTGTTGCCTGAATTTCTGCTTCTCAGTTTCTTGTCATTAGGATAGGATGTCAATAAAAATAGCCACCACTATAGAAAAATGACTGAGCTGAGCAGTGTACACCCCATAGCTCATTCAGTTCTCTCAAAGTCTCCATAATGATGGCTGTTAACTGAGGTTGGATCTATGAGGAAACCGAGGCACGGAGAGGGGAAGCGGCTTTGCCCCGTCACACAACTCGAGGCTGCAAGAACAGGAATGTGCCACCAAGTCCATCTGTTTACACACTTGGGACTCTCGTGCCTCTCTGTGCCTCCTTATGGGGCAGAGAGCAGTCAGATCAGCTAATGCTTAGGAGGATGTACTGGGGGAAGAGAGGGGAGGATATCTGTGGTTGCCTAGCATGGGACCCTCTTCTTAACACTTTTTCTGAGTTAACTCATCCCGTCCTCACAGCGGACCTGTGATGGTGGTCTTATTGTGGTTCCCATTTTACAAATGAGCATGTGAGGCACAGAACTTTTAATGAACCTGCAACTAGTCAGTGGTGAACCTGGACTGGAACCCAAGGGGTCTTGGTCCCGAGCCTCTGTCCCCACAATTTTATCAGGGCATCGTATAAGCGGCATGACTGTTTATGTCACTGCCTGTGACAGTTTCCACTTTGCAACTGAACATTTATCAGTCGGCCCCGGGTCTTATCTAGCCCCTGCCAAGCCCCCCCCCCCTTGCTTGATTTCCTGTTTAAGGTAGAATTGAGATGACCTTGGTCTTCTAAGAAATTAACTTCCTCCCAGGAAGGTGCTCATCCATTCATTCGACATGGAGGCTGACTGCCAGTTGCTGTGTTCTGTGTCACAGAAGCAAGAAAGCAGCTCAGGTGGGAGACAATCATATAGACCCAAGATCCACACCCAACACCAGTGTTTGGCAGCTGTGGGACCTTGGTTTTGAAACCCACCGAGCATCTGTTTCCACATCTGTCAAATAAGATTACTACAACTGCCCATAACTTTTTCTTTTTTCCATAATTTACTTTTTGGAGAGGATTTTTGGGGTGAGTGTTTACTTCATAATACCTCCTCGATTCGTTCTACTCTGCTGAGTAGAGGAGTATCTCGATGCTTTCCCTATGTTTTCGTTTGTTTGTTTTGCTGATTGTAAAAGTAATACAGGCCCATAGTCCTATGTCCCAAAACCTAGAAACCAGGTGTGTCGTGTAAGCCAGATTCTTTTCAGATTTTTAGATATGTTTTGTTTACACTGAATATCAAATAACACATTAATACTTATTCAAACAAATGTATGAATATTCATACCACCTGGGATCATTAAAGCCCTCAAGTAAATTCAGAGGAGTCCAGATTTGCTGTCAAAGGAGCTCTGTGGATTTTGGAATTGTGGGTAAGAGACTATGAACAGGACCTGCCATGATGGAAAATTTGGAAAAATACAATGATAATCAAATGATGTAACAAAATAATCATATTAACAAGAGATAACTACTGAAATTTCCATGTCTCTTTTCTAATTAATTGAATTATTCAACAATATTATTGAACACCTTTTATATGTTTAGGCCAGTGGTTTTCTACCAGGGGTGATTTTGTCTGCAAAGGACATTTGGCAATATCTGGAGACATTCTGGTTGTCACAACTGGGTGGTTGGAGGGGTACTACTGGCATCTAGTGAGTAGAGGCCAGGGATGCTGCCAACTGTCCTACAATGCTCAGGACAGGCCCCACAATAAAGAATGATCCAGCCCCAAATATCAGAAGTGCCGTGACTGAGAAACCTGCTCTAGGTTCTGGGCACACAACCAACACAACAATAGAAAATAAATCTATTTACTATGTATTTATAAAATATACATATATACACACAAACAAATATAAGCGAGGTTCTGGGCATACACAACCAACACAACAATAGAAAATAAATCTATTTACTATGTATTTATAAAATATACATATATACACACAAACAAATATAAGCGAGGTTCTGGGCATACACAACCAACACAACAATAGAAAATAAATCTATTTACTATGTATTTATAAAATATACATATATACACACAAATATAAGTGTTTTACACATTTGGTATTCTTCAGTATATAGTTTTTAACTTATTGTTTCATGAACATTTTACAATATTCACAAAAACTCTTTAAACATGGGATTTTCATGCCTATTAAGTGTTCCTTCAGAAAAATGTGAAATTGTTTTCTTAGCCATTCCTTTATATTAAAATTGATTTTTTCATTTTTCCTATTTTTTAAAATAATACCATGATGAATATCCCTACATCCACATCATTGGTGTCATCTCTGATAATTTCATTAGATTCTAAGGCTTGGGACTGATTCTAGAAGTGAGGTGATTGAGTTGAAGGGTATAAACTTTAAAAATGCCTCGATGTGCATGATGAAATTGCTTTGCAGAAAGGTTGTCTCAAATTTTACCTAGCGTAGGAGTTTACATTTAAAAATCAGGAGTCTTAAAGATTAAATAAGAAACATAGCTAGTACAAGCTACCAACAACACAGCCAGCAAATTCTGGTGACCAGAAAAGTCTTTCAGAGAGAGGGAAATAGTATGCTGGGTTCAAATTCAACTTGCCATTTGAACCTGAATGGATTGGGTATGTTTCCTTTCAGTCAGTCTCCTGGTACTCATTGTATTTTAATCATCCCAGAATGCAAACAGATTGGATGCAGTTCAAAGACTGGGCAACAAAACACAATTAAGAAGCACCTGACTTATGGGAAAAGATGAAAAGGGCTCAAAGTCTGAGAGCTGTGTGGCAGAAAACCCTGGAAGGAGGTGATCACCATTTCCAAGCATTGAAATTCAGTAAATAAAAGGCTAGAAGAGGAACTTCTTGGGGGGGGGGGGCGGTTCAAAAGGTAATGGGATATATTTGAACAATGAAATCTCGAGAGGAAACTTCCTTGTGGTTCTCTATAAGCATCATCCGTTGAGGAAATGATAGAATTCCTTTGAAAGAGTTAGTAGGTGAAACAGTCAGGGAGATGTAGGCCAAACAGACGGTGTGATTTTATTCTCCAGTGAGTGTTTCATGAGAACTTAATACAGTGGGTAAGCTGCTCCCTTCCCCTGGGTTGAGCAAGGATATACAGTCTCTGCTATAAAACGCGGTGGAACAGGAAACTTTGATTTGAAGGGAAGAGAATTCACGTTTCATCTGAAGCTAAACTACAACAACAATAACATCATTTAAAGTAGGGGTTGGCGGGCTTCCCTGGTGGCGCAGTGGTTGAAAATCTGCCTGCCAATTCAGGGGACACGGGTTCGAGCCCTGGTCTGGGAGGATCCCACGTGCCGCGGAACAACTGGGCCCGTGAGCCACAACTACTGAGTCTGCGCATCTGGAGCCTGTGCCCCGCAACGAGAGGCCGCGATAGTGAAAGGCCTGCGCACCGCGATGAAGAGTGGCCCCTGCTTGTCGCAACTAGAGAAAAGCCCTCGCACGAAACGAAGACCCAACACAGCCATAAATAAATAAATAAATAAAGTAGGGGTTGGCAAATTTCCCGCAAAGAGACAGATTGCAAATATTTTTGGCTGTGTGGGTCTGTGTCAAAGGCTGAACTCTGCCTTGGTAGGCTGGAAGCAGTCACAGACAATATGTAAATAATGTGCACGGCGGTGTTTCAATAAAACTTTATTTATAAAAACAGACAGGGCTCAGGAAGCCTGGCTTGCTGACCCCTGATCTAGAGACTTGGGAAAGAGACCATGTAAAAGAGTAAGGAGGTTCTGAGAGATCTGGGTTCAAATCTTATCTGTACCACTTATTGGCTGTGTGACCCCAGGCAAGTTAATTAACCTCTCTGAACATCGCTTTTCTTGACTCTAAATGGACTAATTGGAGTCCCCACCTTATGAGTTTGTTCTCCGAATCAAATAGAACAACACTTGAGTAATGTTTCACATACTTATAGTATAAATACTATAATAAAAGAAAGGTAATAAAAAAGGATGCAGGTGTTGTTATAATTCTTATCTCATTGTATGTGGGTTTGTGTAACTGTTTTCTCCACTAAGTTTCTTTCTCCTGATGTTCAAGGACCACATCTCATTTGAGCGTTCCAGTGCCTGTTGCCTTGGCACACAGTGGGTTTCTAGAAGCAGATGTGGATTTGGGTGCCCACGGTTTAGCCAGAGAAGGCGGCCGGAAGAAGGCAAGGGAGGGAAGCAGGACAGGGCAGGGGGAGGAGTTAAGCAGAGCTTTTTCTTAGCTGGAGTCTAAGCCCAATCCCACGGGGATCTAAAGTATACAAGGCACCACAGTGTCACCTGGGGGCCAAGGGGCTGGCCCGTCACACCCTGGCTGTGGGCTGCCCCGCGAAGGGGGAGGGACCATCTCCTAGGTGAGCTGGCGCCTGTTGTGCTGACGCTGCTGTCAGCATCACTGCAGCCGGGAAGGTGCTCTGCCCGTGAGCGAGACCCGAGGGAACACCGGCAACCTTTCACACAGTGCCCAGTGATTGCTGGTTACGTAAATTGTATTCTGAGGTGTGCTTTAACCACCCATGAAACACGGCTGCTTATAGGAAGAGGGAAAAGGGCAGGGTCGGGGTGACTAAGTCATCATCTGTCACTACAAGGATAAATTGTTTAGCTTAGAGGCTGAACCCAGGGATGGTGAGGACCTTGAGGAGGATGTTCTCATTCTGCAGGGACAGGAAGTGGCTTCTTTCCCAGTGGCCTGTGGCATTTCCTTTGCCCAGAGGAGTGAGTGGTATCATCCAGATGATCCAACCCTGCGCTTGGCACGAACGGCAATGACATCACAGTTAACACCTGCCCAGGGTTCTGGCGTCTAGTGGGAGTGGGTGTCCTAGCTCTGACACTGTAGCTAGGTCACCCTGAGCCAGTTACTTGGCATTCCTAAGCCTCAGTTTCCTCATCTATAAAATGGGGATAAATAATATTTCCTTTAGAGGAAAACATAGGCAGAACATTCTATGACATAAATCACAGCAAGATCCCTTTTGACCCACCTCCTAGAAAAATGGAAATAAAAACAAAAATAAACAAATGGGACCTAATGAAACTTAAAAGCTTTTGCACAGCAAAGGAAACCATAAAAAAGACGAAAAGACAATCCTCAGAATGGGAGAAAATATTTGCAAATGAAGCAACTGACAAAGAATTAATCTCCAAAATTTACAAGCAGCTCATGCAGCTCAATATCAAAAAAACAAACAACCCAATCCAAAAATGGGCAGAAGACCTAAATAGACATTTCTCCACAGAAGATATACAGACTGGTAGCAAACACATGAAAGGATGCTCAACATCATTAATCATTAGAGAAATGCAAATCAAAACTACAATGAGATATCACCTCACACCAGTCAGAATGGCCATCATCAAAAAATCTACAAACAATAAATGCTGGAGAGGGTGTGGAGAAAAGGGAACCCTCTTGCACTGTTGGTGGGAATGTAAATTGATACAGCTACTGTGGAGAACAGTATGGAGGTTCCTTAAAAAACTAAAAATAGAGCTACCATACGACCCAGCAATCCCCACTACTGGGCATATACTCAGAGAAAACCATAATTCAAAAAGAGTCATGTACCACAATGTTCACTGCAGCTCTATTTACAATAGCCAGGACATGGAAGCAACCTAAGTGTCCATCAACAGATGAATGGGTAAAGAAGATGTGGCAGATATACACAATGGAATATTACTCTGCCATAAAAAGAAACGAAATTGAGTTATTTGTAGTGAGGTGGATGGACCTAGAGTCTGTCATACAGAGTGAAGTAAGTCAGAAAGAGAAAAACAAATACTGTATGCTAACACATATATATGGAATCCAAAAAAAAAATTGTTATGAAGAACCTAGGGGCAGGACAGGAATAAAGCTGCAGACCTACTAGAGAATGGACTTGAGGACACGGGGAGGGGGAGGGGTAAACTGGGACAAAGTGAGAGAGTGGCATGGACATATATACACTACCAAATGTAAAATCGATAGCTAGTGGGAAGCAGCCGCATAGCACAGGGAGATCAGCTCGGTGCTTTGTGACCACCTAGAGGGGTGGGATAGGGAGGGTGGAAGGGAAGGAGACGCAAGAGGGAAGAGATATAGGGATATATGTATATGTATAGCTGATTTGCTTTGTTATAAAGCAGAAACTAACACACCATTTGTAAAGCAATTATACTCCAATAAATATGTAAATAATAATAATAATATTTCCTAATTCATAGGTTTTTTTGTGAGGATTAGAGTTAATGCTTATAATCTTTTGTAAGCATCAAGTGTCTGGCACCTAAGGAACGTTTAATATATGGTAAAAAGAATTTTCATTTTTCTTTTCTTTGTTGTGGTGGTATTTTTTGTTTGTTTTGTTTTATTTTGAGAAATAGTATTGTCCAGCTCATCGTTTCTCCGTTGTTATTTGCACATTACTATGGATTTTTGCCATATCTGTTACCACCTGCACTTATTTTTTATTTAATATATATTAACTGACTCTAAAAAAAAAAATCCTTAAACACTGTAAACTTGCAAATAAGACCAGTGCAATAATGGTTCAGATAAACTAGTGCCTGCCACATAGTAAGTTTGCTATAAATGAGAGCCACTGTCACCATGAACAACGATGTTGAATGACTGTCAGTTTTGCCCCGTTTCATTCCTGCCTTTTAGAATCAACTCTCTTTCGTTCCCTCCACTGAAAGAGGTCACACCTTCGATCCTGCGTGAGCTCATCGACATGTTCTTATAGTGGCTGTCTTTGTTAGGAATTCTCTGCATAATATCAGGGGATTTTTTTTTTTCCTGTTAAATAACTTGGACTCTGAGAGATTACAGGGAAGTGGTTACTCAGAGCAGAGTGCCCGCGACAGATTAGAGGGAGAAGTGGAAATTCCCTTCTTTGCCTAAAATAACTGGAACTGGACCATGACAGTATGAGCTTTGTCCAGACTTGATATCCTTTCCAAGTGAATTTGGTACAGAAATACTCACCAATATATGGTGGTAGTTCTCACTGACAGGCTAGAAGAAGTTTAGCCCTTCTGTGTTTGCAGCTAAAAGGGCCATTGTTAAGGAGCGAGGAGTCCCAGAGGGGTGAAATGTAAGTAGGTGGACATGGTAATACTGGATTCACCTGACTTCTCTCTGCCCCTTACCCACTTTTTTTCTTTCCTATCACACACAAAAAATCGCATTCCAGAAAGAGACCTGCTCCCCATTTATTTCATTGTTTTTATGGCAAGTCTGTTCATGACAGCCTCCCGGACACTCCCAAGCAGATTCTGAGGAAATGAGAGTAGGAAACGCACAGATTCTTACAGTGGAGCAGAGTTCAGAGTGGCCAAGTCAGGACGAGTATCTGTGAGTTCAGCTTCCGTAGCAGCTTTAATCCCATGCCTTGAGCTGGGTCAGAAGGTCCATAATTCGAACGAGGGCAAGGTGTTCAGCCAGGGTCCGACTCAGGATGAAAAGATCTGGGATTTGGTTTGGATGAATATCCTAACCCTGAACGATGATTCTGACTATTGTAAACTTAAAAAAAAAAAATAGACTGGGCAGGATCTCAAGAAGTACTTCACTCTGTTGTCTTGTTTTTTTTTTTTTTAATTTTATTATCGTTTACAAAAATGTATTAAAGCCTAAGTGTGGGGAGGCAGGAATGAAAGTGGGAAGTCATACATCAACTTTTTATTTAGGCTGCAAGAAATTCTGTTATTGCCGGTTATGTTAGCCAGTGCTAATGTTTTCTCAAGCCCTGAAGTCTACTGCACATGATTTATTAAGATGAAACGCCATGTCAGGGAAAATTTCCTTCTAAAGGAAGGAGGCAGAGTGGAAAGGTCATTTTGACTCATTTTCCTGGCTGAGGGCTTGGTCTGTGGGCTCTGTGGACTCAGCCCCGGCAGCAGGGCCTCCCCGCCCACGGTTTCAGGAGGGAAGCGCTCAGGGCCGGCTTTGGCACCGTCCGCAAAAGGAAGCGCAATGCTTCTGGTAGCTAGCAGAGTGGCAGGTGGGACTTCAGAGCTCACTCGGCCTTTTCTGTCTCTGTCCTCTTTTCTCACATCCTTCCATCAATGCAGAGACGTTGCATCGTTCTGCTCATTGAATATATGCATTACTCAAACTCTGTGATCCAATGTGGCCAGGGATGGTCACAGGTGAGAGAGCAAACAGTAATGTTTGTGACACTGGTGATGGTGGTTCCAGCTCTCAAGGGAGCTTGAGGTGGGAGGACATGCCTGCTCTTCCTGTAGGAAGGGAGAGCTCTCTTGTTCTTTGGTGTGTAAACCTGGTTTACAGATTCACAGTGTTTTCTTAGACCATGGTTCCTAAAGGTAAGCCAGCTATTGTGTCTGGTGTCCAAAGACATAAGTCATCTCTCTACTCCAGCGTAAACTTACATGAATGCCTAGGGAGACCTAGGAGAGCATCGGCGGGTCAGTCTGGTTTGTAATGGTAAACAACTGGTTACACACGAAATGGCCAGTTAAGAGAGAACGTATTCTGGACTGGGTACGTGCCTCAAGTATATGGTCAGTGAGGTTCTTACCTGGGACTTTTGTTAGAGGTATTGGGAAAGGTGCGTGTGCGCATGTGTGTTTCCTTTGGACTCACCAGCCATGAGGATCATCTAGGCCTAAAGCTACAGATGATAACTTTATATTCATATGGAGAGAGTCTACCTGAAAATAACACCAACACAGAGGAAAAGAGAGCCAAGAAAAGGAGAATGGCCCGCTCCTGCTGCTAACTGCCTTAGACACCTGGATCCAGCTATGCCTGAAGTCGACAGTACATTTGGATGCGTCAGTTACATACAATGATAAATTCCTTTTTATTCTTAAAGCAGATGGAGTTATGCTGCTTCCACTTGCAACGGCAGTAGTCTTGCTATTACATCCTCCTCCTTCTGATCTGAACTCTAAATGGATATGTAAATATTTACTTTGACTAATGACCAAATTTTGCAACAGAGAAAATCCACTAATCCAAGAATCAAGTGCTAGGGCTTATCTATATGCAAGGATGGACTTTCATTTTAAGAAACTGGGCAGCTTCAACCGTCGAAAATTTGTCTAAGGGGAAGCAAAAAGGTATTCTAATTGCTACTGAACAGTCATTTTTGGCATAATTTGGGACCAGCCAATGCCATCAAACGTTGATATCTGTGATAAGCACAAAGGATTTCTTTAACAATCAGTTTTCATCCCAGAAGTATAAAGTCACCCTTTGGGTCACTGGTTGGCTAATAGTTCTTTTTGCCACTTTGGGTCGGCTATTCAAACAGATTTTGAGTTTATGACAAACACACTCCTAGATATCTGTCCCTTATGAGCTTCTGTGTAATGCCCTCTGGCACGTGGGATGTTGCCTTTTAATCTAGTGGCCTGAGCATAGCCAGGTACCCATTTCCCTTGGCTGCTCGCTGAGTGAGTGCTGATTTCACCATCAGGGCCTAAGCCTTTGACTTGTTTTTCTTGCAGAGATAATGTTTCATGCCAAGTCATCCACAGAACAGCATGCAACCAGGGATGAGGCTGAGCTGTGTAGAGATGCAAAAGGGAAATTGTGTAAAAGCCAGTTGCAGAAACACCACCTCCTGTTAGAGCTTGTGCCTGAGAAGACTGTCTTTCTCAGCCTTCCAGAGAGCTGTGTACCCCCAGGGAGTGAGTATGATGGGGATTCTATCTCAAAGAATGTGGACACTACACAGGTATGGGACCCAGGACCACAGAGCGTCTGGGAGAGGACCAGGCTGTGCCTACTTGATGAGACTTCTAGCATCTCAAGAAATAAAAATAAAGAATTGCGGAAACAGGGGTTACCAAAAGTTATGAAATATTTTCAGTGTCTACACTGAATAAAATAAGAACTTGAATACACACACTGATTACTGTTCACTGCAATGACGTTGGGCTGTATACAGGATTATAGGATTTATAAGACACCATATCTTAGAATGAACTATATAAGCAGCATGATCTGTGGATGGGACACAAGTATAAAGGTGAAGCCCTATTACTACATCCCTGTGAAGGCCTGCAATATTTTTGGAGATGACATCAGAAGATCACTATAAGGCCTGGGTCAAATGTCCCCTAGACCCCTCACTGCCAGCCCTACTACATGACATTCAAATTAATTTTTAAAAATGATTAAATTGTGTCTTGTGCCTCTTGCTTTCTTAGACCTGGACATGAGGGCATTGTGAAGAAGCAGAACCATCACCTGATGGGGACCCAAAAGAATTCAATGCTTGCTCTATGGCTTTGCCCCAACCAGCTGTGTGACCTTGGGGAAGTCACTTAACCTCTCTGGATTTCCCCATCTATAAAAATGCAAGCATTGGATGAGGGCCTTACAAGTTCCTTCTCAAACTTTATGATTATACCAGTTCCATGTGAAGAGTCTAAGTACTAGGGGTAGCATGGTGGGGAAGAAAAAACCAACACTCCACACAGATTCAGCCCTTGTCTGTGGAGTGGGGGACGAGGATAGGGAGGTGTGTGTGTGTGTGTGTGTGTGTGTGTGTGTGTGTGTGTGTGTGTGTTGACAGTCAACAAAAATGATACTATACAATGTCAGAGAGGGCAAATGCCATGAAGAACACAGCAGTAAAAAGAGATGGAGAGAGGTCAGGGAAGGCCTCTCTGAAGAGATGACCATGAATGCTTTCCAACTGATTGGATATTCTTTTAGCAAGACACTAAGAAAGGATGTGCCATAGAGGTGGGTGGAGGACTCAGTGGGCAGAGGGGCCATTGAAGGATCTAATGACACAGGATATGACTCCTTGGTGACTCAAGAATAGAAGGGAAACAAGAGAAAGGAGAGCAGTGATGATCAGAACTGGATTCCCGTAGCACTTCTGAGTGTGCCGTCAGGCAGGGTTGGATTTGAATCCCAAATCCAACCACTTACCAGCTGTGTGACCTTCTATCCCCCCCCACTGGTCTGATCTTCAGCCTCATCTGTAAGAGGGAAGTAAGAAGAAGCCCTGCCCTGTGAGGGTGAAATGGAATAAAGTCTCCGAAGAGCTTAGCCCAGGACCGGACACAGTAATAAATGCCCAACCTATAATTAGTGTAGTGCTTGCTAATACTTGCTGAGCATCTGCCAGGTCATACTTAATATGGATGACTTCCTCTTGCCCTCCCCCAAACAAGCCTAGGAGGCAGGCCTTGCGATGATCCCATTTTACAGATGAGGAGGTCAAGGTCAGTGACTGGGCCAAGGCATGAACATTAGTCATCATTATTATTTGTCCTCTGGCAACACCAGAGGAGGTTATGGTGACCCAGCAGCTTAACAAGAACGTCAGCGTCGACAGGCAACAGCTGCTGAGGCTAGCACTCTTCCGCAGGTGGAAAGTGAATAAATATCACATCTGACAGAAATACATTTTTTTTTCATCCAACATGCTTGTATTTCATTGAGGTATAATTTACATACAACGCAATGCACCCATGTTAAGTCTGGTTTTGAATTCTGACAAAGGCATACAGCCCTACAACCATCACTACAACCTTGGCAATGCCTGGTTTGCTCTCTGTCTCTATAGCTTTGCCTTCTCTAGAATTTCATATAAATGGATCATATACTTCTTTCCCTGAACATGTTTTTGAGATTCACCCGTGTTCTTGAGCATATTAGTAATTCCTTCCTTGATGTTGCTGTGTGATAGTCCATCACAGGAATGTATAACAATTTGTTTATTCATTCGTCAGTGGGTGGACATTTGGGTTATTTCCAGTTTGGGGCTATTATAAATAGAGCTGTCATGAATGACTGAACATGAGTTTTCGTGTAGACGTGTGCTTTTATTTTTCTTCGGTAACGCCTTGGAGTGGGATTGCTGGGTCGCATGCTAAGTGTATGTTTCACTTTATAAGAAATACCAAACTGTTTGACAACGTGGCTGCACCATTTTGCATTCCCATCAGCCCTGTATGGAAGTTCCAATTGCTCCAGATGCTTGTTGACAGCTGGTATTATCAATCTTTAAAATTTTAGCCTAGAATGCGGGTGTGTGGTAATATCTCATTGTGATTTTAATGTGCATTTCCCTAATGACTGATGATATTGAATATCTGTACATGTGCTTATTTGATATTCTTCTTTCTTCTCTGGTCAAGTGTCTGCTTAAACATTTTCCCCATTGAAAAAAATTGTCTTCTTATTACTTATATATCTAGAATATAGGTATTCTTTATCTATTCTACTGTAGGGTCAAGCCTTTCATCAGCTATATGCTTTGCAAATATTTTCCCCATTTGTAACTTGATTTTTCATTTTGTTAATAGGGTCTTGAAGATCAAAAGTTTTTAATTTTTATGAGGACTAATGTATCCATTTTTTTCCTTTTATATAGATGATCTTGTGTCCTAAGAAATATTTGCCTAACCCAAGGCCATAAAGATTTGTCTCCTGTGTTCTTTGAAAAGTTTTATAAGTTTCTCTCATATTTAGGTCTATTAGCTCTTTGGTCCATTTCAAATGAATATTTCATGTATACTGTGAGAAAAGGATCAAGGTTCATTATTTTTTGTTATGGATATCCAATTGTTCAGCATCATTTGTCGAAAAGATTACCATTTTCCCGTTAAGTTGATGCCTTTTTTTTTACTGATCCTATTTGTGTGGGTATATTTCTGGATGTTCCACTGATCTACAAAGCTCTCCTTACATCAGTAAAAACTCTCTCTTGGTTACTGTAGCTTTATAGTAAGTCTTGAATTCAGGTACTTGAAGGCTTCCAATTTTGTTCTTCTTTCCAACGTTCATTCATGGAGTGCCAGCTGTGTATCCAGTTCTGCTCGTTTATTCACTGATTCATTCAAGAAAAATTCTAGAGTGTCTATTATGCCAGGCTCGGCTTTAGGTGCTGGGATACAGTGGTGATAAAAATATACACACTCCCTGCCCTCATGGAATTTACAATCTATTGGAGGTTGGGGTTGGGGAGTTGGAGTGATAGTCAGAAATATATGTAGATTATATTTGTCAGATATATACTGTGTGTGTGGTCAGAGAGTAATAAGTGCTATGAAGAAAAATAAAGGAAGGAGGAGAATGTCGAGGGAAGGGCTCTCTGAGGAGGTGAGGGTAACCCCAAAAGAAGGGTGGGGTCATGCAGCATAGTCTCTTTATAAAGAGCAGAAGCGAAAAGAAGTACCCAGAGACTGAGCAGAGTGGGAGATGTTTAGATAAGGTTTCTGCACTATATTTGTACGAAGTTTTAAAAGAAATCCACTTGGTGGTCATTTCTATGATAAATAGAGAGAGCTGGACAACAGTTGAGACTGACATGATCTTGGAAGATGAAGACAGTTATGTGAAGCACTGGATAAGAGTTTTCCAGGAGAGGGAACAGCAGATGCAAAGACCCTGAGTTAAGAAAGGGCTTGGCGTGTTCAAGAACCAGAAAGCAGGCTAACGAGGGGGAGTCTGAGATGAAGCTCGATAAATGAAAGAGACCAGGGAATTTCCTGGCGGTCTGGTAGTTAGAACTCCACGCTTCCACTGCCGGGGACCTGGGTTCTATCCCTGGCCAGGGAACTAAGATCCGGAAGCCACGTGGTACAGCCAAATTAAAAAAAAGAGAGAGACCAAATGCTTACAGGGCTTCGTGAGCCAGACGTTAAGAGTTTGGATTTTATTCTAAGGGGGCAATGTATACCACCGGGACGCTCTAAGTAGAGGGAGTGTTTCTGTGTGTACTGCAGTGTAACTTAGTGGGTCCTGAGAAGCCATTGGGGTGTGGCTGTACCATCCGGCAGCTTCCTGTAAACCCCCTAATCTGGGAGAGTTTATGAAAATGTTCAGGAATGCACCTCACATTTTGACTGTTGAATTGTCTCGGGTGCAAACAGGAACGCTTCATTTTATTAGTGTGAGGTATGAGCTTTGATATATGGGGGTTGGGGTGTGTGTGCGTGTGTTTGGAATTCTTAATCTTCATGAGTTATGAAGTATATTTCTACATTTCAACTAAACGAACACTCTGTTTATTGTTTATAGCCTTTCTCTGTCTCCAGCTTTTAAAACACTGTTTACTTGAAAATAATTTCAAACTTACCCACCAAGTTGCAAATATAGAAATAATACAGATTACCTGTATACCCTGTATATTTACCTATTAATTAAAAAAAAATTTTTTTTTAATTTATTTTATTTATTTATTTTTGGCTGCATTGGGTCTTCGTTGCTGTGTGCGGGCCTTCTCTAGTTGCAACGAGCGGGGCCTACTCTTGTTGCATTGAACGGGCTTCTCATTGCAGTGGCTTCTCTTGTTGCGGAGCACAGGCTCTAGGCGCACAGGCTTCAGTAGTTGTGGCTCGCGGGCTCCAGAGCGCAGGCTCAGTGGCCATGGCTCATGGGCTTAGTTGCTCCGCGGCATGTGAGATCTTCCCTGACCAGGGCTCGAACCCATGTCCCCTGCATCGGCAGGCGGATTCTTAACCACTGTGCCACCGGGGAAGCCCCTAATATTATTAATATTTTACTCCATTTACTTGATTGTTCGGTTTCTCTCTCTCTCTCTCTCTCCCCGCCCCCTGCCACACACACACAAACTTTCTTCCTGAACCATCTGTGGCTGTTACATTCATCATGGCCCTTTTCTCCTGAATATTCCAAGTATGTATTTGCTAAGAATGGGGATAATCTCTCACACAGCCACAGTAGATTTAACAACTTCATACATTTATCCTGATACAACTCTTTAATTTATCGTCCATATTCCAGTTTCCTCAGTTAGCCTGTGCTGTTGCTTTTGACATTCCCCCCGCCAGTACAGAGTCCTGTCTAGGGGCAGGGTTCGCATTTAATTGTCATGTTCTTTTAGCCTCCTTGGATCCAGAAAATTTCCACAGTTTTCCTTTGTTTTTTGTGAGATTAGCATTTTTGAAAACCACCATCCTTCCCCTGACTGCTACCCCATTATAACAGAATGTTCCTCAAGTTGTGTTTGTCTGATTAGGTATAGGTTGTGCATTCTTGGCTGGAGTGCGGAGCAG
This sequence comes from Delphinus delphis, assembly GCF_949987515.2. Lineage (NCBI taxonomy): Eukaryota > Metazoa > Chordata > Mammalia > Artiodactyla > Delphinidae > Delphinus > Delphinus delphis. Next base: position 8,159,945 of record NC_082697.1, on the reverse strand, counting down.
AGAAGATGCTGTATCCTCAGGATATCATCTCTGGAGGCACATGATGTCCGCCCGTCTGTCATTGATGATATTAAATACCCACAACCTTTTATCCGACGTTTGTGGATGACATGAGGTGGAGGAAGGGGGAAGAGAGTTGAAAAACAAGGAGGCATATGACTCAGCATTAGTTAAGTTTCTGAGTCATCTGTGTTGCTGATTTAACCACTCCAGGTAAGGTTTTGTATAATCACAAGGGACACACACACTCTCACACACCCAAGCTCTGTTCCACTTTGCACTTTTTTAGCTACCACCAAAGTCTGGTTTCAGCACATGGGACACTGGAAGAAATAATGTGGAGAGATTTTAAAATTCTGCATTGAAGCATCCCATATAATCATTACTTCCTAATAATTCCTTGGGTCTTAAAGGAGGTGGTCCCATGGCTGAGAGTTTGTGGGCACCAGCCAAGCGTGTGTATTAGCTTCAAGCAGTGGTTTTCAGCCCCACACATTATGTTCTCCTGGGTGCATTTAATAACCGGTGCTGGGCAGACCTCACCCCAGATCAACTGAATCAGAACCCGTGAAGGTGGGGCTCAGGGATGGAAGAGTTTTAAGACAAAGAACCCCCAAGATAAAGAACCACCGGCTTAAAGGTATGATTCTGGAGCTTCAATGATCCCCTAAGGTCTTTAACTTTTGGTCAAGTGCTCCCTTTAATAGCTAAAGTGTATTGAGCCCTTACTGCATGCGATGGACATCCATATATTTTGTTTACAGAGTATCCACTTTCCGTTCTTTGAGTAAAAAGCTCCCTCATTTTCCTTTGACTAACACCACCCCAACTTGCAGCTCATGTGGGTTTTGGGGGCCTTACCCTGAATCCTGTCTTCAGGGATGGACATTAGTACCTAGGCTTGGCAAATTGATCTGTTCACGAATGGTCTAAGTTAGTTAGATGAGACCTGAGCCAAGACTTTTGCTGGATTTATTGGCAAAGAGGTGTTTTATTTCCACTGGGGCTTATAGCTGAGAGAATGTTAATGTGAAGTTACCAGAGTTACTTGGTCCAAGAGTACCAAGTTACTCTTGGATAGGTCCCCTATCCAAGGGGGGACCTCGGAAAGGGGACCCGTCCAAGAGTGAGGCCAACACAGAAGAAAGCAGAAAAAGAGATGAACTTGGTGGATATTGGTTTGAGCCCCAGTCCTGGATCCAGCCATGCCTGAAGCTATCAGCTCTTAGATCTTTAAGTTATATGAGCCAATAAATTCCTATTTTGCTTAAGGCAGTTTGAGCTGAGGTTTAAGAAGCAGGTAAGACAAATCTCAGCTATGAGGACCCCATAACTTGACCTAAGGTGGAAAGTAATCAGAGGCAGGAAAGCCTTAGAGAGGGAGGAGAGTCCAAACACTGGTCCTCTGGCCTGTGGCTGTCACAATCACCCAGCTTCCCTGGGCTCTGGCTTCCTCCTCAGTGGGGCAGGGGTTGGGGGGTTGGGATAATAAAATTCAAGAAGGCATCTGGGGACTTCCCTGGTGATCCAGTGGTCAAGACTTCATGCTTCCACTGCAGGGGGAGCAGTTTCGATCCCTGGTTGGGGAACTAAGATCCCACTTGCCACATGTAGTGCCAAAAAAAAAAAAAAAAGGCATTTGGAGAGTTGGTGGAGCAGGAGACGTGGATGTTTCTGAAATGAAAACCGTGCTTCCTTTGGCCTCTGCCTCATCTGCTCTGTTTGGGGGTATGTGCGAGCAGGACATGGCAGGAGGTCTGGGCTCCTATTCAGAAGGCCACTTTCTCTGCCTCCCCTGTCCCTGTCCCTCTCCTGTCACCCAGCTTAGGCAGAAGCCATCACGCCATCATCCTTTCCCCTGTTGCATGGTGTACGTCCTCCACCCTAGCCCTCACCCTCCTGGCCTGCTGTGTTGTTGTCAGTTTAGATGACCCGTAATCTGACAGTAGAGCCCATCTCCCCAGCCCCAGATGAACTCCAAAAGAAAAATGTACTAAACCATAAAATAGAATTCTATTTCCTGACACGACACACAACACTGTATGCTACAATTATTTCCTTTTGAGATGTTCTCTTTCTTTCTTGGGGGGGTGAACCCCTTCTTCGCTAGAGCCGCGACCATGTGATCGGTTGCCCACTGAGAAAACTTGAGCCGATTGTGCATGAGCACAGGCCAAAGCACCTGCCCGCTAGTCAGCCCACCAGCCCCAGAGATGGGTACCACCCAGTGATCCCTGGTTTCCAGATGAAGAATGGAGACGCAGAGAGGAGGTGATTTGTCCACGGTCACAGAGCTACTCAGCTCTGCAGGTAGGATGTGATGCCCGGTCTAGGTCTAGCTCTCTCAATCTCCCGTGTGTTTGTCTGTCTCTCTCATCTATTAATCTATCTATCTATCTATCTGTTTCATCTGTTGTCTCTAATCAATTGTCTATCTAGTTATCTATCTATGCATCCATTTATCTATCATCTATTTTTCTCCTATCTATCAGTTATCTCTCCGTCATCTATCAATGTATCTTTGCCTCTTACACCTGACTTTGAGCTTACCCAGGCCTGGTGTTACGTTTTCTGTAGAGTGACCTTATTTGTCACCCAACCAAGCACACCTGGGGAACAGAAGGACGTGCCCTTAGCACTGAGGCGAACACGGGCGCTGCCCCAGGCACCCTCACCATGCCAGGTGGGGCAGTGACCGGGTATTTCTTTCTAAACCTAGCTCATCATAAGGGCTCCATAAAGGTGTGTTGAGTGTGTTTTATCAACAGTATGGGAGGAGTGGTAAGTAAAGAGCATTTGTTTTATTCAAAGAGAAACTGAATCACAAAGCCCTGACTTACAAAGTCACAGAAAGGAAGTCGCAGGTGAGGTAGGGCCAAACCTCTCCCGCAGGACTCCTCGGTTCAGGGGACACAAAGCTCCCTCCGTCAAGCACTTGTGCTCAGAAGCCAAGCTCTAGCCTCCTGGAGGGAGCTCGTGGCAAAGAAATAATAAACTAGCACTCGCTGCAGTTCACTGAATCCATGCCATGTGCCTTCCCGAAGCCCTTTACCTGCACCGTCCTACTTATTCCTTAAGGAAGGCGCAATTATTCCAGAAAAGGACACTGAGGATGCCGCCGACAAATCGCCCAGCAACTAGAGCCCAGGAGCCCAGCCGCAGGCTTGTCTTCTTCCCAGAAGGTACAACAGAGTAGTCCTGGGGGTTTGCCACCGAGAAGCCCTTTCAAAAAGTTGTCTGGGAATCTTGAAAAGAGCAGTGAACGTCCATTTAGAAAGGAGCTTTTGAACCTCCTATGTTTGAGGTACCAAAACAGGAAAAAAATAACCCAAACCCAAACTTGCCTCAGCACCTCACCCCTTAGATACAGAAAAATAAATCACAAACTATGCTCAGCAATGAATTACGAACACTGAGAAGCCCAGAGCAGACATCAGATCAGCTGGGACTCCAGCCCCCTTCCGTGGGGAGAGCGGAAGACGCCAGCAGAGAATGCTGCCGGAAGAATAAGGAGAGAGATGGGGGGTGGGGGGGACGGAGAGAGAACGAAACAGAAACTGGAAAAGAGGGAGTGGGGGGGAGAAACAGAGATTGAGAGGGATATTGGTGGAGGAGAGAGAGGGAGAGAGAGAAATGGGGGAGGAGGAGATAGAGACAGGGGTAGAAAAAGAGATTGAAAGAGAGGGAGATGCTAGATGACAGACGGACAGATAGATACTGAAATGCGGCCTGATGGTGCAGGGAGGGGCAGCTAAGCAACTTGTATACGGGTCCACCTCCGGTCCCTGCAGCCACCCCTTTCCAGTTCCCACCATTTTGTTCCCTGGCAGGGGTGTGAGATGCAAGACTGTTTCCAGGGCGCCCCCAAAGGGCAAAGCCAGCATCAGCGGGGAGCTCCTGGGGGCGGCCCGCTAGCCCCCCAGGCCTGGCCCAAGGGGCGGCACGGATTGAAGGGAAGACGGTTTGGACCTCCTTCCTTAGTTCTGCAAAATGGTGTCTGCGCCACGGACACGGGGGCTGCGGTGTTGCGTCCGCGGGGGCGAGTGTGCGGTTCCCTACGAGCCGCCTGCCGCCCCAACGGCTCTCATCTCCACGTTTGGATGACATGTCCTTAAAGTGACCTATATTATCTGGCACCTCGGATTGCTACTCACAAAAAAAGTAACACTGGAAGAAAAAAAAAATCCCCAACGATTGTGTAAATATTCCTTACAGAGAAGAGTAAACTCAGGTGCCCTCTGCTGGGCGAGACAGGTAGGGGCCAAGGCCAGGAGGGAAGGCAGCTGGGGGCGGGGCCTGAGTGCGGAGGTCCCTGGCATAGAGGCGGGGCCTGGCGGCCGCGGTGGGCAAAGCCTGCCTCCCCATCTCCCATTCTTGTGTGACCCACCGGCAGCCTTCAGGGCAAATGGGGCCAAGCTGAGGTCTTTGGGGCATGGGGAACGAAAAACCAAAACCGAAACTGCTTACGAGCAGATCATTCACTTTGGGAGAACTGACAATTTCTTCACTGGGATTTTCTTTTTTCCAATAAACATTGTTGGATTTGACAGGTGCGAGAGAATCAGGAAAAAAGGCAAGGGGCTTGCTGACACTGCCAACTTTTTCATCAAAGCAAAGGGCTTGGGGTCTCAGCGCAGCGAAGTCCTGCCAAAGACTGGCGTAGGGAGGCTGCCAGGAGGTGGTGGCCAAGTTCATTTCCATTCTTAAATTATTATTTATGCCTTGAGAATAAAAGAAGGTGCTATTACTGATTACAGCTGGTCAATAGGTGTAATCCAGGAGTGTCCCAGGCAAGTCAGACTCTCTAGCCCAGCATTGTCCAACAAGAACGTTCCATGATGATAAAAATGTTCTAGATCTGTGCTGCCCAACAGGGTAACATCAGCCCCACGTGGCTATTGAGCATTTGAGATGTGGCCAAGGCAACCCAGGAGACAAATTTGTAGCTTCCTTTACCTTTTGTTAATTTAAATGTATTGATTTTTTAATTTTATTTTTCCGCATGCGGGATCTTAGTTCCCAGACCAGGGATGGAACCCAGCCCCCTACAGTGCAAGTGCGGAGTCTTAACCCCTGGACCGCCAGGGAAGTCCCTTGTTAATTTAAATTTAAATACTTGCATGTGTCTAGCGGCTAATGTATCAGACAGTAGAGCTCTGGTCATATTATTCATAGCAAAAGACCAGAACTCTGGGTGGTAGCAGCTAAGGCCCCAGGCATAAGACTTGCTGAGACAGGCCCTCAGTAAGAATTGGTTGAACAAATGAAAACTCAATAATCAAAAGTCACTGTGTTCCAACTCTGCAGTGGCAGAAATTCAGACCACTTCTCAGAGATTTCCAGGAACTTCGAGAAACACAGCTTTGCCTGGGGAGAGCCAAGATCCCAGTGACATTTCCTGCCAAGTGTCCAAGGCTAACCCCAGGTCTTGAGTGTCCACCCTGGCATGTGGCACTGCAATCAGCACTTGGAAAGATTATTTGCCGCTTGTTCCCAGTGGTTTCCTGGTCGCGTCCTAAAAGCCAGTGGAGTGTCCACCTGATCAGAAAAGCCCTTTTACATTTGGGGTTTCACCAACAACTTCTAAAAATCTCTCCAGTTGTCTCCTGGTGTTATAGATTTGGAAAGAGGCGTTTTTGTTTCTAATTATAAATTCCTGGGTGATGTCACTCAGTCCCCCAACACCCACTGGGGCAATGCTAAGCAGGGAAAGACAATATGCTAACAAGTTATCTGGAGGTGTCAGAAAGAAAGGATGAAAAACAGTACAGTTTGGGGAAATGTTTTCCAGGCCGCTTTCTGGTTTTAGCAACTGCGCTGGAGGAGATAAGATACACATGGCTTTTATAAGGAGGCAGCGGGATCTCCAGGGGACATGAGGCAGGAGAAAAGAATCAGGCTGAAAGCATCCAATCATCACATATTCACTGAGAAACAGATTACAATACAGCAAAGGAAGCTCTTCAAGGAAGGACTCCTACGGGGACCTTTGGGGCAAAGATTCAGTGCACTCTGGAACAACTTGACTTCAACTCGATGGTATTTGAATAATCGGCCAGAGAGAAAGCAGATATAGCACACACGGTCACATTTAGCGTTGAAACTTTCAGTTTGACTGTGAGTAATGATCTGCCGTGCCCAGAGGTCAGGCCGACACTCACTCAGAAACAAGTGGGGAATTGAAGCAATTATTCAGATACCCACAGACATAGCTACTGGCCAGGGTTGCATCCCCAATTTAGCCCAGAAACAGTAACACTATTATAAACTGTTTGCGATGTGTGGGGCCATCTTGAATTTATTAAGGAAAGGAGATTACAGAAAAATCCAGAACGTCAGTGGGAATGCAATCAGGTTAAGTCACATAGAGTAAAGTGGGAGATTGAGGGCCTCTTACCACCGAAAGGAACATCTTGCTTTCGGCCAAAATGGAAATAAAAATTGGGGTTTAAATATTTCAGATGGTCAGTTCTTCACATCACCCTTTATTATATGCACAGTTGCTAAATTTCACATTGGACTACATTTGAGCCAGAAGACCAAAAAATGGTGAAACAGGACATTAAGAATTTTGAAATATTTGCTATGAATAAAGTAATATCATTTCAGCTGTTCCTTAATTAGTCCCTTCCAGTGATTTTTGGTGGGCTAGCCAGAGGGAAAAATGTTTTTTTTCCTCCCTTCAAAGTAGCTTCGAATAGAATATAGTTTACCTGCCTTTAAGAGATAACCCAAATATCAGCAGCTTAAATAAGATTTATTTTTCCCGTTTAGTAAGAAATTCAGAGGCATGTTGGTGTAGCATAGATTTTAAGGCTAAATTTTTGGGTCTTTTCCTCATAGTCACATAGTTTTTCAGGTAGCAGAAAAGGAGAATGGGAAAAGAGATCACCTGAGTCTTGACCACCCCCCTACCCACCCAACCCCCAAACTTTAAGGAGCCTTTTGAGAAGGCCCCCCAACCAATGACTTCTGACATCTCATTGGCCAGCACCATGTTATACGGCCACGTCTACTTGCAAAGGAGGCTGGGAAATGTAGTTTTTAAAGCTAAAGTTTCTAAAGCCCCCACCCCCACCCCCCTTAAAGTTGATATTCTGTTAATAAGAAAGAAGGGAGACTGGATATGGGGTAGGCATCGAGTAGAATTTACCACTTCAAAGCATCTTGAAACAAATTAAAACAATTTTATCTCGTTTTACAAAAATAATCTTGATAGTCATTATGAATGACTTATTTGTAACTAAGTACCATGTAGTGAAACAATGCTCATGCCTACTATTAAATGCGTATATCAAGGAAGAAGACCAGTTAGTTAAAAGGAGTGTGTGTGTGTGTGTGTGTGTCCTGCAGGAAGGTGAGCTGCATTTTTACTGCATGATGATTTTCAGGACATTCCTCCTGGGGTGTTACATGAAGTAGGTGTGACTTTGTCTGTCAGCCCCTCAGTCTCCTTCCATTAGAATCAGAGCTGAGTGGGGTCCTCCTGAGAACTAACTTCAGGAGGAGTTTCTTAAACCTGAAACGCACTGTCTAGAGCAAGCTCAACTTCATTAGCGATTTGAAGAGAGATTTATGGAGCCAAACGTACGACCTCTCTGAACGGAGTGCGTCTACCTTGGTTTAAGTAACTAAAACAGTCATGGTATTTGAGTGGTGCTTAGATTCAGGTCAGAAACAATTTTTTTTGTGAGTCAGGAACAAAAAGGGGAGTCGAAAAGAGGGGCTGGGAATTTAGGCTGGGGGCAGAGGGGCCAGATAGCACAGGGTCTCATGCGCAGCTAACAGCGTGGGCTTCAGCCTGTGGCTCAGGGCTGGCAGACGCCTTCAGGGCCAGCCAGTAACACAGGTACAGGAGGCTGGTCAGGGTGAGAAAAGAGGGGCGGGGGCAAAGCCCCCAACTCTCCATGGTGACAGTCACTGCTGGGCTCCGGGTAATTAATTCCATGTGAAGCTGCAGACCCAGTGCTGCCAGCCAGGCAGATCTTTCAGGAAAAGCCCAATATCTGAAGGTTTATATGAAATCTGATTTGGTTATGTTGGGTCAGATCTTACAATGCTGGGCCAAATGCTGATTCAACGTGGCCGTAGCTGGCAACTTTGCTTTGGGAGCAATGTGACGCTACTAAAACTCTGAGCAGGTTGCGGTGGGGGTGGGGGGTGGGGGTGGAGGTGGGCTTGAGAACACTCTAGAACAGCGAGGAGGATAGCACAAAGGTGGGCCAAGGAGGATGCTCTAGGCCCAGGCAGGGCGGGGATTTGGTGAGCTTCGGAGTTAAGGCAACGGCAGTGAGGATGGAAGCGTGGGCCGAATTCTGGCACAATTTCTTAGGCGGAATCAGAGGATTAGTGACCAATGGGATAAGGGACGGGCCCAAGGAAGGAAAAGGGGGATTTGAGAAAGGGAGTGATTATATCACTATTTGAGGTCGAAGTTCCCATCTGGCATCTTAGCAGCTGAATCATCCTCAGAGGTGTGTTGTGTGGACCACATGGGGTTACAATTTCTTTTAAATTAATTTCCTATTCTTGAAAAATGTGAGCATTTATATACCAATCTAGATTTCCAGCTTCTTTTGAAAGAAAAAACTATCTGAGAGTATTAGACGTGGATTCCAAGAAAGCAGCAATGGCTGGAGCTGGGGGTGAATTGGGGCTTGGGTGGTAGGGGAGAGGTTCATGGACTCCCCACTATTTCTTTCACCCGCCTGGTTCCTATACATATTTGAGTCTGTGACCCCCTGAAGGAGCTGGTTGTGCAAGCCATGGGATATAAGAGATTGCTCAGGTAGAGAAAGAAGTGAGGAATTCCAGGCAAGAGCCACTTCAGGACAGAGTAGAGGATGATTGCAAAGGGGATTTACAAAAGATAGGCTGGGAGAATGAAAAAGCAACAGGAAGAAGTAGAATAAGAAGTAGAGGGGTAGTACTCCCTCACACCACATCCAAAAATAAACTCAAAATGGTTTAAAGACCTAAGTATCAGACATGGCACCATAGAACTCCTGGAAGAGAACATAGGCAGAACATTCTTGGCTATAAACGTAGCAATATTTTCTTAGCTCAGTCTCCCAAGGCAAAAGAAATTAAAGCAAAAATAAGCAAATAGAACCTAATCAAACTTAAAAGCTTTTGCACAGCAAAAGAAACCATCAAGAGAACAAAAAGACAACCTACGCAATGGGAGAAAATATTTGCAAATAATGCTACCGACAGGGGCTTATTATCCAAAATATACAAACAGTTCATACAACTCAGTATCAACAACAACAACAAACACCACCAAAATGGGCAGAAGACCTAAATAGACATTTCTCCAAAGAAGACATACAGATGGTCAACAAGCACATGAAAAGATGCTCAACATCACTAATTATTAGAGAAATGCAAATCAAAACCACAATGAGATATCACCTCACATCGGTCAGAATGGCCATCATCAAGAAGTCTACAAATAATAAATGCTAGAGAGGGTGTGGAAAAAGGAAACCCTCCTACACTGTTGGTGGGAATGTAAATTGGTGCATCTACTATGGAGAACAGTATGGAGGTTCCTCAAAAAACTAAAAATAGAACCATCATATGATCTAGCAATCCCACTCCTGGGCATATATCCAGAAAAGATGAAAACTCTAATTCAAAAAGATACATGCACCCCAGTGTTCACAGCAGCACTATTTACAATAGACAAGATATGGAAACAACCCAATTGTCCAATACACACACACACGCACACACACACACACACACACACACACACACACACACACAGAGGAATATTACTCAGCCATAAAAAAGAATGAAATATTGCCATTTGCAGCAACATGGATGGACCTAGAGAATATCATACTAAGTGAAGTAAGTCAGACAAAGCCAAATATTATATGATATCACTTATATGTGGAATCTAAAAAATAATACAAATGAATCTATATACAAAACAGAAGCAGACTCACAGACATAGAAAACAAACTTGTGGTTACCAAAGGGGAAAGAGAGTGGAGTGTGGGGATAAATTAGGAATATGGGATTAGCAGATACACACTACTATACGTAAAATAGATAAGTAACAAGCATTTACTGTGTAGCACAGGGAACTATATTCAATATCTGGTAATAACCTATAACGGAAAATAATCTGAAATACATATATATATAACTGAATCACTTTGCTGTACACCCGAAACTAACACGATATTGTAAACCAACTATATTTCAGTTTTTTAAAAAGCAGTAGATGGGGTAGTATTGCTGCACGACGCTACTGAAGAGCCCAGTGTAGAAGGATTGAAGTAGGCTGTTCATGTAAATTGGCGCTGCCACCTTGGAGGGGGTGATGTCAATGTGTGTGCACGTTATCAGGAAAAAGTACTCAGCTCAGTGGCCTGGAGGTCCAGTTCTCGGTATTTTCCCTAGAGCAGTAAAATTCCCACAGAAGTGCCCAGAGGAAGAGGGTCAATAGTACTCTTTGTTGCCTCCTTGTTTGTGACAGTAAACACCTAATGTCCATCAGTAGAGTTACAGGTAAATAAACTCTGGTCCATTGTATATCTGAGCTGTGGAGACACAAGGATCACTTAGAAAGATAAGCTACACTAAAAGACTTCCAAACGAAACAAATACTACCTGGCACCTTTTCCATCTCCCTCTCATTCCGCCCCTCTCAGTCTCTCTGTATGTGTAGATAGGACATGGAAACTGCTCCCCTCCCCCATCACCACACTTGCAACGCTAAATACCCTTGTTGGAGGGGAAAGTTTCCAAGATGAGGGATAAGTGGTTACCAGGGAATCTATCTTTAAGTTGTTAATTATTTTTAACTAGGAAAATGCCTTTCTCTATCACTTGTGCAGTTAGAAATTACTTGAAAGCATAGGACAATGCATCTGGCATTTTGCAAGGACAGTTGCAGCAGGGCAATGAGAGTGGAGGAGAGATGACAGCATCTTGAGGGGTAAATGGGAGGTTAAGAGACAGAAATCAAAGCAAAGAGAAAGAGGAACATAAGGCTACAGAAAGGCCTGGGCGGGGGGAGGCAAGAGAAAGTTCTTTGTTGGTTGGCTTTTAACTGGGGTGACTGAAAAGCTCAATAAAAGGGCATTTTGATTTCCTCTTACAGGCCATTGCTTCTATGGTAGAGCATGGGGTTTGCTTGTGATTTGAGATCACTCCTCTGATTCGCATCCCAACTATTCTGATGTAGAAAAGCCTAGAAGGATTTTGATGGGAAATTAAAATTGTTTGCTTGGTAGGATAGGGCCAGAATACCTGTATAAAGGCAAAACATTCCTAGGGAGAAAATGTTGCTTGAAATAGGATACAAAGGAATGTCCACCAATGGAGAAATGATTAAATATGTTATAATAATCATTGGGGTAGACTCTTAGGTAGTTACTAAAAACCACGTTTTACAAGTTTTTAAATTTGAAAACATGGGGAAGTGCTGGTAATACAATGTTTGATTTAAAAAATGCATGCCCGGGGCTTCCCTGGTGGCGCAGTGGTTGAGAGTCCGCCTGCCGATGCAGGGGACACGGGTTCGTGCCCTGGTCCAGGAGGATCCCACATGCTGCGGAGCGGCTGGGCCCGTGAGCCATGGTCGCTGAGCCTGCGCGTCCGGAGCCTGTGCTCCGCAACGGGAGAGGCCACAACAGTGAGAGGCCCGCATACAGGAAAAAAAAAAAAAAAAGGTCTATATGCATAAGGGAAAAGAAAGAAGGAAGCATTCATTTGTTAACAGTGCTTTTCTCTGGGTGATAGGGAAATTGGTGATTTTATTTTTCATGCATTTCTGTTGACACAACAATTTTCTATCGAAAACATGATTGCTTTTTTAATTCCCCAAAGGAATTGTTTTTAAAACTGTAGTTTGAAAATCATTTCTGAGGGAAGACAGCCAAGGGAGGATTCTTGTTTGGCAAGGAATCAGCCACGCAGGACCCAGGCAGCCTTTTGGGGACTTTTTATTTCCCCTTTTGCCCAAATGTCAAGTGTCAGGCATTCACACAGTTAAAAAGGACCTAAAACGATCAACTTCCCCAATGCTGGGTGACAAGTGTCAACCCCTCCCCCCTCCCACCCCAAGGGGCTGTTGTGTGTTCTTACATTTATAAGAGAAAACACAGAACTTGAGCGGGCTGGAGCCACAGGCTGGCAACAGAGGTTTGGCCCGTTTCCTTAAACTGATCCCGAAAGAGTTATGTAACGTGCAGACAGAAGAACGAAGCTCTCTCCCTCCCCCTGAATCTCCCTCCTTCCCACTAACATGGCAGGAAGCAATACAGCTTCATGATTAAGCCTGTAAACTTTGGAATCAAACAAACCCGTATGGAATCCTTGCCTTTCTTTCTTTTCTTTTTTTTTTTTTTAAACTTAACAGCTCTGTGGCTTCCGGCAAATTCTGTAAACTCCTTTTACTTTTGTTTTCTCATGTGTAAAATGGGGAGAAGATCCCCACCTCATTGGGCTCCTTTGAAGATTCAATAGGATAAAATACAGAGAGTGGACATGTAACTATCACTGAATCAGTAGTTTTATTCTCAGGTTACCTATTTTTCTTTTCTTCTCACCCTACCTTAAGGCCATCATTCATGGGATGAAATAAGAAAAGACGGTGTGGGGAGAAAGATACTCTTGTTAACCTGCAGATTTTCCTGTGAAAAGCAAAACCTCCCAATTCCAGGTTGGTATCCATTGGGAGCCAATGAACCAATCTGTTGAGCACTATTACCTGCTAGGCCGTGTGCTTCAGCCCCCTTTCAGGTCCACATCGATTATACTATCGTGTTACATTTTATTCAAGTAAGTCCTGAAAACAGCCACTTCTCACCACCTCCTCAGCCACCATCTTCTCTCAAGGAGGCACAGCAACAGCCTTCTCCTTGGCCTTCCCTCTTTCATTCTTCCCATTTCCACTAAACTTTGGAATCAACCAAAATAGGAGAACAACCAATCTGGAGAGAGCGTAGTGTTACCTGTGGAAGCCCAGGGACTTCAGAACCAGGGAGATTTGGGACTGAACCCTGCCTCGGTCAGTTACTAAGGTACCTTCGGTCACAAGGTAGCAAGTGGCAAAGGCGCTTTTCATGCCCATGGCTGCCTGGTTCCAGAGACTCTGCACCACCAGGCTTGCACCCATCATTGCTGTGACAAATAACCATCAAGGCGCAGCTGGCTGTCTCCGCATCACTAGGAAGCGGCTCTCACTTAAACAGATTGCTGTGATCGCTCCTTCCTCTCTGCTTTACCAGCACCGTGAGAGAGAAACTTATCCACCCAACCCATCCTAAGATGTTAGGGGTTCCGCTTCAGGAAACACAATACACGGCTGAGAATCTTTCTCCGCAGCTTTTAAAAGCCAGTCTTTGGATTAACCAGAGGTCTGACGAGCTCTTTTTTTAAACACATACCTACTAAGAGTGACAGTGCCGTTGTTTTTGTTTATGAACACGTCTAACTACTCTTACCTTTTATTGATCCGTGTTGAGGGAGTTGTAGGTTTTCATACAATGTTTTTTCAAAGAGTGAAAAGCAATACTTCAGAATGAAGATAGGATCATACGTAGTTTTATCATCTTGTAGAGCTCATTTTATTTCAACCTGACCTTATGGAAGGAGTCCCATTTTGGTTTCATCTTTTGGGACTCCCTGCTCAGCTAACTTAAAGGTTTAGCTTGGGATGTTTAATTCCATAGTCTACGATCATCTTAAGAAATTTCCAAAAAAGGCAGAACACAATACATAGAACTGTTTACTGTGGTAGAGTCCAAAGTAGAGTGATCTGCAGTAATTCTACGTACGACAGCAAAAGAGAAATGGCTTAGCCAAGCTCGTGCGTTGACATGAGCAAAAGAGAAACGGCTTAGCCAAGCTCATGTGCTGACATGAGAGATCCTAAGGCCATAAAAATTATGATCACACAGCTTACGAAAAAACATAAGGGGAATGTACATGCTATAATTATAATATCATCATATCATACGTAATATAACTTAGGTACACAACGCATAACACAAAATAGTTTGCATTGAATCGGACAATCAGGCAGTCAGTATGCATTTTATTGATTACCTGCTGTATGCAAGGTACTTTTGTATGAAATAATCTATATAAAAAATATCTGAAAGGACTATGTAATGATAAGACTGAGTCAGGGAGATGGGATTATCATGGGCTGTTTTATCTTTATTCTCCCCTAACATTAAAAATATATGATTTCAAGTGGGACCTAATTAAACTTAAAAGTTTTGCACAGCGAAGGAAACCATCAACAAAAAGACAACCTACTGAATGGGAGAAAATATTTGCAAATGATATGACTGATAAGGGGTTCATATCCAAAATATATAAATAGCTCATACAACTCAACATCAAAAAAACAAAAAAAACCCCAAAAAACCCTATTAGAAATGGGCGGGAGACCTGAATAGACATTTTTCTAAAGAGGACATGCAGATGGCCAACAGGCATATGAAAGGATGCTCAACATCGCTAATCATCGGAGAAATGCAAATCCAAAGCCCAATGAGATGTACCTCACGCTTGTCAGAATGGCTGTTATCAAAAAGAACACAAATAACAAACGTCGGCAAGGGTGTGGAGAAAAGTGAACCCTAAGTACACTGTTGGCGGGAATGTAAATCGGTGCAGCCACTATGGAAAACAGCATGGAGAGCTCTCAAAAACCTAAAAATAGAACTACCCTATGACCCAGCAATCCTACTCCTGGGCATATATGCAAAAAACACAAAAACACTAATTTGAAAAGATACATGCACCCCAATGCATGTATTTACAATCACATGCGTTATTTACAATTGCCAATATATGGAAGCAACCTAAGTATCTGACAACAGATGGATAAAGAAGATGTGGTGTATATATAAATATATATATATACACACACATACACAATGGAATACTACTCAGCCATAATAAAGAGTAAAATTTTGCCATTTGCAACATGGAAGGACTTGGAGGGCATTATGCTAAGTGTAATAAGCCAGACAAAGACAAACGTTGTATGATACCACTTATATGTGGAATCTAAAAAGTACAACAGGGACTTCCCTGGTGGTCCAGTGGTTAAGAATCCGCCTTCCAATGCAGGGGCCATGGGTTCAATCCGTGGTCAGCGAACTAAGATCCCACATGCCGAGGGGCAACTAAGCCCGCACGCCGCAACTAGAGAAGCCCTCACACCGCATTGAAAGATCCCACATGCCACAATGAAGATCCCACCTGCTGCAACTAAGACCAATGCAGCCAAATAAATAAATATTAAAAAAAAAAAAAACAACAACAAGCACGGGCTTCCCTGGTGGCGCAGTGGTTGAGAGTCCGCCTGCCGATGCAGGGGACACGGGTTCGTGCCCCGGTCTGGGTAGATCCCACATGCCGCGGAGCGGCTGGGCCCGTGAGCCATGGCCGCTGAGCCTGCGCGTCCGGAGCCTGTGCTCCGCAACGGGAGAGGCCACAGCAGTGAGAGGCCCGCGTACCAAAAACAAAAAACAAGCTAGTGAATATAGCAAAAAAGAAACAGACTCACGGATATAGAGAACAAAGTAGTGGTTACCAGTAGGGAGAGGGAAGCAGGGAGGGGGGCAATAGAAGGGTAGGGGATTAAGAGGTATAAAACATTATGTATTGGGCTGGCCAAAAATTTCGTTCGGGTTTTCCATAAGCTCTTGCAGCAAATCCGAAAGAACTTTTGGGCCAATCCAACATTAAGTGAGCTACGAGGATGTACTGTACAACGTGGGGAATATCACCAATATTTTATAATTATAAATGGAGTATAATCTTTAAAGAAATATATGATTTCACAAATTTTTTTTTAAAAGGATAAAAATGTTTGAAGCAGCATAACGATAAGAGCTGCAAATGCTAATTTTGTGCTAACTTAATCCCAGGTACTGCTCTGAGCAGGCTGGGAATTTCATCTGGTTACTTCTACAATGATGGTATTGTCAAAATCACTGCCATTTTACAGTGAAGAAACTGAGACGTGATGTTTTATACAAGCCCAATGTCTTAGGGATAGTTCATAGAAGAACTGAGTCCTAGAATGTTCTTCATTACTACTCCAAACATATCACACAAGGGTACGACACACAACTATGCATGTGGGATTTCCTACAGCATTTCCTTGATATATGGCCTTGGGAATGGACCCCTCCTTAGCCATACTGGAGTGTCCTCTGCTTTTCTTTTTACCACTCTCCCAGGCCCAGACTCACAACTGATACTCAATCGGTCAATGAATAAACCAATCCCACATTGATAAAGGCGGCCAGGAATCGGGTCATCCACTCCTTTTTTCAGAAGTGTCTGTCAACGTCATGGGACTTTCATAGATTTATTTCTGTGTGTCCACCATTCCAAGTTGAAACAGATAATGTCAACCCAGTTCACAAGACAAGCAAACACTTAAACTGAGAAGACGATGATAAAACCAGGGACTTATTTCACCCTGGGAATATTCCAGAAACCAAGTTTGAATAATTGGTTCATGTTCAGTTGGACACAGGTTCACTCCCAGGTTGACTCACACATAGAAATACTCCGGACTATCTTATGCCTACTACACACACACACACACACACACACACACCATCTTTCCAAAATGGTAATTATGCAGCATGAACCAGTCACCCTTGACTTCAGAGCACCGAGTCCTTCAATGTCAACCTTGATTTCCGTCTCTTTCTGATACTCTTATCCAATCTAACAGCAAACACTGCCCGCCCCATCTTCTAAATTTTAGGCCTACTGTATGGCCAGCACAGTCAATTTTGGTAAATATTCCATATGTACTTCAAAAACATTATATATTCTGCAGTTATTGGTTGCTTTGTTCTATAAATGTCAGTTCAACCAACTGTGTAAATAGTGCTGGTCAAATTTTGTTTTTAATTTTTTTTTTTTAATTCCTACTAATTTGCTTTTGTTGGTTTGTTTATTAGTTACTGATAGAGGAATGGTGAAGCTTACAACTACCACGGTGGATTTCTTTATTTCTCCTTCTAGACCTGGGGGTTTCTGCTTTATACATATCACAGCTATATTAGCAAGAGTTTCTAGATTTAAAATTGTTCTGTCTTTCTCCTTGTCTCTGTACAGAACAAGGGCAGAATAGGCCCTCACCAAATGTTTGCTGTCTGCGTCAAATAAAGGGTCAGATGGAGACGATTCAGAGTCTCTCTGCTTCTCGTCTCTAATAGTCTCTGATAGTCTCTCTCTTTTTTATTTAATTGGATCCAATAGTCTCTATTTAGCCCCTGAATGAAGAAGCCTACGTTTCCCTCTGAGTCAGAGTCAACAGCAAAAAAAAAAAAAAAAATTCCTGGCTTGGTCATTTTTCCAGAGTTGCTATCCAAGGCTGCTATGGCATCGAGGGATGAAAGAAACATCACCACCAGCCCCCATTCCAGAATTTCCTGTCTTGTCTTGTGGTTAACTTAAAACCTTTCACCTCCCGCCTCCCTCTTTCTCACCATCTCTTCTTTATGGTTAAAGAAGTTATAATTTTGCAAAGGGCATGATTAAGCAAATCCAGAGATCTTGGCTAGGGGACCTGATTTTTCAAGGCCCTATTTTTGTGTGAGCTGAAGAAATCTGTATGTTGCAGAGTTTGCACATGAGTTTTTTAGCCTTAGTCAGGACTGGTGCACAATTTCCTGTTTTTGTGTCCTCAAAACTGCTAAGCTACTTGTGAACAACTGGCCAAGAGAGGGAGGGGACAGGGGCTGTGGAGAGAGGGTTTTGAGCCAAGAGGGGTGGAGAAGGCTGCTTCTCCCTGGGTTCTGGCAGGACTTCTGTGAAAGTGGAAAAGTTCCTTGGTGTTTTATTTTTGTTGTTTAAAGGCAGGGAAGTAGAGACTGGAGGCAGAGTCTCAGATTCTAGACTTGAAGTTGGGGGTTTGTGTGGTTAAGAGAAGAAGAAACAGGTCTGAGCAGGAATTTTAATCAGTTTCCAAATACTCAAATGACAGTTGAATCTCATAATGTTCTGATAAACGTGAACATTTACTCAGCACTTATTATGCGCCAGGCACCGTGTTAACTGCTTTGCAGGGAGTGTGCTGTTAAATCCCCGTAGCAACCCCAGGAGGTGGATTCCACTCTCAGCTCCATTTTATGGATGTGAAAGTGAGCCTGGGAGAAGTGAAGTGACCTGGAATTCCAACCCAGGCCCTTGGACCCAGAGCCTGTGTCCTTAACCACTCCTCTGTCCTGAAGAGACAGAAGGTGACAGGGCTGTCTCAGAGACCATAGTAGATGTGCTCTTGTCTGTGGAAACAGGGGAGGGGATGGGTCCCTGACCAAAGCTGCTCCCTGCTTTTTCTTTTTCTCTCTCTTAAAGCAGGGTCTTGGACTGTGCTGGGCATTTGCCTATTTGCTCCTACTTCCTCTCTCCATGCTGCCCTTCACACTGCCTTTCCCAGGTTCCATTGCCAACTGGCTCCTGGTTTGCTTCAGCCAGTGGAAGGCTCTGGCACCACGATATTTTTCCCTCCCATCAGCAGAAAAACACTGCTTCCGGACCCCCGTCCCCACAGCTGCCCTCAGGCAGTCTTTCCCCTCCCGCACCTCCCCACATGGCGCTCCATTTCCCACAGGACCACCGGGTTCCCTGGTCTGGTAACACCACCTCTTCCTTTTATCTGTCTGGCCCTAATAGTGGTTGTGGCTTCCTTCTGTGTCTCATCTCTGGATGGCCTCCTTGTCACATGCTTGCCTTGTCAGCTCTTCCAGCACCTTTAAAACCACTACCCATATTAATCCTCCTCTATTAGACTACTGGCACAAGCGAGGTTCCCTGAGAGAACCCTAAGTGAGACACAGACGTTTGCGCTTTAGATTCAGACCCTGAGACAAGAAGTTGGACGCAGGTTGTTTATTTGGGAAGGGGTCCCCGGGAGCGTGAATGAGGGAGAGTGTGTTTCTGAGTGTTACTACTGGGGCAGTTGGGTTCAGTCTTGCTGGGGACACTGTGGGAGCATGCGGAAGACCCACCCCAAAAGATGGCGAAGCTGAGATATTTATCCACCGTTTTCCACCCCTCACTGGTTGAGGGTAGCCTCTGGGGACATGAACTTTCAGGCATTTCCAGGATGCCCTGCATGGGGGCTGAACAAGTTCTCACAGCCCCTGGAGGAAGCCACCAAGAAGAAAAGCAAATCATGGAGGGATCATTGAGGTAGGAAGTTATCAGTACCGGTGAACTCAGAGCTGGACTGAGGAGCAATGAGGCGGGGCAGCCATAGCATCTGTTACTATAGCAACCTGGCTAACAGTACAAGTAGATACAACCAAGGAAAGTCAAAGGCAGATCTGAGTTCCCTCCCCCACCCACCCCCAATTCTACTTTATTTTAGAAGGGGATGGACACCAGGGAAGATCGGCATTTTTCTCCCTCTCTCCTCCCTCCTTTCTCTTTTCTTGGATGAGCCAGACAGACAAGTGGTTACCAGGACGGGGAAAGACAGGGATGCGGCTTAAGGGTGTCCCAAAGATTGGATGGGCTTTAAGCCCTTGAAAGAGAAGACGTACACTCTACCTTGCACAGGTGTCACCAGCCTCATCAATAATGCTGACTGAGCACTCAACACCTGCCGGGCACCATGCTAGCAAGCCATAAATGCGTTGTCTCATTTACCCTTCTCAGCAAGTCTCTGAGTTAAGTTCCATTATTATTCCCATTCTACAGATGAGCAAACTAAGGTAAAGTAACTGACTCAAGATCTCACAGCCTTGGTTCATAGATGTGGGTAATCTGGATGGACTGTGGGACAAAATTCCAAATTCACACTTACGACGCTTGGGAAGAAGCATTGAAGCATTTTTTTACGGACCAGTGCCATTTAGAGGTTTCATCTGAGTATTTCTTACACTCGTTAAAGAGTCTTAAAAACAAAATGATGATACTTTATGGTATCTAGTAGTTCAGGTCACTCAAGGAATCCAATGAATATTAGTTGAATTGAGTTTGCATTATTAGATATGCCTGCAACAAAATACAAATCTGATTTTGTAACCCTCCAGCTCAGATCTCTCCCATGGCTCCCTACTGCCCTCAGGAGAAAGTTTAAACTTCTTACCATGGGCTCCTTACTGCGTGTCCCTGTTGACCTGGTCTGGCCTTCTCCCCAGCCTTCACCATCTTATCTATCCTCCCCTCGCAGCCTCTCTCCAGCCATGCTGAGCTACTTGCCATTCTCTCTGTAGACTCCGGGCTTTTGAACTTCTGTTCTGCTGGAAACCCCTTTGGCCATTCTTTGAGAGTTAGCTCAACTGTCGCCTCCTCCAATGGCCATCCCCTGTAGTCTTGTAGCAGTGCCTTCCTCTGAGTTCCACAATGCCCTGCATTTACTTATCTTACATTATATTATGATTGTCTTTTTGTCTGCCTGTCTTTCCCACAGATATGAAAACATGCATTTAAGAGCTTAGGTTGGGTTTCAACCTTGGTTCTGACCTGTGTGTCCTTGGGCAAGGTTGCTTCTCCTCTCTGAGCCTTGGTTTTCTCATCTGTAAAATGGGCAATAAACAAGGGAATTCATGTGAAGCACGATACCTGGCATATAGTAAAGTCCAGTGTTAGCTATCATCATCTTTGCATCTCCTGGTCTTTTTTAATTGATGCTCAGTGAAGTAAGAGCTCAACCTAGACCAGTGGTTTTCAATTTTTTCTGCATCAGAACCACCTGGAGCACTTGTGAAAACACACATTTGATCCAGTGGGTCTGGAGAGGGGCTTGAGAATTTGCATTTCTAATTGGTTCTCAGGTGATGCTGATACTGATTGGTATGGGACCACACTTTGAGGACCACTCAGCTGGGCACCTGAGGAGGGAAGATGTCTGAGTGATCAAACACTTGGAGCTAAAATAAACTCATACTAGAGCATAAGGCAACCCTCTTCCCAATGGACGTGGCCATAGAATATTTATCTATCAATTTACCCATTTGGTTGCCATTTATTGAGTATCTACTATGCCCAGGCATTGTGCTAGACACTGACGATAGAGCAGTGAGTGAGACAAGAAGGTCCCCGGTGTTGACGAGCCCACGGTCTAATGGCCCTGGTTTGCAGGGCAGGCATCATAATTGCTCAGGTCCCATCAATTTGAATTGAAGGGGCCTGGTTGTTTTGGGGAACGGCTACTTTTAAAAAATACTGAGATTAGGGCTTCCCTGGTGGCACGGTGGTTGGGAGTCCGCCTGCCCATGCAGGGGACGTGGGTTCGTGCCCCGGTCCGGGAAGATCCCCCATGCCGCGGAGCGGCTGGGCCCGTGAGCCACGGCCGCTGAGCCTGCGCGTCCAGAGCCTGTGCTCCGCAACGGGAGAGGCCACAGCAGTGAGAGGCCCGCGTACCACAAAAAAAAAAAAAAAAAAAAAAAAAAACTGAGATTAATGCTTGTTTTACTGTTTACTGCATTATCCTAGTTGCCGTCTCAATATTGATTTCACCAAAATGATAAATCAAAACTGATTATGGTAATCCCGTCATTCCCTTGTCTGGCACTGCAGCCATCATCTGGCACTGGTTTTAGGATGAGGTCAGCTCATGGGACATGGCAGAGCAGAGTCCCAGAGAATCAGAGGCAGGCTGTGACAAAACACCTGTTACATGAAATGATAAATATCCCTACTGTTTTTATTATTAATTAGCCAATTTGAGCAGGAGTTTTCAGCTACTTGGTGCTAAAATGCCCCGTGCTCTATCAGCCCTCCTGTACTGTTTTTTATGCACCAGCCACTGCATAAAGCGTTTGCCTTGCTCCAACTTGCTCCATGCTCATAGCAACTCCATGAAGTTGGCACTTTTATTATCCTCTTGTTTAGGGAGGAAACTGACGAGGTAAGTCACTCGCCCTCTCCCCTAGTTGGGTGTGGAGATGAGAGAGGCAAGGCTGCTTTGTGGAGCGTGGTGGGCTGGTGAGGGTGACTTACATGCTTAGCAATGACACCAACTTAAACGGTTTGCAATCACACTACCCTTCCTCAAGCTTCTTCCAAGACTGAGCTGATAAGAATGGAAAAACCACCAACAACCAACTTTACCTTTGCTTGGGGGACTGAGAATCACAGAAGGCAATTGACTTACCCGGTTTGGCCCTCTTTTTCTAGTTCTCTTCATTCAACTTGACCACTTTCTAGAAGTTACTTAAGAGTAACATATTCTTAAAGAGTTGCTTCAGCCCAGCCTCCTGGTCGGGCAGTCAGGGAAAAGGACCAGGCTAGAGACTGTGGGACGCCAGATCTTGGAACTCCCGGCTGTGGCCAGATTTAAAGGGAAATGTCCTTCAACGAGAATAAATCACGTGAGCAATGAGCAATCATTGCCAGAGTTCCAGCTGGAGGCCATTTTGTTAAGGAGTGCGCCTTTGGGGGAAAAAAAAAGCCATACAGGTGCACACCAGTCCCCCTCATAATAAAATATAACAAAGGAGGCAATTAAGTGCAGTTAGGGGCATACAGCTTTAAATTAGATAATGTATTCAAAAGGCAGTCTATAAACGGTGAAGTGTGTTAATGTAAGGCCTTATTATTATTACCCTTACTTCTGTGAAATTGCACGGGTTGCTACCCAGGCACGGGCTATGGCTAGTTAAAGGGCCAGGGGATAGACAGGCTTGAGTGAATAGGTTTCCGGGGAAGGGAAACAGAGGCGAAAGAGTTAAGCTCCCCAGAAAACCAATTTATGCAAAGGGCTGGATCCTGACTGGCATTCAGGCCAGGGCTAAGATCTGAATTACAAATTTACAGAATTTGCTGCTCTGTAAGTAATTTCTTTTCTTCCTAATGGAGCCTGTAATTTCCAGGGGGGCTGGACTCCCTTTATTTCCACTGATAGAGTGAACAAGATCTAGACCACAGAGGAACCTAATCCTACTCACCGAGCAAACTGCCTTTTTAAAAGGCCGAAAAAGGGACATTGGGAGGATAAAAGCTGATAAGAATCATCTTACATTT
This sequence comes from Delphinus delphis, assembly GCF_949987515.2. NCBI lineage: Eukaryota > Metazoa > Chordata > Mammalia > Artiodactyla > Delphinidae > Delphinus > Delphinus delphis. The sequence goes on along the minus strand of NC_082697.1, from coordinate 8,136,965 downwards.
CTGCAAAGCGCATTCCCTGCATTTGCAACCTGGGTGAGTTAATAATGGAAATCATTTTGCTTTCCTTCTAAGGTAGGGTGGCGATCTGATTTTATTTTGTAAGGCTTAAGGTCAACTTGGGATTATTTGACAAAAGAAATGATACTCGTCAGGTCTGCTCCCTTCCAGGCACTTTGAGAGAGAGCCAGCAGAACACAGATTCTAGCCTCTTGGAATCTAATTAAAGGGGACCCCAGTGCATCTGTTTGCAAACAAACAACAACAGTCCAGCTAGAGAGTCTGCGTGTGTGTGTGTGTGTGTGTGTGTGTGTGTGTGTGTATTTAAATCCCCGATAATTTGTTTAAAGGGCAGGGGGGTACAATAAAACCAGTTTGGCATTTCCTTGGGTGGTATGTGTCCCTTTCCCCAAGAGGATGAATTCATGAGAGACCTCAGGGGCTGCTGAGAACAACTGTGCCTTTGAATGAATTCTTTTATGGATATCAGTCCAGAAGTCGCCGTTGGCTGGAGCTGGAAAGCAGAGTTTTTTGATTTTTGTTTTCCCCGATTGCAGCCATTTCAGCTCAAAGGCCCAGTTCCTGGAAAGGGTACTTCTTCATGACATTGGAGAAGACACTCTTCCATGTGCACCTAAAAATAAAGAAGTCAATAATTTAATGAGTATGTCAACTTCAAAAAGGTACCTTTGCCCCCTCCTCCAGGTCGTAATTTCTCTTTCAGTTTCAGGGTGTTCTTAACATTTTACTGTGTGCCGTTTTGCTATCCAAATGGCATTCCTGGGTTCTGTAGTTTGAAGAACTTCAGTCCTTCTGTGAATCCGTGTCCTGGGAGCTTTCCTGAGCTCACTTGGGAACTGTGTGCTCTTTTCACACTAGGTCAGCAGGAGCATGGAAATTAGTATTTATTGTAAACGCATCAGGAATTGGCTCGCCAGTCAAAACCAAACAAACTCCACAAAACTCAGAAATGGAGTTTGAACTTGCTTCTCAGGCTACAACTGGCTTTAGAATCCCCCCAATAAGCCATTTATTTGAGTCCTATCTGGCTTAAATTTTCTTAAAAAAAAAAAAAAGCAATTTCATTACAAGATTGTTCTCTTTTTTGGCCAGGAGGATGGGAAACCAGTTACAGAAACTGTTGGCATGCTTTCCAGCAAGATTCGCAGCAGAGAACTTCTTTTTAAAAATTAAAAAATGTTTTTCTGGGGCGGGAGAGGGTGGGAGGGCTCCTTCTGCATTAGTGACTCAGCCCTGCCTGGGGACATTTCTCTTCAAGGCAAAAAGCCCCTGTGTCCAGTGAGGTGAAGCTTGCAAATAATACTGTCACCTTTCTCAATAGACTGGTATGGTCTGGAGCCCAAAGGTCACACCAGGCAACCCCCCTGGTGTTTAGAGACAAAGCAGTAACCAGCTGCCTGTTTGCCTTGAATCATCCCATGTACTGTAATGGCGATGGTGGAGGTGGAGGGAAAGTCACCCCCCACCAAGGGCTTCCCCAATGTTTTTTTTTTTTTTTCTTCATTTGGGCAAAGTTAAGCATGCAGACATGAAGCAGCATGAGGTCATTCTCAGCTGGGTGAGTCACAGACACTGAGGACTCTCCAGGTTCGGGCAGGAGGGATGAAGAAACCAACCCCTCTGCAAGGAAAAGGCCTCTGGTCTTTACTGGAAACTGAGCATTCAGGCAGCCCAAGCTGGGAGCCAGCGGGTTCCAGGAGCCAAGGAGCTCCCAATTTGTTCTTTTAGAAACATTTTTGTCCCGAACACATTTTCCAAAGGCCTTTTTGCCTAAGCCATTGTTTTATTTGCCTAAGGTATAGACTTGTCAGGAGAGGATGTTCAATGTTATTTCTAATCACTGTGATGGATTGTACATGCAATGGACTTGTATGAGTCAGTGTATGCATGTGGTTCTGTCGGTTACACGTGTCTGTGTATGATTATGAATGTGTGCATGCACTTATCTGTTCCTGTATAGAAGTAACTATGTTTATACGTATGAATGTGTGCATATGTGGGTATAAATACACGCTTGGACGTATACATGTGTACCTGTAGTGGACACTTGGGATGACCCTCATCCTCTAGCTGGTAAGGGATCCAGCTTCTCAGCTCAGTGGGAGCAGCTTGCCTGTCCTGACACCTGCCAGGGTGGCCCATGTCTCACCAACAAGGGGACAAACCCTGCCTTGTAGGTATGACCAACTTTATGGTGCAATTCATGCTCCAGGGCCCCCTGGCAGATCAGGACGAAACTCAACTCCAGCTGAGACCAATCCCTGCCCTGTCCTTCTCTTCTTCCCTTTCCCCTGGGAGCCCTCCTTCAGCCTAACACGTGCATCTGAATCCCTGTCTCAGGCTCTGCTCTAGGCGGCGTGGCCTAAGAAAGTGTTTGTATATATGTGCATGTGTGCGTATATACAAATATACGTGTGCACACATTTGTATGTGCACGTGCCCACATACAAGGAAATTGAGAAGGATCTGGGAGAAGAGATAAGATGCAAAAAGAGCACTGATTTTCTACTGTGGAAGATAAAGGCATCTCAGACATAGAGCACGAGAGACCTGCTTTCAAAGTTGAAAATTAAAAGATCCTTCAGATGTAAATGTACTTTTTATTAAATCAGAGAAAGATACAGTATACATGGTATCAGTCAATCATATGGCTACTTTGGATTACATTTTAATACACTCATCGTCCTATGTACTCCTCTGTACAAGTATTAAAAAAAACTCAGGTATTTGAATAATCTTCTGTAAATTTTTATTATTAACTGGGGTTATAGGGAGGGTTTTATCAGAGCACATCCTGAGAACATTAGGAAATTACAGACAGACTTGAGATAAGTGTCAGACAGAACAGATGAAGCAAGCCCCTCAGCCATCTGAGAAACATTAATAATGTAAGATTGCAGAGACCAAAATCTTTGTTAGGGATGCAGGATGCGGGATGAAAATGGAGACCTTGGCGCCCCCTAGTGTTGCAAAATAAACTCGCAACTTCACTTACTCGGTTTGGTTTGTTTTTTTTTGAAGTTGTAATCCCCGCCCTTGTCACTGAGCCTCAAAAAGCAATTGTTTTCCCAAATTATGTCAAGCCCTCTCCAGTCAATCTTTTCCCGCTCGTCAGTAACGTTCAAGAACCCTATTTGAAAAACAACTCTTATTCATTCCTTTGTCATTCCCCACACATTCCGTTCCAGAAAATTGGCAACCTCCCAACACAGAGCCCACGTTTTCCCTCCTTGAGACATGAACTTAAACAAACGGATTCTTGTCTCTCCTCTTCAAGCTGAGAGGATGAGCGTGTATTTACTACAAAGCTTAATCCCTTCAGGCAGGCGTTTTCCTTCTGCAACTTACTCATCACCGGCCATTTTTCATAACTTCACCAGAACGCAGTCCTCGGTCCCCTCCCCCTACCTGCTTGGCAACCATCGACTCTTCTGACCTGGCTCGTTAACCTGCTAAACCATCTTGACGGTTATATTTACCAGGAAAGACTGGACCAGAGACAGAAATAATACACCTCAATATACAACAGCTCAGGCTTAATCTGTAAGCAGAATTTCATTTCGTGGCCATCAGAAGAAAAAATATATACATGGAGCGGGGTTGGGGAGGAGACTGAGTGGGGAGAAGACCTCTTGGTGGCGGAACTTGGTGGGAACCGTGGTGATTTGTTTACTTGGATTTGCCAACTGGTCCGATGGATACGGGGTCTGTTTGCACTTGAGCGTCCAACATCCGCTTGGGTCCCTGGAGAGAAATATACAAGAAGTTGTATCCTAGTGAACAGCTGTAATATCAACAACTGCCATTTATGTAGCACCGACTCTGTGCCACATAAATACACCTTATTCGTGGCCAGTGGGTAAGAGGACGGTTTCCAATGAGATGCCCGAGTTCAGTGCCCAGTTATATTACTTTCTAGCGTTGTGAAATCCTGGACAAATGGCTGAACTCTTTCTGCTTCAGTTTCCTCATCTTTAGAATGGAGGTGATAACATTTATCTCGGAGGGGTTGTTCCAAGATAAAGTGAGTCCTGACTTGTAATGTACTTAGTACCTGGGGTGTAGAAAACCTGCCACAGTTAGAGCTCACTTCCGTCACCCTCTCTAATCACTTTCTAACCACACTGCCTGTTTGCTTTTCTTACAAAACGTATCTTTGCAAAGTTTTCATGTAATGCCAAGTAGGCTGCTTTCTGTTAGAATCCAAGCAGCATATGGAGGAGGAGGGGAAAAGGGGCAGAATGAAGGGGATGTCACTAGGAGGGCAAAGGTCACGCAGGGAGTGGTTGGCGGTGCAGTCTCTGAGAAGCTGACCTGAGGGCTGAGGCTGGGCTGGGCGGGGGTGAGGGGGGCCAGAAGCTCGTTTCCTGTAGGTGACAGGGCCTCGATGGGTCCCTGGCTGGTGCCAGTCCCGCTGCCGGCGTTGCCCTCTCAGGAAAGGGGTCAGACAACCCCAGGGAAATGTGTCCAGCCTGACGGTCCTCAGGGCTTGATCGGATCCTTGCAAAATGGCAGGAAACCCCTCCCTCGTTCTCCACCACTGTTGGGAGTCTCCTGACAATGGGAAGATGGAGGACTTGAAGAATAAGCACTTCCACCTCAAAGGGACGTTGCCGTAATTAAAGAGATGATGAATATAAGTGAAGCACAGCCTCAGAGGAAGGGCTCGGTGACTTGAATTGTAATTATTATCTAGAACCTGCCCACGTCTTGGCATCTCTGCAGGCATCACAATGCCACACCGCCACTGGCTCTCCCAGGTAACCCTAGAAGTGCTACCCTGGGCATCTGTTTCTGCTCTTGCCACTCTATAAGCCATTTCTGCACTATAGCAGCAAAATAGTCTTTAAAGGCTATAAACAAAGGTCCTTGCTTAACACCCTTTAATAGCTTCCCAATTTAAGTAGGATTATGTCAACATTCTTTGCACAGCCTGTACAGCCAGCCTGAGCTGCCCACTGCTCCAACCTTAGCGACTTTTATTATTCACCTAGCTGACCAGCTCCCAGCAACGGGGCCTCAAACATACAAAGCTCATTCCCACCCCAGGGCCCTTGCACATGCTGTTCCCTCCTGCTGGAACAAAGAGTCTTGCTCTCTTCCTGTCTGGCACCGATAATCAATCCTGTCTCATCTCAAATATTATCTCCTCAGAAACACTTTCTGGATCCACAGATTCCAAGCTGCACACGTACTGCTGTCCTCATCCCCAGCGTAACCCGTCACATTACCATGTTTATTTCCCCTCCGTGACTTCCCACACTAACATTTCTGTGTTTTAATTTATCTACTTTATAGTTCCATGTGTCCCACTAGAAAGTGAGCCTCAAACTGAGGTTCTACACACATACTCAAGGACACAAAGACGAGACAGAAATAGATGACACTGATAAAATTTTAAACTTGGGGCCTGAGAGTCTGTATTTCTAATAAACTCCCCAGAGATGCTTCTAAAGACCCAACTGGGGCCAGAGGAACCACAGCCCTCGCCGAACCTCCACTATAATATTAGAGGGCACCAATGTCTCGCCTAACCTCTACTATAATATTAGAAGCCACCAATGTCTACAGATACTCATGAAATGGCATAGTTAGGAATGGTTAGGGCAGTTTGCTTCACGTAACTACCCCATCTTCACTGCAACATGAAGGTGAACCCCGGTTCACTGGCCCCATAGCTGATGCCAGTAGTATTGCCTTGCCTGGCCCTCCTGGCTCAACCCACGTTCCCACGGGCCCTGGGTATGATTTCACTTGTCTCTCTTCCTTATTATTTGGGTGATGATTCTTCTCCCTGTTTGCCAGGATTTACGTTATCCCAGATATAATGAAACCTTTACTAGTAGCGTATTTCACTCCATCTATTCGTTCATCAACAGACACTGCTGGGGTGTCGACTGTGTTCTAGCCACACGCGGGCGGGATGGAGGGGACAGCACGTCTACCTGTGACAGGTCTGGTCACTGCCTTCCCTAAGCTAACAGTCTGAAGAAGGAGACAGAGAAGAACCAAATGGACACAAATAAAGAACCCCAAGCTTAATTCATTATTTAATGTCTGGCCTCCACTCACCCCTCACTGGACTTCCCCAGAGGGAAGGCGCTAATAAGTTTTAGCCTGGTCTGTATACCCACCACCCAGGGCCAGGCTCACAGCAGCTTCCCTGGTGCAAACTCCACAAGGCTGACTTTGGCCACAGACGAGTATCCCTGCTTCTCATCATCACCTGTTCCTGCCAACCCACCCCATCCTTGTATTCCCTCTCCTCCAGCCAGACTGAGCCTCAGATCCGTGCCGTCTCCCCCCCACACCTTTGTTCCCATGGCCTGGACCTCACCTGCCTTCAGACTTCCCCTTGCCTCATCCCTCTACAGGTTAACTTGAGGTCCCTCCTCACATGGAACCTCTGAGAAGCCCCCGCCCCCCTCCTCCCAAACCCAAGGCCAGGCCACGTCCTCACCCTCAGGCTCCCTTCCCGTGCCCGCCCCTGCCTCCCACCCCCCACCCCCGCCATCAGCGTCACACCTGCCTGTGGCCGCGGAAAAGCGAAGCCTGCGCCCACCTTGCTCTCTGCGCCTGGCACACAGCAGATCCTCGGTGTTTGGCCAAGGCCCAGCCACCCCCTGGCCAGCCGGTCCCCTTTGGAAAAGCCCAGAAAGAAGAGGCGAACCGTCCACCCACCAGGCCCTTGAAGAAGCCCCCGAGGGGCGGTCGCCGCTTCTCGAGCCTCTTCTGGGACTTGTCCCCGTCCCGCAGCGAGTTCGCCTCCCCCGGGGCCTCCACGCGCGGGGCCGGCTCGTTGGCTTCCTGCTTGCTGCTCTTCTGCTTCTCGGTCTCGGCAGACGCCTTCTTGTCCTTGCAGGCGCCCTCTTTGCCCTTCTGGCCGGCGACTGCCGGTTCTGACTCCGGCGGCACCACCGCCTTCTCAGTGGCCTCTGGGGCCTAGAGCAAGTTCAAACAAAATGCATTTTTAGTGGCTGCAAGACAACGCTCAGTGGCAGGTGAGTAAACATGTTAAAACAGAGATGTTCAAAGGTTGGATGGTGCCTACGTGTTCAGGATTCCTGGGTGAGATGGAAAAAAGTAAGAAAAATGTGTAAATACTTTCTATGGTATGAGGTCACAGTGGGGACATTTATTTACCAATCTGGTCATTCATTCATTAATGAAAACTTCCCCAGCAAGCATTCTTTACTCCTTCTTCGGGAACTAGAACCTGGGTTTTCCCTGGAGAACCACCCTTCTCTCTGGTTTATTCCCTGTGGTTTCGACACACTCATTTCATCCCTGGACAAAGGGCACACGACTCAGGACTGGCCGGTCAGAGCACTGCATGTGATTGGGCTGCTGGGATTGGTTCCAGCTGGCCAAAGGCAGCTAAACCTGGGCTAATCTCAGGGCTTTGCTAAAGCAACCGAGAGAGAGGTCAGTTCCCTTTCCATGAACTTGAAGCTGGGAAGATGAAAGCCTGGAGCTTCCAGAACCACCACCATTTCCAAAGAAAAATCCTGGAAGTGGAATTTCTTTTTTCTGAAAAATGAACCATGAGGCACAGAGGAAAGCAGAGCTGAGAGATGAAGAGAGAGAAAGGGGAAAAAAGAGCCCTCGTATGGATGGCATTACGCATGCCCCTGGATCTAGCCGTTCCTGAAGCCCCTTTTTATATGAGCCAGCTTTGAGGGGATTTCTCCCACTTGCAACCACACGTCACTCTTCTTGGGATGCCTGGTCTTTTCTTCATGATTATGTCTATCTTAATTTCTAGCGTGAAACTGTCATTTCATAAAACAGTGGTAAAAGAAGATAATGGTTTTAGTTGTGAACATACATCTTTTCACGGTAGAGTGAAATGTTTGCATTCCTACTTGGTTCCTACAATTTGGAGGAATAAGGCTGTAAAATCCAAAATTCTACGTAAATTACAGACAACCAAAAATCTGTTAGGAAGTAAAAGACTTTTTCCCATAATTTGCTTGAACTGAAATGACTCTGGGGGTCAGACAGATAAAACGAAAGCATGAAAGAGGCTAGGAGTAAGAATAATCATATGGTGAACTTATTTCCCCAGTTGTGAAAGCAGCATAAGGCCAAAGAAATATTTCTCTAGTGTACGAAAAACAGTTCAAGCTCTGCTGGCTTTGATGCTGGGGAGACAATTTGCAGTAGGGGGCACTGTGGTGAATTGAATGCCACATGCCTTGTCTAAAGGGGCCACAACTGCTCAGACCCACCAAAGATACGATGTGGGATTACAGCCCCAGTGCTGTCATATCTTCTATGTTTTCAGATGGAAGCTTGAAATCGAATTATTTCAAATGCAAAATATGTCAGTTTAAAAATATTGACATCGAAAGTTTTAAAGCCCTGTTCACAGCAAACAACCACAACACAGTTATCCCTGTGGGCTGCATTTGGCCCACTGGATACATATTTACAACTTATGATTCATAAAATGTATGTGTTGTCCCCAAGTCACAAAGTTCTAGGACAAAGTGACAGTTTTGATTCAGAGGGCATAGAACTGTCATTTCACATCAGTGAATCAAACACACCCCTTAGAAATGAGCAGGAAGACAGAGAAAATTCCCCTGTCCCGAAGGCCTCCCCAGGCTGCAGCGCCCTCCTGGAGGGCAGAACTCCTTGGAGATCAAAGCCTCAGACATCCAGTGCAGCCCAAGAAGATGTTTTACAAGCACATGTCCTGAATATTTCTGTTGGATCCCAGTTGCCAAAGTTGTAGCAAATGCTAAGATACAGATGTTGAGTATAACAGAGGGCCTAGAGCAGATACTCGCCTTAGAAAGAGACAGAAACTCCCACCGTGCTGCTCTGCACAAAGGCCAGAAACCAGTGACCCTGCTCAAACACCCTGTTAACTGTTTTTGTTGCATAGAAGATTTTAAGATACAGTGAGTAGCTAAAAGCTCAGTGTCTGGAGTCAAAAGAACATGGTGTGGGGACTTCCCTGGTGGCGCAGTGGTTGAGAATCCGCCTGCCAATGCAGGGGACACAGGTTCGAGCCCTGGTCCAGGAAGATCTCACATGCCGCGGAACAACTAAGCCCGTGTGCCACAACTACTGAGCCTGCGCTCTAGAGCCCGCGAGCCACAACTACTGAAGCCCATGTGCCACAACTACTGAAGCCCGTGCGCCTAGAGCCCGTGCTCCACAACAAGAGAAACCACCATGGTGAGAAGCCCGCGCACCGCAACAAAGAGTAGCCCCCGCTTGCCGCAACTAGCGGAAGCCCGCGTGCAGCAACGAAGACCCAATGCAGCCAAAATAAATAAATAAATAATAAAATAAAAAATTAAAAACAAAAACAAAAACATGGTGTGGTTCTGGTTTCATCACATCCTTGCTGTATGACCTGGAATAAATGGTGTGATCTCTCAGCTTCCTCTTCTGTACGGGAGTAACAAACAAACAAATCATACTTCATGGTGTTGTGAGGATTAAATTAGCTAGTAATGGAAAGCCCACTGCACACAGCGTCTGGATGCCAAGCATAAAGGGACCAACCGTCTTGGTCTGTCTGGGAGTGAGGGGGTTCTAGGACATGGAACCTGCCTTTTTAAAACCAGGAACGTCCCGGGCCCACTGGGATGAGTTGGTGGTCCTGGCTTAACACTAGCAGCAGCGACTCTGAGTGGCTAAGCATCCAAGCTGCGGGTGTAGACAAGGCGCTCAAGAAATACAGACACCTGCTGAATCGAGTCCCCGTGTCTCTCCAGCCTCATCTTCTATCCCGCCCCACCCCCCATCCCCCCACTCATTCTGCTCCAGCCACACGGTGCTTTTTTTTCTTGAACAAACTTATTCTCAATTCAGAGCTTCCTACTGGCTGTGCTTCTGCTCGGTCTGTCTCCAGGGCTTCAGATGACTGCTTCTTTCCCGGACGGTCTCAGCTCAAATGTCATCACCTCCTTGGAGACACAGTCCCTGATTAGAGGGTCTAAAGATGCCTGACCCCCCTTCTTGTAGAACACTGCTGAATTTTCTTTTCTTTTTTTTTAACTACCTTTCCCTATTGTATTTTTTAAAAAATATTTATTTATTTATTCGACTGCGTTGGGTCTTCGTTGCTGCACGCGGGCTTTCTCCAATTGTGGCGGGGGGGGCTACTCTTCCTTGTGGTGCGCAGGCTTCTCATTGCTGTGGCTTCTCTTGTTGCAGAGCATGGGCTTCAGTAGTTGTGGCACATGGGCTCAGTAGTTGTGGCACGCGGGCTCAGTAGTTGTGGCTCACGAGCTCTAGAGCACCGGCTCAGTAGTTATAGCGCAGGGGCTTCGTTGTGCCGCAACACGTGGGGTCTTCCCGGACCAGGGCTGGAACCTGTGTCTCCTGCGTTGGCAGGTGGATTCCTAACCCCTGCGCCACCAGGGAAGCCCCTGAATTTTCTTTATGTTTGCAGTCATCACGGGGATTTCTTTGCTCACCTGGAAATGTTCTGATTCCCTCCGGAGCACGAAACTCCTCTGTGTCTCTTCCATTGCTTTATCCCCAGCACCTCACCTGACACATGGTAAGTCGCCATCAAAATGGGCTGGATGAATGGCCAGCAACTCGCCTTCCAAGTGTTCCCAAAATACTTCCCTTAGCACATCACTCGGGTGTGAAGTGGGAAGTCCCTACAAACCAACAGCTCTCATGGGACACTGATTTTTTTTCAGGAGGGGAGCTTTCAATGGGTCATATCCATTTACCACATGGTTATTACTCCATCCCTATTAGGCCTAATTTTTTTTAAAAAATGGCTTAGAAACGAACTTCTGGAAACAATACATGGCCGGTTCCTTACCTTCAGAGTGAGCTAAGAATCGGAACTGCGCATGACTGCTTTGTCATGAAATGCAGAAGATTTAGAATCTTTGCTTTGGGGCTTGACGCTGTCTCAAAATTTGTAACGAAAATTATTCCCATCTGAATAACCCGAGTGTCTCCTCTCCTAGAACCCAGGGATGCTGGCAGGAAGCTGGAGCACAAGGTTACTGGAGCATCCCGCTTGATTCAGACACTGGAAGCCAACCCAGGCTGGGAATTTCTTGGGCTTTTTTTCATGGAAATATCAACTAAGGCTTTTATAACTCAGAGGGCAAATCTAACAGGAGCAGAGAATGTCTGTTCCCACCCTCCAAAGTTAAACGAAGCATTTGTCATCTCCCAATAGTACACACCAATCTTCTCACGTCTGGATCCAAAGCCCTGGAAAATAGAATGCTCAAAACATTTCTAGATGAGTGTAAATAGAATGACGTTTCCAGCTCATTCAAATTTCCACTGACTGTTTTCAGATTTTAGAATCACCAAAATGACTGGCATAACTGTTTCACTGTCAGATTCCAGACAAAATGTACAAACATATTTCAGTGTTTCATGGTGAATGACGTAAGTTTATCATGTTTCCAAGGTAGTAACCTTTGGGATTTTTGGTTCCAAAGTGGTCCAGAGTATGGGTTTGGGGGGGGCAGGTATAGTAATAAGTTAAAAAAGAAAAATGAAAATAATTTGAATGCACTAAAAAGCAATATATTCCATGTCGAAATATACAGGATAAACTAATTATTATGGAAGTAGAAATATCATAAATTATTTAGTAATTGCTGGAATCTGTGTGTGTGTGTGATACGAACAACATTACAGGGTGATAATTTCTCATCAGAAGCACAATAATAATAGTAATAGAACAACAGCAACAGCTATGGCTTTATATGGTGAAGCCATATAAAGCCAATGTGAAAGTATTTGGAGTAAGGAAGTAATTAAGGTTAATTGAGGTCATAAAGATGGGGCCTTGATCCAACAGGATTAGTGTCTTTGTAAGAAGAGACACCAAAATACTCATTCTCTCTCCTCTCTATGGTATTTTGTTACGGCAGCTCATGCTGATAAACACAGCAACTAACACTTGTTGAGTCCCTACACCAGGAATGTTCTAAGTGCTTTACATGTATGGATTCACCTAAACATGACAGCCCTATAAGGCAGCACTTTTCCTAGCTCCATTATACACATGAGAAACTGAGGCATGGAGAGATTGGTAATTTGCCTTTGGTCACACAGCTAAAAAATAGCTGAGCCAGGATTCAAACCCAGGCAGTTTGAGTCTGCAACCCATGCTCTTAACCACATCTCTGTATTACCAAAATTAGAACAAGAATATTTGATGACATTTTTGTGGAGGTATATTTCTAAGTTAAAAAAGAGTGCAGGTTATAAAATAGGGTGTTGAGCATGAGATGATCCCACTGGGGAAAAAACAATACATATATTTATAAAAATGTCATAGCTGTCTCTTTAGGATAGAGAAAATGATAGAAACGAACCACCTGACCCCATGTCTTTCACACATCTATTCCAGAAAAAGCTCCTACTATGTACCAGGCACCATGCAATGTGATAAAAAAAAAAAAAAATAGAAGAGGCCCCTTCCTTGCTCTACAAATACTCCAGACAGGGGCGGGAAGGGGTAGGGGAGACATGGACATATGACTTATTTCAATGTGTGACAAGTGCCATGAAGTAAAAGGACAAGATGCAGGGATGATGGGTGGAAAGGGAACAGCTTTTTGAGGAGGTGACATTTAGGCCAAGATGTGAAGAATGGGAAAGAATTGTCCATGTGGAGAGAGGGAAGAGCACATGAAGGTGCTTTGCGGTAAGAAATAGCTGAGGAACTCTAGCTTGTTCGTGCTTGCATCTGCAAAGCCCAAAGTGGTGCCTGGTATACAGCAGGCACCCAACCTAGAGACATCAAATGAGTTGGCTGTGGTTGAGAATTGCATCAGAAATAAGGCTGCAGAGAACCAAGAGCATGCCAGCTAAACCCACCATTGAACCGAGTTTACAGATCACTTACTTGGTAGCTGGAGTCTTTCCCATTTATTTCTTCTGAGTGGGTGATCCCTCCATCCCCTTTCACTGACTAAAATAACAAACAGACAATGGCCTTTCAGCTACCACAAGCACAGCAACATGGAGAACGCAAGGGAGGTTGTGAAATGGATAACCTCAGTCATTCATTGTTGAGATTCAAGGTCAGGACAAATGGAAGACCAACTAGAAACGCCTTCCTCATGAGTCACATGATTTCTATGTGGTCTATAACCAGAGTCGGATTAAATTCAAGTGTTGGTCTCCAAAAATAACTACAATAAAAGTCTTAAACCCTGGGATTAGGTAATTCTGGGATAAACAAATGATGATGAAAATACTGATGTTGGAACCAGAAGGTGGTTGAACATGTAGAATGAATGAATAAGTAAACAAACAATTAAACCATTGGTAGCTATCTATTGGTAACATTTAAGTGGTGGGTGTTTTGCTGTAGTATTTTTTGCCCCTGGCAGAGTGATGGACTGTCGAACACTCTATTTTCCAATCTTTAGTGCCCCCTGTGGCCGGCGGCATCAGGGACAGGGCTGAATGGGGCTGACGTCACAGATTTGGGCCCTTAAATCAAAAATCTAAGCTAAAGTTTCTACAAGTGTGACACCGGGACCAGCAGCTTCAGCATCACCTGGGAATCTGATAGAAATACAAACCCTGAGAACTACACCAGATCTACCGAGTCAATAACTCTCGGGGCTGGGACCCAGCAATCTGTTTTAATAAGCCCTCCAGGTGACTCTGAGGCATCACTGCTTTAAGCTAACTGGCCATAGACAAATACAGACCAATGCTGGAGTCTGCAGTTTTAGCTGTGGATTTAGTAATGTTCTATGCTTGACGCTTGATAGAAGGCCTAAGAAGTCTGGCAATGAATTGTTCAGTTATTAACAATTTGGACTCAGGTCTAACCCCACATATGTTTTCAATGCTTATGGTCTCCTCCTCCTGGCTAGAGGGAGGGATTGTAGAAGTGGAGGTTAAGCTCTGTGGCACAAAGAAGAAGACTTTAGATTCCACTGTTATTATCTCGGCTGTTCTGCTTGCGGACAGCAAGAACCTATATAACACCTGCACGGAGAACAGTTACAAACATTAAAGCATTCAGTACTTTTTTTTACTGGTTAATATCATGTGCCTCTGTAATCTGAGATGGGGTACTCATATTAGCAGAGATAATAAAAATTATTATTTACGAAGGCTAACTTTTAGTGGAGTGCTAAGTGCCCGGAACTGTACTAAATGATATAATAACATGCGTTAGTTCATTTATTTATCACTCCACAGTCTTAAGATAGAGGAACAATTTTATTGCTCTTGTTTTACCAGCAAGAAAATGGAAGCTTCGAGAAACTAACATGGGTCATGGAAGTAGCAGGTTGGGAGCCATGATTTGGCACTATGGCAATGAGTCCATCTTCTATATTCTTATTTATTTTTTTATTTTTGGCTGCTTTTGGATCTTTGTTGCTGCACGCGGGCTTTTCTCTGGTTGCGACTTCATTGTAGCGTGCAGGCTTCTCATTGCGGTGGCTTCTCTTGTTGTGGAGCACCGGCTCTAGGCGCGCAGGCTTCAGTAGCTGTGGCTCGTGGGCTCTAGAGCGTAGGCTCAGTAGTTGTGGCACACGGGCTTAGTTGTTCCGCGGCATGTGGGATCTTCCCGGACCAGGGCTTGAACCCGTGTCTCCTGCATTGGCAGGCGGATTCTTAACCACTGCACCACCAGGGAAGCCCCATCTTCTACATTAACCTCCTCCCCACACTGCCCGTAGAAGGTAGGAGGTACCATTCAATGAACAAACACTTATTGAGCATCTACTATGAAGCTACCTAATTAGGAAAAATGATAAGGGCTTGGATAAGGTGGAGGTTGAAAATCTCAAATAGGGATATTTATGGGACGTGCCTATCATCAGGGCACAAATATGCTTATCTTTACTGCTTGGTGCTGTTCTCTGATCCAGAAGACTTGACTAGGACTGTCTATGATTGAACACAGTATGAGAATTCCAATATCCTTCCTACCCCCAAAGCAACCTTTCCAGAGCTAGGCTACTAGGACCTTGATACCTACTTCTTCATTGATTAGGAATGGAGAAGCCATTCCTGAACTCTTTCTTCAGCCTGAACTCCCAGTGTCTGGAAGTTCCATGCACTTTTCTTAGAGATATCATTGTCATGGGTTTCCCCAAGCTGCTCAACCCAAGGGCAAATAAGGATCTGTTCTCTTTGTACAATTTAGACCCATTCAGATGGAAGGTGGTTTTTTTCTTCCTCTAGGTCTTCTGCATTGTTCTACAAGGACCAATTTCTTGAGAACATTTAGAAAAAGAAAGGGCTCTCAGTTATTATTTCTCTCCCTGCAACTAGCTCTTTCAGCTCTCACCCAAGAGTTTTACCACTTTGGGATTTCACGGGGCCTCCAGAATTCAGGCTGTGTTGTAACTACCCTGCCTACTCAAACATACTCCCTAGGGTCCTATAGAACACAGGGTCCTGTCCTAATGAGGCGGCCTTTAGGGAATGCTGAAAGGCAAAAACCAACCAACCAACATGGTTTTTTAAAGCAAAACCTGAATGGATAATTAGGAGTCATGTTACACCCGCTAAGAGAGAGAGATTTTTAACTTCCCTTTAATTGTTTCAATTTGGTTAGTGTTAGGTACCTGCCAGTTTAAGGTTAAAATTGATTTTCTTCTTCCTTCCTTTCCTAGCTAGCCCTTGAGGGAGAATTTGGATTGAATCAGAAGGCTCCCTTGACAGTAGTGGATCTAGGCTACTACCATCCTGAAAACAGACCGTCATGCTGCCAGGGAAATCATTGCAAATAGGTTAAAAGTCTTTAAAAAAAAAAAAAAAAAAAGGGAGAATACCTCGAGTTTTTCTAAGATTTTTCTCTGTTGTTCACTTTGAGACATATAAAACGGTATTTATGCAAAGGTGACTGTATGCTGAGTTTAGACTAAGGGTCTTATTAAGTCCATCTGAGGTCTCTTCAATACCTGCAGTTATTAACAATTCCTCCCCTCCTTCCTCCCTCCTTCCTTCCCTTCTTTCCTTTCTCTTTCCCTCTCTCCCTCTCTCCTTTGTTTTCCTTCTACCCCTCCTCTTTCCTCTTTGCAGAGCCCTCTTTCAGTGACAAATTAAAATAGTTCCTGTTGGGCTTTCTATTCAAAGGACCATAACCTCAGAAGCTTATTTTTCCCAGCTGTCACAAAAAACAGAGTTGCTGTTTAAAGAGACAAAAATGCTTTCAGAGACTATTTAGTACTTTAAAGAACAGTTTGAAGACTATTAAGTAATTGTGGAGATTTCCCAGTATGATACTGAGCAAGTTTCTTTACAAAGAGTTTATTTTTATTCACAAGAATCCAAGATGAAGCATCTCAGGGCATCCAGCCTGCGGTGCTGAAATGGGATCTGGTTGTGAATCCAAGCCTTGCATATTAATGAAATCACTTTTAAATTTCTTTCATTGTGTCATGCATTCCTATAGCTTGATACTCTGAAGAATGCTGGAAGCATCTCTGATATATATCACTTAGGTACTTAAAATTCTAGTGGAAGTGTTTGATGGTCAGTTCAAATCTCTTTGAAAGGAATACAAGTGTATTTTGATAGAGATCTATCCCAACTGAAGTTGCGATTTAAAGGAAGAATTGGGATATTTTAATTTAGTGTGAGTAGAGGAGCCCGACTGTTTACTAAATCAACCTCATTACAACAAATCTAAAGAACTGGACCTGCTAGAAAGTTCCAGGATAAACAGAGGTTATGAGTCCAATCTTTGTGTTTTACCAAGACGCTCACCTGAAATGGAATTGGACAATTCAGACAAAACGACACAGCCAAGGTAAATCTCGCTTTAGTGACAAGTATATTCAGAAAACTTTCGTCCAAGCTTTATGTAAGACATGTATGAATTCTGCTTTCTCGTGCTTTGTTGTAATTTCAGGTGGAGAATCACAAAAATGGAGCTATGGTTGTTCTATTTACTCTCCAAGAAAATGGCTGCCAGAAGCAGCACAGGAGGCAGCAGTGACAAGGCTCAGCTTTAGAAGCAACGAAAGCCTGACTCTGAATTCCGGCTCTGCTGTCGACCAGCTCCGCGACCTTGGGCAGGTCCCTTAAACACTGAGTCTTCGTGCCCTCATCTGCACAGTGGGGCAGGAAGAGTGTTTGTTTCACAGGGTTTTTAGAACAGTAGCTATTATTATTATTACTATTAATAGCTGAGACCCACCAAATGACTCCAGAGTCCCCTTTTAGGGTAGGAAAGAATGCAAGTCGCTGATGGAGACAGGAATTGCCCCCAACAAATGCTACTTTCAGAAACCTTACCTTAAAGAACAACTCAATATTCATATGTTAACACTCAGGGAAGAAGTTGAGATCAAAAACTTTGGCTAAAAGACGCCTGTTTGTTGTTTTATAATTATCCTTACAAACGATTCTCCTTTTTCCACAAGACAGTCAATTTCAGCAGGTTTTCTTAGATTTATTAGATTGAGTGTAATTAACAAAATCCCTCTGATTTCATGGCTGTCTCACTTGGGCCTTTAATTTGCCCAGTATTAAAGTTCAAGAGTCTTTCTTATCTAAGCCTGAGAAGGTTATTCCAACAGAGTTTCTTACAAAACTAATGGTCTAGAGAAAGAGACAGGAGGAGGATTAAATGAAACCATGTATGTGACAATGGTTTGCAGGAGAAAGCACTTTTCAAGTGTAAGGTGTTATTAATATTGACAAAGTATAAATCTATTATCTTTGTACTTCCATCCACCACCTTTTCTGGTTTCATCTGCCTACCTGGTTTGTGGGTACATGAATACAGTTCTCCACCCACGCACTTTGTAAAAATATACTAGTGCTTCAGATAGCCAATTTCTTGACATACCGTTGAATTAATACACATAAGACTCTTTTTCTATTTAGGGTGTGACAGATGTCTTAGCTATTCCTTGCAATTTTTTCGAATGTCTGCAGGAGCCCATAGGATTTTTGTGAAGTGCTATATCTACATGTGCCCAATGCAATGTTAGGACTTATATGACTCTATTTTCTTTTCCCTGAAATATAATTATTTGAAAAATGATCTTCTTTCTATTTTTAGGAAAGATTGATTTCTGGAAAGAAAAAGATCACTTTAGAAATGAACTGGGAAATGCATTTATTTAAAAAAAATACTCAACCGAGAAGTACTTTGCCATGGGATAGTAAAATACGCTATCTGAAAGAAATTTAAGGGAAGGGAAGGCTAGAAAGTAGAAAATCAATGATCAGATGAATGGAAACCCTGATTACAAAACAAGGGTGATGTGTTTGCAATTGAGTTTTCCCTTCTATTAAATCAATTACTTTTAAAAACTATATTTTGCTAAAAATACTTAAAATCAGTTTAAAACATTCACTTATTCAATTATAATGCTCAGGCACATACTAAAAGAAATAGAAAATAAAAATCCCATAGCGATGGGCCAGATGCTGCCTCTATCGTCAAGCCCTTAAAGCAGTTTTTTGTTTGTTTGTTGTTTCCCTACATAAATCCAAAGACTTTAGTTTGAAAGCTATGAAATATTACCCAAAAGTGTTTCCTGAAAAAAACTGCTGAAGCTGACTTGCAGGATTCTACACTATGGGGATATTAACACCTGGGCAAAAAGTAGACGTATAACGATATTCATGCAGGTTAGTGAAGCCGCTGAGATCACGTGTGGAAGATACATGGTGTATGCTCACTGAATATGGCACAGACTTCAAAATAAGTCTGTTTTCCTTACTAGGCTTTGTTCTGCATGAGGACACGGACCACATCTATTTACGTATCTGTATCGTCTAGAATATAGTGAGAGCTTAATAATTATTTGTTGAATAAGTGAATAAATGAAATGCAGAAAGTTGGAAACCAAATGTCCATCCATAGCGCAACGGTTAATCAGAACATGATAAACCCAGACAATGTGATTCAATGAAGTTCTCATAAAGAGTGAGATGGCTCTGTATCTGGGGCTGCAAACTCAAATACCCACGGGATAGACCAGAAATGTCAATGAGGGAGGTGGCCTGGGTGGGGCAATAGGGAGTGGTGGGAATTGTGGTAAACTTGAAAAAACCCCTGTCTTTTGTGTATCTGAATTAACTGCAATGGGAATATAATGTTCTAATGAAAACAAAACAGAATGCAAGACCAGAATAATTAAGAAATCTGGAATTTTAGGGGAAATCTCAACAATCATGGAAGCTTGGGGGTTTAAACATTAAAAGGAAGCAATAATATTCAAGCTCCCAGGTATAACCCTTTTAGTGGGCAACAGGAAATAAGAACAATGGACATTATAAGACCTGGCACTGTGAAGTGACGGAGGATTACTTGGGGAAATGTGTCCTTTTCTACCCCATGCCTATCCTATGGAGAATCAATTCCAAACGACGCTTGTTTCCAATTTGTTCAGACTTACACAGTTTCTACTGCTAGAAAATATCCCCAAACAACATCTAATGGATAACTCCAGAGGATGAATTTAAGTATGGAACCTCACTTGAATTTAAGGACTTGTTTTGAATGGATGCATTGGGTGGTTTAGAGGTCTTTCATGCTTTATTTGGAGGCTCTTGTATTTTCCTCCCTTTTAAACGAAGAAGTCTCATGTTGATTATTTGGAAGAGAAAGTCATTCTGTTTGCTTTTTTTTTTTGTATCTCTCAACTCCATCCAGAAACTAGAAAGCTGGACCATCCTCAATGTTGTGATGAGCTATTTGGGGATCCCATTTGTAATGTAGATGGGTTGCCAGAAAGAGGCCAAATGTTCTTTTCTTTCCTGATGTCATGTAAAAATTGATTTAAAAATCTCAAATCTTGATGCCCATTTTCAGTGCCAAATTGCAGAATAAATGGCCAGGAATACAGATGGGGTTCCAGCCATGCAGGCTGCCCAGTACTTCTTACTCCATGAGAATTCAGCAATAAAAGAAAATGATTCCTGTCAACAGTTTCTAACAGTGATTTCTAATATTCCTCATCTCCCACTGGCAAGGGTTTTGTTCTGTTTTGTTTTGTGGACTAGAAAGAATTCCTTAACAGATTGAGCTTGTGAAATTAGAGAGTTGCTTTCTCAAAGGATTAATTCCCAAATACTCCTGAAAATAAAGGCACACTATAATGAAATTCTTGTTTTTCATTAAAAGAGAATTAAACCAATGACCTTTTACATGGCTTTTTGTTTTTTTGTCTTCCAGCCGATTGGGGTTTGATTGCATTATATTAAGTTCCTGGATGTTTAGATATTTTATGCACATGACTCTTCACAGACGCCCAAAGATGTCTGCCCAGATTCCTTCCATTCTATAGAAATTAAAAACATGGCAAATTCACCAACTAAATTATACACCCTCACTATTAGGAAATCGTCATTTCCTTTCATATCATACCCTTTCTGGAATTATCTATAAACAAGCTTTGCCCAAATTTGTGTCACTCATACATCCCCTTCAGAAGTTTTCCAACATCAAAATATAACTTGAACTATTAATTACTTAATCCTTTAAAAATGCCTTATGTTCTTTATGTAAATAAACGTATTTTCAAAGGAAACTGCATATTATTACCATAACGAGGAAAATGGGATCATTTGCCAAATACACAGCGAAACTTTTAAAAATAAATAAAATTAAAAGTAAGCAACACTATTAACTTCCAGGTTGGTATTGTTGTCTGCCACAGCTCAGGAGCCCAGGCCAGCTCCTCCTTTGTTAAGAAGGCAGTTAGCAGGGGTTAAAGGTTAAGGAAAATTAGCAATAAAGAGAGACATTCTCTGTGATTAAATCAGGAGGACGAAAGGGAATTTTCTCAACTCCTATTCGGTTTATATTCCATCTATACTACCTAGAGTCATGTCTCACTGCCTGACCTGGGCTCTTTGGTCTCAGAAGCTGATGTATGTATTTCAGTTTCCCTGAACTGGAAGCAAGGGCTTACCATCTGTCTGAGAAACGCCATCAGAGAGGGTCTTGGTGTTTTGCGTTCTGCGCTCTTGAGCGTTTCTTCTGTGGGTTCAGGTGTGCGATCTCCTTCTTCGCTGAGATCCACTGTTTGTAAGGCTGATTCTACTTCTTTGGACTTTACAGCCTCTACCTGTGATTCACACACCACCTGGATTGTTTTGCCAGGTAATAAGACAGTGGGAAAAAACCCCATCCCCCAGACATGTTTTATAAAGTGGGGTCCCGGTTCTCCCCTCAACCACATGGTAGCTACAGTTTGGAGTCTAGGTTATCCACAGGCACATCTTGAAGAAGTAATACTTACATCATATCATGTGCTCTCCAAATATGCTGAAGTGGAAGAGACAAAACTCCTGCCCTGGGAAGCTACAAGGCTTGCATAGGGAGTCCCTTTTAAGGACCGCCCTTCAGAGCATGCTCAATACCCCTTCCAATCAATCTATCAGACCCACCTGTTTGGTCTCCCCTAAAGGTAGATCACACCTGGCCTGTGTAATTATGTCCTTAAGGGTACAATCTTAGGACAGTGGCCAGGATGTTTTCCACTGCACATCCTAGCTCGCTGCAGCTGTGGAGAAACCGTCCTCTTTGCAAGAAAGGATAGCGTGAAAGCTTCTCAGTTTAATGGGCTTGACTTCCTTGTTAACTCATTTTCCCACTTCTCCCCAGACCAGTCACTTGTTCTTGTTACTTAACTGAAGTTCCTGCTTTCAGAAACAGGATGAACTTGGCAAGAGAACCCTGGCTAAGTTCCTGTGGCCCCCAGCAGGGTACCTCGTGAGCTCAGCGCCCCTTGAATGTCTGAAGGGATGGCCACCAGTGGGGGGCTGAGATGGAAGCCCTGCCCTTAGATGGTTCACCTGCGCTCTGATTCCAGATTTTGTTCGTTTGCATCGCCTCACTCCGTTTGGGCTGTGCCCCAGTCACACCTGGGACAGCTTTTGTGTTTGCACTGGTCCCTGCAATGCGACAGAGTTAGTTGGCCTGGAGTTTTATAATTTCCTTTTCGTTTCCTCAGGCAGGGGTTGGCAAACTACTACCAAATTCATCCCAGAGCCTGTCTGAGGATGGCCCATGAGCTAAGAATAGATTCTAGATTTTTTAAAGGGTTGGAAAAATTGTTTAAAAAGATGAAGAATTGGCAACGGAGACTCCACGTAGCCGGCAAAGTCTAAAACATTTACTATCTGGCCCTTTACACAAACACTTGTCATCTCTGCCGCAGAGAGAAGTCCTCTAGAGCCAAAGGCATCTTTGCATTTGTTTTGGCTGGTGCCAGACCCCCAGCTTCCTCCAAATCCTGTTCTTGCTGTTAGGGAGGAGGGGAAGGGAACTTAGTCATTTCTAAAAACACAGGATGACTGTGGAGAAATCATTTTCCGTTCCTCCATGCGGAATATACCATTGGTTTGCAAATAACCCAAATGATCCAAATTGAGAAGGACCCTTCATCTTTATATTGTCAGCTGAAGCAGGAAGGTGCCCATCAGCAAATCAGCATATAGAAACATCCCCAAACCTGGCAATTAAATCATAGCATTCTCTCCCCACCTTCCGTTTCTTAAGGTATTGACACAACTTGCAGCATTTTCCCTTTGTAATCTAAGATCTAGGTTGGGGAGTTATAAAGTCAAAAGTCCCCAGAATGCAAGGCAGGTGAAGTCAGCATGGATTGACCAGGTTTAAGACAAAAAGGAGTGGTGGGAACTACAACAAATGAAAGTTATGTCGTCCCACTGAAAGACAGTAAAACA
Organism: Delphinus delphis; assembly: GCF_949987515.2. NCBI lineage: Eukaryota > Metazoa > Chordata > Mammalia > Artiodactyla > Delphinidae > Delphinus > Delphinus delphis. The sequence goes on along the minus strand of NC_082697.1, from coordinate 8,114,303 downwards.
CTAAAACCACTGGACAGTCAAACAAAGCACGACTGGGAGGAGGCTTCTGCTGCTGGGCTGTCTGTCTTCAACCCAGGCCTGTCTTTAGGAAACCAGGCAGAGACTAGAGCCAGATAAGAGGCTGGATTAGTGGTCAAATGTGGTCCTGGGTTTCCGCATCCAGGCCTGACTTAATTGCATTTCTGAAAAATAAGCTTCAGCCACAAGAGCCCTGGGGTACATCTGAAATGTAGGCAGCCTGGTGGAGTGACCAGCCTGCCTGGGCCTAAATCTTGACCCTACCCCTTCCAGGGGCTCTAATCCAAGTTTCCTACTCCACACGTCTGTGCTTTCATTTCTCACTTCTCGATGGGGATAGTATGCACATCAGAAAGTTGTTTTGAGAATTAAATCGGGCAACACGTGTGAAGTTCTTGGAACGGTGCCTGACATGTAACGAGCACTTAATTAACACTAGCGGTTGTTACTTAGGCTATTTGAGAGCCATTTACTCCACGGGCATGAATTACCTGGAATCACCCACCATGCACATGTCCACTATTTAGAGAAGATATCAATAACTATCTCTTACTATGTCAGACATTGTACAAGGTATTTTTAATACATTACCTCAATAAAGAGTTACTGAGTTACTCAAGACAGCTCAGAGTACGTAACATTATCCCTATTCTATAGATCAAGAATCATAATGAGTGAATGACTTAGCCAAAGTCGCACCACAGGCAAGTAGTCATTTCAATGAGGATGGAGTTGTTTACCAGTAACTGAATATCTAATAGTGACTTAACCAATAACAATATGGAAGAAGAAGGTTGAAAGTAGGAAGTTACGGGGTTGGTTCGGTGGCTCCACAGTGTTTCTATAACCTGGGCTCTTTCTATCCTTTGGCTCTGCCATCCTTGTCATACTGAATTTTCATCCTTTTATCTGCTGCCTCATGGATATAAAGTAGTTGCCACAGTTCCATGCATCACATCCTCAACCCAATGTCCTAAGAAGGAAGGACAGTCACAGCAAAAGAGTGGCTTCAAATGAACTTCTGTATTTTGATCCTCTACTCAGGGTACATTTCATTGACCAAAAGTAGGTCACATCCTTACCCCTTGACTAATTATTGGTGAAGAAAACGGGATTGTTGGTTTAGACAAATCACAGTGAAATACTTTGGGGTTGCCAACCTTACCTAAGATCAAGAGAAAGAGGGTGGAGGAATGGGAAATGGCCCATAGGTAGGTAATGAACAGAGTCTGACTCACTGACTCTGGGTTCAGATTTATTTGCGATTGAAGCAGCAAGTTCATTTTTTGTGTGGAGAGCGTGGTGGGCCATTTACTCATATGATAAAATGACTGTATGGGAATAACTTTGCACATCAACTTTACTTGAGTGCCAATGGTTTTCTTACTGGACCTTTCCAAATGTCAAGGGGTGTCAACTTATAAATCCTAGCCCAGAGTCCATTCTTCAAAACACAACTATTTCAGTAGGAAGAAAAAAAGGGACTTCTAGGGACTCTCATTAGCTTTGAAGTCAGGCCAAGAAGTTGGCTTTCAGCAGCCAAGAAAAAAAAAAAATCCACTGACATCCAGTGTGGAAATCTAGAAGGATTCGAGCTAAGTGAGGATCTGATTTGCATATACAGACATGAGAATTTGATTTTTCTTTGGATAGCTTTCTGATTCCTTTCCAGGCCAGAGCTTTGGAAAGAGTTGTTCCTTAATCAGAATATATGACTGCATCTGCACACTTTAACTTTGGGTACAGTGGACAAGGTGAAAATCAGATTTGTGCTACATTTTAGAATTAAGTCTCCCTTGCTTGATTTCAGTAGGGGATATTGTATGTTGCATGTAGATGGCTAGTACAATTAACACGGACAATACACATTTCAGCAAAAGGTTTCACTTTTTGCCCCTAGTAATATACCATATTTACTCTTAAAATTTGGTTTACACAGTTTTTACTAGAGCTGTGAGTTTCAGAAACTGATTTATAGCAAAATGGATTTCCTCCACTTAAACTTCACCCATGACATAATAATATTGATATTAAATTTTTAAATTATAGAATCTTATTTGGATTTGTTCTGATTTGATTTATAACATGATTATTTAATTGCAAAGACACTGTAGAGATTTCATTTTTATACCCAGTAACTCTTTCACATTCTTCCTCATTCTCAGCCCCCTAGGTTTTCTTTGGGAGGACAATCCTCCCTAACTTTAATACTATGTAATACGGATGAAGCTGGTTGAGCAGGTCTAAGCCAATTAACATGGCCTAGCTCCTTGGTCATATGAGTTCAGGGATGGGAATATGTGGCAGAAAGTAGAATTTTCCCAATTATTCATTCTGCCTTCCTATAAAAGAATTACACATGCATGCCCACTGCTGTGTGACTTGCTTTGGAGAATGGAATGTGAGTGGACATGATATAAACCTCGACTGAGTGAAAGTTTTAAGAGCTATTCCATGGCTCAGCCATGGCACTATTTTCTCTCTGCCATTCCAGCTGCACCTCCTTGTTGAAGGGGCTGCTTTTTCCATCTAGATTTCAGTAGGAAGAGGCCATAAGGATCACCCACAAGCCAACTTACAGCTGATATGCAGCATGAGTGAGGAAAAAAAAAAAAAAAAGAATCTGTGCTATTGAAAACCACTGGAATTTGGGGCTTGGTTGTTATTGCAACACAACCTGGCAGATGCTGACTAACAGAGCATGGGAACCCGTTTAAGTCAATGAACAGGAACAAATTCCAGGACGTGCAGGGTTGCTGCTGGACCAGTTTCTCCTTTACTCTGCACTGGCTGACGTGATGTTGGAAGGCAGAGGACGTAGCCAGGCCAAGAAGGTTGAGCCAAGGGAGAGCATGAGAGCCAATAAATTCCACTTTCTTTTTAATCCAGGTAGAGATGGGTTTTCTTTCACTTGCAACTGAGAAGTTCATCACTAAGAAAGAGAAATACCTGTTTCCCTGATCTAATAGGTCACTGGAAAGGAAAGCTCCCACCCCCGCCCCCAGCCCCCCACCATTAGTTAGAACATTACCTCAATTAACCAGTGGTCAAAACATTTTCAGGTTACAACAAAAGAATTCAATATTTTCCGTAGTCAGGATAAACAGATTTTTTTTCCTGTTAGGACCAAAGGCTCATTCTAGGAAAAGCGTTAAAACTTCCAGGGGCTTCAAGCACCTTATTTTTCTTTTCATAAAACATTTTGAAAAATGTTGACATCAGCCTGCTCTTTACTTTGCACTGGGTGATAGATCAGTTTTGGAAATTCTCGGTAGAGAAACTTTAAAAACTAAACTCAATCGCATTTCAGCCAGAAGAAGTTGAGACTGTTTCAGGACTCTTGTAATATGGTTAATGACACCTAATTGTCCTGTTCTGAAGGATTAGAGTATTATCCATTGTTTGGATTAACACCATCTCTCTTACTTGGGAAAAGGAAATTAAACTAGTTGTTTTACACATACCTTGACTCCACGTGGACACTGAGTCAGCTGTGAGGTGTGTAATTTCATGAGGAAATATAATCCCTGATTACTGGGAAGCACTCACTTCCTGTTGTTACAACTCCTATGCATTGACATTCCCGCAGGGGGAGGCAAACTCTTCCTGCAAAGGGCCTTGCAATTACTCAGCTCTGCCCTTGTAGCATGAAAGCTGCCATAGACTGTGTAAAGGAAGGAGGGTGTCTGTGTTCTAATAAAACTTTATTCATAAACACTGAAATTTGAATTTTGTGTAATTTTCACGCATCACAAAATATTATTCTTCTTTTGATTTTTCTTCAACCATTCAAAATGTAAGAACCATTCTTAGCTCATGGGCCATACAAACACAGGTGATGGGCTATATTTGGCCCATTAATGGTAGTTTGCCAACCCTGAATTACTGAGTTCTTCCTATGTTTCAGGCACTGAAATACGCATACTACCTGCATTACTCATTTAATTCTCACAAGAATCCTAAGGGGTAGGTAATATTATTACGGCCATTTAAGAGATGAGTAAACTGAGGTCCAAGAGGCAGCACAGCCTGGGGATGATGGGGCCAAGATCACAACATTTTAGCCTCGCTCTTTCCAACTAACAGTTAGGAGATGAAATGTGAAAGCTTAGAAATAGAAACATCATTTGTAGGACTAAGCAATTTAAAGCGATCTTTAAATGCTTCTTTATTTTCTTGACAAAAATATTGGGTTGGCCAAAAAGTCTGTTTGGGCTTTTCCATAAGATATTACAGAAAAACCTGAATGTACTTTTTGGCCATCCCAATATTTTGCTTTCATTTGTATCTCTATCTGATTTTGTGTTATCTTTCAGTATCAATCATTTAACTAATTCATGTTATTTTTCTGTTTCAAATTTGAAAATAAAACACATTCTGTTTGCCTGCTGGAGATCAACTCTGCATTTTCCCGTGCGAGCTGCAAGAGACACGAGGTTCCTCGGATAGGCAACTACACATGAATATCCAAAAAGAAGTTTCTCTTCAGAAAACCTGGAACTTCGAAGCTAACAACTGCCCTGGATTTAACCTGCAGCTTTTAAATTTAAAGTTCATGGGAAGAGGTCCCTCTTGTAGGCTGCTGAAACAGAGACCTAGGCTTGCTAGAAAATAGCCAGCAAACTCATGAGAATTTGAATTACCAGAGACCTGAGCTTTGTGAGCTACTAAATTTGGCTCCAAAAAGAAAGGGTCGGGGGGAAGAAGAAGAAGAAGAAGAAGGAGGGGGAGACAGGAGGGGGAGGGGGAGGGAGAGGAAGGGGAAGAAGGGGAAGAAGAAGGTGGGGGGGGCAGAGAAAGAAGGGAGAGATGGAGAGAAGGAAAGAGAAATAACAACAGTAACAACAACAACAGAGCAGATTCCGAAGGGTTTTCTCCCAACAAGAATTACGACATAGCCATTCTAATTTTTATTCCACATCACAGACATCCTTTCTGGAACATATTGGATTTTCAACTTCTGCTCAGTTCCAGCAATTAAATAAAGGTGAAAACACAAGTCCCATCAATGGCAAGCAAACAAGAGACACCTCGGAAGAGCCAAACATATTTTGCTTTGGTGAAATGATAACAAACAGTTTCTATCTTAAGGGGCTGTGAACTTCGCCCACTTAGAACATTTTCCAAAGACTGTACTTCTTTCAGAGCAGAAAGCTGCTGTTTTGGGTCTGAAACTCATAAGGCCAATGTATTCATCTCCCTGGAAGATGTTTTGGAAAGACACGTTTTTGTGGTGTCTCACAGGGAGCCATCTCCTTCAGACATGAACGCAACGTCTTGAAAGTTTTGACCATCATTCTCGGAAATTAAAGGCCAAAAAGAGAGTGAAGCTCAACCTATGTCTGTCAAGTGTAGACCCATACAGTTGGCTCTCCTGCCCGAGACCAAGAGTCTCACAGCAACTACTGCAGCAATCTGCCATCATATCTGATGCAACTACCTGTCCTGGGTACCACCCACTGTTAGTGGAGAATCTAGGTTGCCATGGAAATAAAGGCGCAAGAGCGATCGAAGTAAGATGAAGCAGAGGGTGCAGCATCATTGTCCCTTAAGGAAGCGGCAAGATGTTCTTATGTTTAGTAGACTCTTTCAGCCCCTTAAGGGTAACAAATGCTAAAAATGTGTGCTCTGATTTTGCATTTTATTTGCATTGGTTCAATGGGCTTTACAAATATTTATCCAAAGTTGTTCCCCCACGGTCCCTAATTACGTGAAAGGCAGAAAGAGTCTACAGCGGATGAATAACACTTGGAACATGCAAGAACCCAGGACCCCAGAGCTGACACCCCCAGTGGTCCATCATGCCGGAGATGAGTATGGAATGATTCTGTCATTTAATGCATAACTTACATTCTCCTCTGCACCTGTGGGAACTGAATCCTCTTTAACTGACTAAAGGGAAGATAAAAACAAAAGTAAGAGTCAGACTGTTACCAAAACCGGGGCTAACAGCTCTCGGGTGCCATTCTTGGACATAGCTTATGCTACCTTGTTCCAAGAAGAAACTCAAGGAGCTTTACACAAATGTAAACAGTGTAAATTAAGTTATGTATTTTAAAATGTAACAAAGGAAAAATAAACATACAGATGCAGGCAGAATACAAATGGAGTAAGGAGAAGGGATGCGACAGAAAACACAAACTACAGTCTTGGCTGTGGGCAAGGAACACGTTTGCCTTGACAGTTTCTGGTAGCTGATGAAAAGAGGGATCTATGATTGGTCACACGATACAGTCATTGTTAGGCAAGATACATGAGCTTCTCAGGAAAATTCTGGTAACGTGTCCAGAGAAATCCATCCCATGGTGCTCAGAGAGCAAGCAGTACTCAGCCTTACCCTGGCAGTCGGGCAGTGGCCAGCATCCGAAGCTCCATCTTACATCAGCGTTCAACGTAGGCCAAGGTCACCATGCCAAAGTACAATCTGGTTAAAATACTTCTATGAAGGGCCAGAGGGCTGGGGTCCAACACACCCAGCTTCAAACCCTGTTAATCCCTGCAGTAATTCTGGCATCTACAGTCCTGCCCCAAATAAGAGAGGAGTTATCCAAATCCTATCAAAGGTCAATATCACAATCATTATATCAGTTCGCCAAGCTCCAACTTGGGAGGTCATCTTTGCATATTTTTTGCAGTTGTTCTGAAGGATTTTTAGGTGGGTGGGTGGTGGTGTTTACAGACCACTTTGAGACTCACTTGACAGAGCTGGTCTCTCTTCTCAGAAAAGTAAACATGAACAAAATATTTTGCAAATAATTTCAGGGTGTTCATAGACTCTTGTCTTTCTTTTGGATTCCAGGGTAAGAACTCTTATCTATGTTGATTTTGTTCCAAGTCCTGCCTTTATTTTTGCTTTAAAAACATGCAGTGGGAGGGCTTCCCTGGTGGCGCAGTGGTTGAGAATCTGCCTGCTAATGCAGGGGACATGGGTTCGAGCCCTGGTCTGGGAAGATCCCACATGCCGCGGAGCAACTAGGCCCGTGAGCGACAACTACTGAGCCTGCGCGTCCGGAGCCTGTGCTCCGCAACGGGAGAGGCCACAACAGTGAGAGGCCTGCGCACCGCGATGAAGAGTGGCCCCTGCTCGCCACAACTAGAGAAAGCCCTCACACAGAAACGAAGACCCAACACAGCCAAAAATAAATCAATAAATTAAAAAAAAAAAAAAAAAAAACATGCAGTGGGAGAGGAAGAAGGGACCTGACATTTGTAAATATATCTTCTTCATGTGGTGCTCTGCATACACCATGTCACTTAAAGTAGCCCCAAGTGGTCAGCATGGTGACCTTCACTTACACGACAAGAGACCGAAGTACAGAGAGGTGAAGTCACTTGTTCAGGATGGTACAGCTAGAAAGTGGTGAGGGCTTCCCTGGTGGCGCAGTGGTTGAGAGTCCGCCTGCCGATGCAGGGGACACGGGTCCGTGCCCCGGTCTGGGAAGATCCCACATGCCGCAGAGCGGCTGGGCCCGTAAGCCATGGCCCGTGAGCCATGGCCGCTGAGCCTGCGCGTCCGGAGCCTGTGCTCCGCAACGGGAGAGGCCACAACAGTGAGAGGCCCGCGTACCGCCAAAAAAAAAAAAAAAAAAAGTGGTGAAAATGGTTCCAAAAGCCAGGTTTTCCCCCTGCCGTGGTAACTTGAAGGATCAGAATCACTTTGTGTGGGGCTTCCCTGGTGGCGCAGTGATAAAGAATCCGCCTGCCAATGCAGGTGACATGGGTTTGAGACCTGGTCCGGGAAGATCCCACATGCCACGGAGCAAATAAGCCCGTGCGCCACAACTACTGAGCCCATGTGCCACAATTACTGAAGCCCCCGCACCTAGAGCCCATGCTCTGCAACAAGAGAAGCCACCACAATGAGAAGCCCGTGCACGGCAGCGAAGAGTAGCCCCCGCTCGCCCAACTACAGAAAGCCTGCACGCAGCAACGAAGACCCAATGCAGCCAAAAATTAAAATAAATAAAATACATAAATTTATTTAAAAAAAAAAAAGAATCACTTTGTTTGTGTGTGTGTGTGTGTGTGTGTGTGTGTGTGTGACTGTGTGGGCTTCTTCCTCCTCTACCAGACTTGCTCTCTCGCTAGATGAGATCTTCAGCTTGGACCATTTATTTTTCCTTATCTTCTCATACTGAAGCTTACCTGCGCACAAAATATGTCCCTAAAATGGACTGTGGGTTTTCTGGAAGCTTCTGATTGTCAGAAAATTATAGCACACTCAAAAGGAACTGCAAGCAGTGTAGCTTTCTTGGAACTACACCCCTTCTCCCGAGACCACCTGGATGCTATTTAATCCCATGAAAAGGCAAAGAGTTAAATGATATTTTAAAAGCCAGGCGTCCTTAAACCTGACCCACAAAAGTTTCAAGAGTCAATATACTGTCTACGTTAGGCTGAGAAAACCCGCCCACTATGTAAGAACGGCACTTTTAGGTTTTCAAGGCCTTTTTCCTGTCCCAGTTGGTTGTAAGGAGACTAGTTTGTGCTTTGGTTTCCTGTGTCTGGCAAGTTCTTGGCTGTTGACTGCTCACTGTTTTCTACAGGAAACTGAGAACTGGGTGTAGGCGATGGTGCGGCGTGGAAGGAGCTATTCTCAACAGCGATGTTTCCATCATCTTTGTTACGGCTTCAGACATCCAGATCCTTCTGATGTTTCAAAGTTGGCATTATAAGTACCGTCTGTTTCAAAAGCAATGACTATTTCCCACTTCAAAGTTCTACTACCCAGCAAAACACTCCTTATTTTGGGAATTAGCCCAGTGGGACATTTCTCAAAAGTCAGTAATTTGCATACCATTTTCACGATTCTTGACCTGCCCGTGTACCATCTGTATTTACGTGATATTTGTCTTTAAGTTGACTATCTTTTTACTTAAACAAATATATTTTAAAAGAAAGCATCTTATCATTATCATGAATGTAATATCAACATCCTCCCTGTAACCAAAAGTATGTATCAAAACTACTGCAATGAATAAAACAAAAATGCTCATTAAATTCTAATTATTTTTAAGTTTTTGTTAAAAAGAGAGACCAGCAAGTGTTATTAGCACAGTAAAAAATGCCTATTAATATCACGAAGAGATTTTATAATTAAGGTCACCAAAGGAAACGGAGTAGAATGGCGAGAAGATAACTTTGCATTACATGACTGATTAAATGTTTAGGGCTGTCTTCAAGAACCACTCAAAATCATTTTGCACATTTTTGTACATTTGCACACTGGCCTAAGGGCATAGCCTTCATGTTGGGGTGGCTGAAATCCAGTTAAAAGAAGGACCCAAAATTGGATAATGAGACGCCAGGTTCTTGTTTCCCTTTAGTGTTCGGCACATGTAAGGAAAACCTGCTCAGAACCCAAGTCTAGAGCATCTTGGGCTATGGAGTCAGGTTCAAATTCACTGTTTTAGCTGTGCAACCTTGGGCCAGTCAACCACAGCTCGCTGAGCCTCAGTTCACTTACTCAAAAGTGGGCTATTGGACTGTTACCAATCAGAGAGTTGTTCTAAGGAATAGATACAATAAAGCCTGTGAAGGGAAAGTCATGCCTGAGGAGAGCTGAGACTCACCTACGTCTGGTGGCTGGGGTCAGGCCACACAGCTCCTCCCCGTACGTATGTGAAGACCTCCCTTTCCAAGGGCATTAGAGACTCTGGAAGGTGTGTGTATGGTGGGAGGGACAACTTAAGCCATGTTTGCAATGAGGGGTCAGTTGTCTACAGTCTTTTCTAGAAGTCAGAAGGCATGGGAGGAGAAGAAATAAAGACTTTAAGAAAAGGACATCAGAAAGAGAATTCACCGATGGAAGTTAGGACTCCAGGCAAGCCAGCTACCTGCAGGAGGAGCTCTGGGTAGGATGCTGGTGGCTGGTAGACCAACTCAGACCTGCTCAGCTACCCTCGAGTTGGGCGTCCACTGGGGAGAAAAGGGCTGCGTGGATGCCGAGGGTGGCTCTGGTTAAATGGTGTCACTCTGTGTCCCGAGCCGCTGCTCCCAGAGCTGAGCACCACACAGAAAGAGAGTTTTCTCCTACTGCTTTGCAAGTGGCAGGGGAACTATGGCAGGCTCGTGAGGACATCAGTGAGGCGTCGGGTAAGTTGGTGTGGACCTTCTCCTTGGTGGCTCTGGTGACAGTGGTGTGGTGTGGGAGAGATCACCCAGTAGAGACATATGGGGGCCTGGACTGATTTGTGATCACATTCCTCAGATTCCTAGAACTATGTGAATGGGATGAGTAGGGGTGTGGATTGACGTGCTTCAGTCGATGAAAACTGCTGACGTTAATCTCATATGTGTAAAGCACTTAGCACAGTGCCCGCACATAGGATGTGTTCAATTAATGGAAACGATTTTTGTGAATGCTGAGGAAAAGTGGCATAAATTAGGCCTACTTGACCTATTTAAGACTTTTCTTAGGGAACCCTCCTACATTGTTGATGGGAATGTAAATTGGTGCAGCCACTATGGAAAACAGTATGGAGGTTCCTCACAGAACTAAAAATAGAGTTGCCATACGATCCAGCAATCCTACTCCTGGGCATATATGTGGACAAAGCTATAATTCAAAAAGACACATGCACCGCTATGTTCACAGCAGCACTATTCACAATAGCCAAGACATGGAAACAGCCTAAATGTCCATCGACAGATGAATGGATAAAGAAGATGTGGTACATATATGTATGCAATGGAATACTACGCAGCCATAAAAAAGAATGAAATAATGCCATTTGCAGCAACATGGATGGACCCTGAAATGATCATACTAAATGAAGTAAGTCAGAAAGAGAAAGACAAATACCATACATCACTCTTCTGTGGAGTCTAAAATATGACAGAAACGAACTTATCAACAAAACAGATAGACTCACAGACACAGAGAACAGACTTGTGGTTGCCAAGGGGGAAAGGGAGTGGGGGAGGGATGGATTGGGAATTTGGAATTAGCAGATGCAAACTGTTATATAGAGGATGGATAAACAACAAAGTCCTACTGTATAGCACAGGGAAATATATTTAATATCCTGTGATAAACCATAATGGAAAAGAATATGATAAAGAATGTGTATATATGTATAACTGAATCACTTTGCTGTACAGCAGAAATTAACACAACATTGGAAATCAACTATACTTCAATAAAATATATTAAAAAAAACTTTTCTTGACTAATTCCATGTTGTTTTCAAAATTTCCTTATATCTATCTCAGATATACGTTTGCTCCTGAATCCCTTAGGAGCAGACATTTTCAACGTTGCTCTTAGGTTATGCTGGGTTCCAGCACTGGAATGGGGTACAGGATGGTGTGGGTCTCAGTTAAAATTGTGATGATCTGTTCCCTACAGGATAAGTGGCACATTGACCTTCGTAAAACAAAAATCCCAGGACATCCTAACTTCAGCCCATTGTGCCAGTATTTTGAGATCCTTATTGTTTATATTTTGTTATATTGTTTATATTTTGGATTGCATTAATGAGCCCACCCAGCCTGTAAACTTGACAAATGCCCTTCACAGTTTATTGACCAAGTTACAAATAAAGACTCTGAATAAACAGGCCTGAGGCCAGATTCCAGAGGCCGTCCCAAAGACAGCTTCTTGCATGTGGTTTTGATCCTCTAATAAATATCCTTTGTTGGCTTGCATCTACCCATCTTGTGAACATGCCTTAGATGCGACACTACAGAACTGAAGAAAAGCAGTAATACTATCAAAGATAATAATAATGATAGCAACCCATATTACTGGGCTCTGCGTTAGGCAGCAGGTTAAGTTTTTATGTTAGTAATCCATGTCAGTCTTCAAAATGGAAGCAGATCTCCCCTAATTTCCAGGCCTCTGCTCCAATACCTATTACATTTTGCTCTTATTCTAAAACAATACCTCCCTTTGAAGTCTGAGGTGTGTCTCTAATTCTCCTTCAAAGCTGACATCCTGGATCTCACATTTAATGTGTATCTGTAACTGGGATGGTTTCCACGTTCAAGACACAACTACAGACAAAGACATCGGACAGCTTCTTCCTTTTCTCCTCATCTTTTCCACACAGCAGAAAGCCTGTGAGCTGAGGACCCAGCAGAACCAGATTCCAATTCATCATTTCCACTGCCAGCGAGTACGCCGTGATGGGTGATCTCTAAGGAGGAGGAGAGAAGACTAACTCTTCCACACTGGGAATATGTTTGGGAAAGGAATTTCAGAGACAGGAAGGAAAATCGGACGGCACAGCAACTCACTTCAAAGCGAATGAGAGAGAATGATTGTAAAGTGCAAGGTCGATTTCTGCAGACCAGAGGCATTTATTAGGTTCTCAAGTCCTTCAGCCAGAGGAGCATGATAAGGTGTGGGGCTGGTCAGGAAACACACAGAGCGTGGGATTCTCATTCGAATCTCAAAACCAGGAACACTTCAATCTTTTTCAATAAACTGGACATCTGGCTGTTATCTGGCGAGTCTAAAAATTGTCCAATCTCATTAACAACAACAACAAAAATCCAGTTTGAAATCTAAAGGATCTTGTCTGGACATTTATATTGCCAAGAATAAGGATCTAAATAGCATATGTACTTATCATATAAACGGGATTAACAAGAGCTCCTCTCCTTTAAACAGCGCATTTCAATTCTTAAAGGAATGTTTCTTTAAAATGCTGTCACATGGTAGCACTTAAGCCAGAAGACACCCTGTTGCTACCAAGTCTTCCAGAAGCACCATTTGGATCACGTGACGGCTGTTCTGAGTTCACTGATTTCACGGTGGACCTAAGACTTTTTCTGTCAAGGCTGGATACTTCATCCCATCTTTCAAGTGCTTCCATAATTGTCCAGCCCTGTGCCGGGCTTTCTAAACCAGGATCCCCATGGATTCTGGGATCACACACAAGATTCTGTATTTGAAATAACCCAGATGAGTCAAAGGAATTTTTAAGTTCTCTTAGTCTGTTTTGACCTACACTGACTGCTCCCTTGTCTGAACAGCCGCAGAGTTTTTAAGCTGTATTCCACGGATTAACACTGGATTCCACACCTGACTGTTTTGTAATTCACTCACTGAATGCCACTCACTTTGCATTCATTTTCCAACTCAGTTCTCCCCCCACATCATGAAAGGTAGGTACCACCTCCTACGTTCAGAGCTGAGGAAAGTGAGGCTTGGAGGGTGTAAGTCTCTGCTCACATTCAGACAGCCAGCAACCCTCAGAGCCGAGATTTGACCATGTGTCTCTTTGGCTTCAGAACTCGCATTATTTCTCTACTTCATCATTTGTCTCTCCCAAAGGAAATCAGGAAAAAGGCTGTTTTGAAGGTGCTCCAAATGTATCATTTACTAATTGTGTGCCGGCACATACACACGCACGCGTGCATGCATGCGTGTATATCCTACTCCTCCAAGTGGATTTCAAGGTTTTGATGGTAGTAAATATGTCTTAGACTTGTTTTGTACCTCGGGTGCTATTGGCACTTGAAGCCCCACGTGGCTTTTCAGATCATAACCAGCGACGTCATACTTGAAGAAATGAGGGTAACACCGTTCACTGAGCCCTTAGTATGTCTCAGATGCTCTCCATGTAAATGATTGGATTCTCATAACAACACTGTGAGATAAACACAGTGCCTATTTTACAGATAAGAAAATAAAGGCTCTGAGTGATCAAGTAATTTGCCCAAGGTTACATAGTCCCACCTTTCTGATTCTGACTGTTACGCAAACTCACCATCCCCAAGATTTTTTAAGATAATCTACTCCAATCTTTTTACTCAACAGAGGAGGAAAAAGAAACCCAAACAGAGTAAATAACTTTTGTGAGGTCACAGAGCAAATGGTATTCCAGTTAACCCTGAACAATCAAGGGCGCAGTTAGGCCATATAACTGGATTTAAACATTTTCTGGCAAGCACAACATAATTTGAAATTAATTTTCTCAAAGCTTATTTTTGTTTTTGTTTATAATAAGAACTACTTTAGCAATCAAGACTAGAAATCAAAATAATAAATAGTTTCATACTGACAGCCTGTTAGGGGAAAAATTCATTTCTGATGTTCATAATTGCAAACTTCAAAATGTGTTTGTTTAAAAGCTTTTCAATTAAAAGAGAAGAAAGCAAGCTTAGGGTTAGTTAGTGGAAATATCAGCATTTTCTGGTGTTTCCCTTTGTTTGTTTTTCAAAATTTTTACCAGAATGGTTTTATAGCCAAAGCTTATTCTAATTTAAAGAAAAGAAAACAAAGACTTTCATTCTGTTTCCTACTAGAAATAAGTTCCTTCATGAGAATGTAAGCTACCAGAGGACAGCAATCTGCTCACTGATATTTTTTCAATGCCTAAAACGTAGCACGCACACCCCCCCCCAAAAAATTAGCACAAAGAACCACTGCTGAATGAGTGACTCTCCCCTTTTTCACTTCCATATAATCTATTCTTTCAGATTGGGTGAAAGAAGGAAAGACAAGATTTACAGGAGACTTGGTTTTTAGTTTCTCTTAACCTCACTGTTTTTATGATCTACTAAAGAAATAAAAGTCAGATAATGGTGAAAAACCAGTGAGACTGAAATAAATGAATAGATGAATGCCCAGTGGTCCTGACTTTTATTTTCAATGGAAAGAGCCGGAATTTCAGAGAGGAACCAACACATCCCTTATAGATGCCAAAGATAAGGAAAGAGAAAGCATGTGAAGTTTAGAAGCCCCCCCAGATTGGATGGCACAGAAAGATGCAGAAGTGGACATGTTAGTGTCCCAGCCCTCTGAGCATAAATGACGGAAGGAGGACGGACCACTCATCAGACGCTGTTGTGTGAACCGCGGTGGTGGTGACGGTGGCGGGGAGGCGTTTACTGGCCTTTTAAAATTTAATCCTCGCTCATTTCCATGGCATGGGTACTATTATCATTTGCATTTCACAAATGAGGAAACTGAGGCTCATGGAGGTGGACTGGGACTCAGAGTGGGATCTGTCTGACTCTAAGCTTTTAACCCTGCATCAGTGTTCCTCCAACTTCAGTCGTTTGCTGACCTCCAGTATAGTTCTGCCACATTGTACGCACCATCTGTGGCAGCCGTGGCCGTGTGCTGGTCAGATTTCCCTGCAAGAAAGGCAGGCTTCGATTGTCACGCCTTCAGCATCTGCTACCGCTGAGATCTCGCTGCTCCCCGGAAACGACTGAGCACAGAGGGTGCTGGGCTGGTCCTGCCCAATGCAGGACTCCCCCCGGGGCACGCTCTGCTCTGGGGGATACCTCCCGCCCAGCTCAGCACCACAGCCACCCTGAGGTCTTTCCAACCCTCTCCTCCTTCCCTCTCTCCCTGCACAGAGGTGTCAGCCCCTCGCTGTGGTCTGCAGCCTCTCGCCATCCACTCCTGCCCCCTTCCCTTTATCCTCCACAGTCGGTTTCCTCCGATACATCTCCTGCACATCAATTCTGTCTTAGTGTCCGCTTCCTGGAGGACCCCGATTTACCGTTATTTACTTATTATCCGTACCATTAATTACATAACACTTTCCTTTTAATTGCATTGCCTTTTTAAACTAAATCTATATAGTCTCACCTTGACCAAAATATATGTTAAATCTTGACTTTAATGTGCTAGTTTTATTTTTCCTAATACACTTTGAATATATGTATATATGGCTATTTAAGTAAAAATATTTGAATATGAGTCACTTAAGTCTCCCCCTTGCCACCAATATATGGATGTAACTTTCTTGGAAATTTTCCCCTTCATTATATTGCTGATAAAATATTTTTGTAAAAAAAGACTGGTGAAGAAGGAGGATTTGAACAGAATGCCAAGTGACATCATCCCAAGTTTTCATTAAGTATTAAGAGTTTGTGTTCTGGGCAGAACCTAGAAGGGAGATTTCTGTACAACAGAAAACAAACAGGAGAACATTTCAGAAATCCAGCTGGATTCTGGACAAGAGCATAAACTAACAGCACAGCGGCATCTGTATTTATCACCTTCCTTGCATTGTGTGCCAAGTGGCATGGATGTTTTGTTGAAACGGCTAAGTTAGATTTTTCCAGTTCTATCTTACACCTGCCCCCACCACCTCCCCCTGCCCCATCCCTGACTTCTCGCTCATCTTTTGGCCACATTTAAAACAGGCAAGAGTTCTGCACCTGTCTGGCAGCTGAGGTTTGCTCAGCAATGAGATCAGGGAATAGCTCTCAGAATTGCTCAGCCCTACCCACCTCATTTCCTTACTTGGCACCTTAATTCTCAAGGGAAAAGAATTCAGACAGCGGTTTGAATTCTCCTCTCACAGAGCATCTTGTGGGCTTGCCCTGGTGGTGAACTGGTTGACAACCAAGGAGATGGAGACCTTGGGGCTGCTGATGGCTGCTTCCATCTGGCTGGGGTAGGAGGGGCAGAGAGCCCAGAGGCGGTTCATCTCGCCAGGCTGGGAGAGCTCAGAGAAAGCCAGGAGGAAACCAGAGTAACCCACATTTTATTAGTTTCGTTTGTTTGTTCTGGAACTAAAAATGTATTCACAAGTCTTAAATCTAAGGAAGACTGAAGATACAAGAATGGCCAAAGATGTACCATGAGCAAAACAGCATTGATGTTAAATAAATATACTAACAGCCCCAAGCTGTTAAGGGGACAAAGAGAAATATTGTGCTGTGATGAAAGGAACAATCTACCCAACGATCCCAGTTTTAGGAAATGGGCAAAACTTATGAATAAACAATTCACAGAAAAACATTAATGGTTCTTAACACAGATTAAAAAAAAGGCACCCGGGGCTTCCCTGGTGGCGCAGTGGTTGAGAGTCCGCCTGCCTATGCAGGGTACACGGGTTCGTGACCCGGTCCGGGAGGATCCCACATGCCGCTGAGCGGCTGGGCCCGTGAGCCATGGCCGCTGAGCCTGCGCGTCCGGAGCCTGTGCTCCGCAACGGGAGAGGCCACAACGGTGAGAGGCCCATGTACCACAAAAAAAAAAAAAAAAAAAAAAGGCACCCTACCTCATTCACAAACTATACATAATTTAAAATTACACTTGAGTACCATTTTTCACTCTGTAAGACTGGCGAGTATTAAGAAGTTTGATAAAACGCTGTTGTCAAGGGTGTAGGATAATGTGCTCCCTTATACTGCTGGTGGGGGCATAACCTTCATGTAACCCACCATTTTAGAAAGAAAATGAAATCACGAAATACCATAAACCTTCTGTCATGAACCGGATTAATTCCAAGAATGAAAAATTCGACTTGTTCACTTCCTTTTCTTTCCCACAAAACACATGCTTCTAACGCGATAGGTATTTCATTTTTCCCGGGGGTGAGCTACAAGTCTTCAACTCAATGGCAAGATGAGTCATTCTGGAGAACAAGAAACTCCATGCATTGCTGAATACATCCGTTGGCCCAATAGAAACCATATCTCAAGTCATCCTGGCCCCAAGGACTCTCCAAATCTTGAAACTAGGACTTACCTTTTTCCAGAACAGTTTGCCCAGAGGCAGAGAGGTGGGGCCCCCCTTTTCCTTGGCACCTTCCTTTGCTGTTTCAGTGGATGTAGAATTCTTGGCAGCCCCTTGGGGCTCCTGGGGCATAACATTGCCTTTGTCTGACTTGAGGTCGGCTGAAGTGGTGGGTGACTTTTCGGCACCCTATAAGAGTTCAAAAAAATTAAAATGATCTCAGGATTTCAAAAGCAAAAGATCTCTTTTTTACAAATATGGACTGGGGTTATGCAAGTTAAGTGTCTTCTTCATAATTTTCTGTATTTTCCAAATATGCTACATGGATGTGGATTTGTGTTAAAATCTTGGAAAAAGATCAAGATATATTCCTTTTGCAGAAAAAAAAATATATAGAACCATCATGTAACATGTTTATGTAAGTAACGCATTAGGACTCAAAGTGATTGGAAGAGGCACTTGGCTGTTAGAATGTTAGGTCATGTTGAGGACCCTGGTCTTCTTTCGACCATGGTCATGGCAGTAAAAATAGTCTGAACATGCACCTCCAATACACACGTATTTGTTTACATGATAAAGATGTATTGTTTTACTAATCCAAATTTGAAATGAAAGATGGGTTCCAATAAATATACTTCCAAAGAGAAGTGCTGAAGTTTTCCTCTCACACTCTGCTTTAGAGATTACTATAGTGATCTGTAGTCTACAAAGTTTAGTCTATAAAGATCTAGAGATCTATAGTCTATAGAGTTTGTGTAAGGAACTCAGGGAAGAGGTTTGAGCTTGAACAGCATCCACAAGCCCCATTTCTTCACTTTCAGATGCAGCCTCAACATCTAAATTAGATGGGACTGGATGGATCGTCATTGATACAAAACTCCAAATGCTATTCACTCAGTCCCTATTCTCTTGCTCTCCCCCACCTTCTCTCCATGCCACCGCCCCCCATCTCTCCCCACTCCGAGCGGCCAGGCTGAGGTCCCCTTCCGGGACATCTGATCTCTTCAGTGACTGGGCTGTTACTTCCATGCTCTGCCACCTCCCGACTCATGGGACAAAGGAAGAGTTAGGAGACTTACAGTCTCCATTTACCTCCATTTAATGCAATGTGAGTGAACATTGCATTAAAATTTTTAACACTGGGCTCACCTGACCTAACCTCGTCATCTTAAGCATCTTCATTTTAATGATCCTTGGTCCAGGGACTTGTGACACAACCCTTTAAATTCCCAGGGAGGTCAGATCTTTGACTACATTTTCTGAATAAAAGAAAAAAAAAAATCTGGCAGTAGAAACAGGGTGTGGAAAAATTCAGGACGTTTCAGAGTATTTTTGATGTTGGAAAGAGTCTTAGAGACCACCTAATCGAATGCCCGAATTTTCATGGATGGGGAAATTGAGGTCTACGACCTGCCCTACACTAACCAGGGCCACAGTCTGGTCTCAGATCCAGACTTCCGGCTCCTATCTGGTGCTCTTTCCACACTGCACGTTGCCCCTCCAAAGGGAGTTCACAAAAAATGTGAACTTTACTATCTGATGTAAGACAGTATCTTCTGTGCTGACTTCTTTGATACTAGGAGGGAGTCATTTATTGAACAGATTCTATGTTCGAATCAGGAGCTACAGGGCCAATGTATAGAAATGACTTTTGTGATAGGTGATCCTGGAATAATCCCAGTTCCATTTAAAAATGTATAAAACCGCATAATGCTAGGGTTTAAAATAACCTCTGCCTTGTATCAACAGTGCAATCAAAATGGCTGAGCTCAGACGGTTCTGCATTTATGCATGTTCCAAATGGTCTCGGACACCTGGTGCTGTTTTAGCTCTAAATGGTAATTAAATTAACAAGCACTGGTTGAAGGGGAAGTGCCCTCCACCAACTAGCTTGCTTGCTTTTCCAGAAAACAGGAGGAAAGTACTATGATTTATTCATGTACTCATAAAAAATGCATCGACTGCCTTCTATGACCTGCGATGGGTACTGAGTGCTGGGGTTACATGTCCTCATAGAGAGAGAGAGAGACACACCAAACAAATAATTCCACAAATGTATGTAAAATTTCAACTATGATAAGTGCTGTGGGGTGGAGAGAAGGATTTGGTGCTAAAAAAAAAAAGGCTAAACTAGGGAATTAGATCCATCATGGCAATCAGGAAGGCTTGATAGAGAAAGGGATGCTGTGTCCTGACCTGAAGGGTGACTAGAAATTAGCTGCAGGAGGGAGGAGAAGCACACCAGGCACAGCGGACAGCGTGCTCTCAGCGCCCTCTGAAAGCATCAGAGAGCCGTGATGGAAGCAGGAAGGAAAGGAGTGGCCACGCGTGGTCCCCAACATCAACTCCCCTTCTGCTTTCTTGGGAAAATCCCCACTTGCTCAAGGGGTCCATGTTAGGCCAAGAATCTGGGGGCGGGGTGAGGCTGACCTCACTTCTATCTCTAAGAAAGGGTTCTTGTTGGCTTAAGTAAACCGTCCGTTCTGCTCACATCATTACAGCAGATGCTCCATTGCTCCACACTGCTTTGATTTAAATTCTGCTGCTTTGCTTTCTATACTTAGAGACGCCGCGTTACCTAACCAGCTCCTGGACACCCCTGCGTATGTGCTCAGCCTACCCAGCCAAAGCCACGTGGGGGTTACCAAAAAAAGCTAGTTCTGGAGTTCTAGACTTCTAGCCAGGACAGGTCTAGTTTGCTTAGCCCATCACACGCCTCTGGTTTGGCTGGTTTGACCCTTTCCTTTTGTTCCCCTCAGCCTCCTTTCTCTCTCAGCCTCTGGAAGAGGGACTAGGGTCCAAGGAGACTAGGCACAGAGATGGCCAACTTTTAACTCTGATTTAATAGTGACAATAAAAGGTACCAGTGCCAGGCACTGTTTTAAGCAACTGAATGTTCTAACAACAGTCCTATGAGGAAGGAATTAATTGTTATGTCCATTTTATTGTTAGGGAAATTTTGGTCCCAGGTGGTTAAATAACTTGCCTGTGATTGCACTTATAAGGCGACAGAGTTGGCATCTGAATCCAGGGAGTCTGATACCCAAACCCAGACTCTGAATAGCTACTCTGTCTACACTGCTTCCAACAGACCAAGGTCTCCCCACTCCATGTGCTGTTGTGCCCATCAGGGGATGGAACCGTCTACGGCATATGCATTCTCAGCCACGGCAATCTTAACTCCACGTGGGGGAAAGTTGGGGGGTGAGATTGCCCTTGTTCTTGGGGCGGTGCGTTATGGGCAATTTTTAGATGTTTATATTGCCTATGGCCCTACTAAGGGCCACGGTACATCAACAGATAAACAGTGTAGCTGTTGTACTAAAATTCCATGGGGAGAAGGGCAATTAGGGAGAAAATATCTAAAGAAGCTTCATGGTGGGGGGGTGATAATGGGAAAAAGGTTGAGGAACACATCTATACTGATCGGTTTTGTTGGGAAATGGCCAATTCTCTTTGCCCTGGGAAGATACCCTGAGATCTTCGAAAAACATGACAAGGACATGACTCTATCATATGTATAGTAATAAAATATAACGAATATATCTGTGTAACTGTTGAGTATGCATTTCTCTGGCCAGAGTATGAGTTCTGTGAAGGCAAGAGCTGTTATGTCTTAGTCACCATTACACTCCTACCACCCATCAGGCCCAGTGTCTGGCTCAAAACAGGCATTAAATAAATAACAAATTAATTTTACGAGAGGGACCACAGAGAGCTACCCACATAGCACCCTGCCATGTCATGTTTCCGTCCACCCACCCCCTCCTTACAGGGCTGTGGAGTCACACACACCCATTAGTCATCCTTTCCCTGCCTACTCATCTCCTCGCTTCCCAGAGAAGTGCCCCACATGGTGTTCTGCCAGCATCAACTGAATTCATGCTCTTTGTCTCCATTACGGAGGAGACTACGAAAATTCTATCCATGTTTTTTGGAGACAATCCCCTGAGTAGGGCTGCCAGATTTAGCAAATAACAGTGAGACTATAGGATGTCCTGTTAAATCTGAATTTCAGATCAACAAAGAATAAGTTTTTTGCCTAAGGATGTCCCAAATATTGCCTGGGACATACTTAGATTTATACTCAAAGATTATTTGCTGTGTATCTGAAATTTGAATTTAACTGGGTACTTGTTATTTATCTGGCAACCCTACCCATGAAATTCTAATGTATTAGATTTGGAGATTGCATATCAGATGACCTTACCTTCTTCCACAAGAAGTTTTCATCATTTTCACATTTGAGGGTGGCAGAGGGGACGTGTTAGTAAGATGGAAACATTGTACCAAGAGCCAGAAAGCAATGAATGTGTGGCATAAGCTTATGAACCCTGGGAGGCAGCTGCTAATGTTTTAGCTGCCTTGCGGAGAGGGTGGGCATTGAGCAAACCCGAGTGGGGAGGGGAACATTTCCGGGCGTGGCAAAGACATTCTAAAACAATGTCCTGCTCTGTGTACATGGGTCATGTCCAACGTTTGCAGGTCGTGTGAAAAGGTTTTATTCTGAGGAACCGCATGTGATTAAGTCAAGGAAAAAAAATTCAGATTCAGCAAAGAAACGCTGACCCCCTTATTATTTATAATAATAAACTTATTTCATTGATTAATGTCAGCCTTTCCTCTTTGAAACTAAGCAGATTCTTTTTATAGGAAGGAAAATTGACATACAAAGAAATGAAAGGAGGAGTTAACCAGAATTGGTAACCACTGTATTTTTTTTTTAAGAGCAAAACTAGAAGATAACGTTTTACCCTTGAATTTGCTTGGATGTCTTTTTTCTGTCTTAGGTCACACTGAAATCAAGGAGGATGAGTATCACACGTCCCATAATCATGCAACAGGGTTCACTGATGGACTCTGCCTGGTCAATTTTAATGGCCCTGTTTTCCTATCTTTTGGGATGACAGAACAACCAATTGAGGAAAAGAAAAACACTGTCCTAGGCATGAAGGTAAAAGCCAATGAGATCTACCACACTGCTGTATAAATGAGAATTAAGAACATCTGGGAATTGTCCCCTTACTTTACTTTAACGTAAAAAAATAGACCGAATGTAACTCAAGGCAAAACCTTAGTCTGTGTTACAGTATCCCAGAAAGGGTCGTTTCTTCTCCATCGTCCCAGTGGTTTTAGAATCCTCTCCTACCCCAAACGTCAACTCAGTTGGCAGGATGTGAAGCCAACAATTCGGGGAAGCCCCAGGAATACTGAACTTGGGTGGTCCACTTGTGGGAGGGGAGAGATTCTGGAGGCACGAAATGAATGTCGTGATGAAATGCAGATCTGTGGGGGTCGGGGGAGGGGGAGTCATAGCGTCTTAAACTTTCAAGGGCCCCTACTCACCGAAGCACCGGTGGGAATTCAGCTAGATTCCTTTGTACCAGATCCCTGACAGATTTCACTAGCAGTTACCAAACTGTCGCCCACATACAGTGGTACCACTTTTTAAGGTTCCCTCCCCCATTGCAGTGTCTCTCATCCACCCCCTTGTCTCGCTACAGGACAAAATAACCCTGTATGGAAATCGAAGGGTGGCTTCATAACATAGTTTGTTTATGCAAATATAGATTCCGCCGGGAGAGCTTTCTACGGAGCTTTTATCTGCATACACAATCCTGGGACTATTACATCCAGCTGGGGAAGTTTTTCAAATAAGTTCATTCAACTTAGTGGAGAATGGTGGATATTTTAAACAAATTTACAAGCATGCTGGCCCAAGTCAGGGATCCTTTTAATTGATGGTTTCAGACAAATACTGGCATTTTCGTAGACATTAGAAGAGTGAAATCTCCGAAACTCACTTCTCTGTTGTCTTTACTTTCCAAGAACGTGGAGACAGAACTTGCTCTGCCTTCATTCATTGTTTTGTTCTGCCTGGGCTTCCATTTGGGCTCAGTATAAGTTTAGTTAATACAGGGAAGAGATGGAACGGACCACAGGAAGATAGAATTGTTATCTTGAGGTTAGAAGAGCATTTCCCAAAGTATAGCAAGCATACCATTGGTGGGATCAGAGATGGCCTCAGATTGTGCTATGATATTAAATATTAAAATCGTGAAAATACTTTTCCTTTTTCAATTCTCATCTTTCTAAGACCATTGGGGGAAAATCTCAGTCTGGTGCCGGTAGAGAAATCTTTAACATTTCCCTACTGCTGGCTAATTGCCTTTTCATAAAGCTAGAAATGGCAATAGACTCAGAGCTTAACACAAGCGAGACAGCTAGAATGTAATCTCTTTTTTTATTGCCCATATAATGGTACATTCCTCTTATGAAAAATGATCTGCTTTTCCAAGTGTGATGTAATACAAAGTTACTTTTACAGATATCTTTAAATAGGAAGTGAGTCAATTTCAATATAAAAATATCAAGTAAATAGTGGTATATCTGCCAAAAACGATGAAGGTGGTATGCAAACATTCAACATTTGGGAAACACTAGGTTAGAAGAATAATCTCAGAACCCTGGTCCACACTAGGAAAGTAGTCTGAGATGTTTACAATTATGGGGACTTAAAATCTCTGAAATTTGATTCACATAGTACTTAATTCCCCTCTAATGATTTCTACCACCCAAGGCTCTGTCTTCACTGAAGTGGAGCAGGCTGGATACAGGATGGGCACATGTGTCATGTGGTGAAGACCAGGGTTCTTATTTTTCCTCCTATTTTAACAAGATACAGACCTTATGCCTAAAGAATTTTCTAAAGGCGAGTCCTAGCCTGGGGCTATGCAGATGCTTTTTCTTGGTGCCTTTAGCCTGGATCTCGGATGTCTTCTGCCCAGCTTGTCCATCACAGACACTTTCTGCTTTAGATGCCTTTTGGGCAACAGCAGTCACAGCTTAGAACTTTGTTTTTAAACAGAATGCATTTTTTTTCTGTTGTTTTTAAGCGCAGTAATTACTTTTTCAATTAGCTGCCGGTATATCACCCCCATCTCCCAATCACAAGACATCATGTGAATGCTTATCTTTTTCAAACTCTCAAAGACGATTTGTTAAAGTGCAAATTCACAGTCTATTTCAGGTACATGTTGATTTTCAACACAGCAACCTATTTAAATGACCCAGATTAATGCAGCTCCATTTGCTAAAGACAATGACAAGATATTTAAGCTTTGTCTACAGGACATGTAATATCCAGGTGAAAAAAATTAAAAAATAAAAACGATAATGCAGTCCCTACCCGATGATTTTTAAAAATCTAAATGCTATTGTCACGTGAAACAGAAGAAAAAAATACCTGAAGACAAGCAATTTATTTTTGCATCCTGGAGTCAAGTACTGCCACTAAATGGCTTTCATTCTCAAACTGATCTCCTCTTTTGCGGTATTAGAAACTTCAGGGAAGCAGTATCACCCACAAAAATCTCAACTGACTTCTAGATGGGCAGATCTCCTGGGCAAAAGATGTTTCTAGAGTGAGTCAGTCCACTGAGCCAAAGTGAGGGGAAATTGGAACTAAAATAGCCCAGCTACAACCATTCAGAATTGTTGACTCAAGTCACAAATGGCAGGGGATTTTGTGTGTGCAGCAGTGGAGTGTGCTAAAAATTGCCCAGGGCCAAATGAGAAGATGGACAAAAGTGTTGACATTTCAAAAGCATGAATCCAAGAACTTCAGTAGAAAAGATGTCAAGAAGGCAAGTATGAGAACCAGGTTGGTAGAAAGAGGTCTGTTTGTGGGCATCACGGACAACCTACATTCACAAAACCTGCTTTTGAGGTCCAGTTCCATCAGCACTGAGCGCATAGCTCTCTGGGCAGGGCCATGAGATTTTACCACTAGGTACTTTCAGCTGGGACATTCTGGGTGGGGGAAGAGCCTTGATGCCGTGAGCAGCTAAAGGGAGTGAGGGCATCAGGTCACTCGGGGAGCCACACAACACACCCACATACCCCACTGTTTATAGCCTATTGTGCTGACTCTGTGATTTCCAACAATGCAGGACACAGAACCCAAAGAGAAACATTTGGACCCAACCATTCATTGAACTTGACCCTAGCTGCCTTGTAGCAAATAAATAACCTTATGGGAAAATGCACGTAGATACCTCAGATATATCTTTTTTTCAATGGAAGAAGAAAATTCTAGAGGAACCAATCAGTACAATACAGATGTAATCCTGATGTTCAGTCTGTCCTGCTGTGATTATGGAAATAGGGATCACCTACATTTGAACAGAGCTCCAGGGTTTACCAGGCACTGTCACACCTTCATTCAGTCCTGGGGTTGGGGAGGCAGAATTTTTATTGCCCCAGTTTTACAGATGTGGAAATTTGGGTTCAGACAGGTTAGGATCACACAGCTATCAAGTAGCAGGACTGCGGCTCGAACACAGGTCTTCTGAGACAAATTCTAGGATCCTTTTCACAACTTAGCCCCTTCAAATACGGGGAGCAGATATACTGGGTTGGCCAAGCCATTTATTTGGTCCCAGTGCCTTTCAAAGCACTTTCAGTTATCAAAAGGAGGACACAAGACATTTATCTGTCACCAAGTTAAATTTCCCTCATGATTCCCGTGAAATTTAAACCACGTGTTCTACGAAAGGAAATCGGTTCTCTCAAGTGCAAAGGGAAAACATCTCTAGAAAGCAGTCATTCCAAACAAAATGTACTTTGAGGGGAACTGGCTGAATTTCTAGGATGACGGCGAAAAAGCACACACTCTCTAGGGCATCCTAACCCCTCTACTTGTTCCTTCATTTGGCAAGTGTCGACTGGTGACTATTTCATGCACCAAGCAACTGCCATTGCAGTGGAGACTAATTTTTTTCAAATTACATGAAAAACAAAGCAAGACATATTTTTTAAAAACCAAAATCTAGCAGCTCACATCTGCTTTAAATTGAGTCTCATGACTTTTGCATTTCCAGTGGCTAACTTTTACCATATTCCCTGGGTCTCTCTACACACAGCTAAAAAGACTAAGATGATATATAATAATGAGTATTCTGTTCTTATTCTGTATAAGAAATTGGTTTTTATGACATTATTTAGCCAGAATTGGCACATATTTCAAGCTTCCCACCAAAATTTGCATTAAAATACCATTAACATAAGTGGAACATTTTAAAGACAAGCTAACAGCACTATTAAATTGCTAAATATGTATATATGTGTGTAGGTATATCCCACGCACACAAAATTCCAAAAACAAAGACGCATACGTAAATCCAAACCCAAACACACTTCAAATGACCTACCGTGTCTTCCAGATCTTTTTTTGTTTCAGCTTTGTTAGGCGAAACCTTAAAAGTTTGAGAAAAACCAAATGTTAAAAACCATAGCTCTAAAAAAAAAAAAAACCATAGCTCTGTAGGGTGTTTCTTTTTCTTTCTTTCTTTTTCTTTTAGTTCCCCGACCAGGGACTGAACCTGGGCCCCGGCAGGGAAAGTGCCAAGTCCTAACCACTGCACCACCAGGGAATTCCCTATTTCATATTTTTATTTAGGGTGGTCCACTTCACTCTACAAGTAAGGAATGTAATGAGAAGTCCTTTTAATTTAGTAGAAACCCATGGACTTCTGGGTAATACCTAAGTATACATAAGTTAACAAAATTAATATTTTATAATGAAATGCATCAGATCTTATACATTCACTAAGAGCTTGACCACATTCAAAACTGTCTCCTGGAATGGCTACACACTTTCCAACAAGTCCACCACTAAATCCAAACAAATGTACAAGCCTTTGGTGTTTGTGGCACATTCGGTTGACTTTTTCTGTTTTATCTTTTGAAGTTGGTCTTGGCCTTTGGGAATAGCCCAAACACTTGGAGATGTCTGTTTAATTATGCATTCACGCATTCAGCCCTTTTTTGAGTGTCTGGCAGGTGCCAAGCTGCGGGGTCTGAAGAGTCAGACAGGAGCAAGCAATGCAAGATGTGAGTCCCTGCCTCCACCCAGTCAAATGGGAGCTTTAGATGTAACAAGATAGTGATTTCTACAGTTTTATTTGCCATTTGAGTGGCAAAAATGCTTTGATAGGTCAGCAACTCAAGGAAGTATTTTCCAATTATTTTTATGATCAATGACCATAAGATATCCAATTGCAGTAGCGTTCTACTACCACATAGCTCATGTCGCATAGTTAATCTCACAGTTCGCAGCAACTAAAGACTCCTTCACTGAAAGCCAATTCCCTTACGAAGCACATCTTGTCCCTGTTCTCCAATGTCCCAGCTGCATCAAGCCGTTTAGAGCAGTAACATTCAAGTATGCATCATTCTTAGATCTAACAAAACTTTTGAGCAATAAAATTGAGGAATAGAATAGAAAAGGAGATGAAACTGCTTACCAGAGTTTTAAGGAAGCTCATGATGGAATTATTATTCTCTGTCTGGGGGTCCTCCTTTGCAATCTCCAGTTCTTCAGGGACCCCGGGGACAGAGCAACTCACAGTTGGGATTTCCTGTCCTTCTTTTCCCGTGCCGTCAGCTATGTCCTAGGAACAAGACAGAGTTTTCATGGTTGCCGCTTGTTGAATGTGGACTCTCAAAGTAATATTTTTGCTTCGCGCCCCTGTCTCCCTTACCCCCTAATTCCAGCCATACTTCTTCTGCCCACGGGGGTGTAGAACAATCAGGAGCTTATGAGAGTCACTCTTCCTTCCCTGCCCCCTCTTTCTAACATAATCAGCATTTGCAGTTAGTTGGAGGGACATTGTTTGGAGCCAGAGGCTAACAAACGCAGCAGTGCACGTTGCATCCCAAACAAAAACCCTTTTCTCCCAATTCTGCACAGAGGTTATGTATGATGCCAATATTTTGTGGTCTTCCAGTTTAATCATGGAAGATGCCTCTATCTGATTTCCCACAATCCCCGCAGTGCTGAATTGTATCAACTGAAAAAAAAAGTACTGATGTTTTAAAATAATAATTCCGCTTTCAGGATCTGGGAGTTAACTGTGTGAAGGATGTGCTATTGGGACGGATTTTCCTCTCTAACTCACCCAGGAGGCTGGGATGCAGGCTGAATATCCTCCTTTTTTTCACGTTCACTCCCATGACCTTGGCCCAAGCCAGGTTACCTCAAACCCATTCATTCTTCAGCCTCGGGCTCAAGTTTACTTTCTCCACTGAAGTCTTTCTGGGCCACAGCACCCATGGAATCTACTCCCTTCTCTGAGTTTCTAGACCACCTTCTCCGGCACACTCATTTGGCACGTGGGTTACCCTAATGCCAAGGACTGGGCCAGAAGAACCTGCATTAAAAACGGGGTTATTGGGCTTCCCTGGTGGCGCAGTGGTTGAGAGTCCGCTTGCCGATGCAGGGGACATGGGTTCATGCCCCGGTCCGGGAAGATCCCACATGCTGCGGAGCGGCTGGGCCCGTGAGCCATGGCCTCTAAGCCTGTGCGTCGAGAGCCTCTGCTCTGCAACGGGAGAGGCCACAGCAGTGAGAGGCTCACGTACCACAAAAAAAAAAAAAAAAAAAGAAGAAAAATTACATAAGTCAGGACTTCCCTGGTGGCGCAGTGGTTAAGAATCCACCTTCCAATGAAGGGGACATGGGTTTGAGCCCTAGTCCGGGAAGATCCCACATGCTGCAGAGCAACTAAACCCATGCGCCACAAGTACTGAGCCTGTGCTCTAAAGCCCACGAGCCACAACTACTGAGCCTGTGTGCCACAACTACTGAAGCCCACACGCCTAGAGCCCGTGCTCCACAGCAAGAGAAGCCACCGCAATGAGAAGCCCATGCACCACGACGAAGAGCAGCCCCTGCTTGCCGCAACTAGAGAAAGCCCACACACAGCAACGAAGACCCAATGTAGCCAAAAATAAATAAATGAATTAATTAATTTAAAAAATACTACACAAATCATCAAGCAGGTGTTTGGAACATGAGCCATTATGAAAGTGGTACCAGGACTAAATCTAATGGAGAGGTGCCCCACTTGGCCTGACGGAGCTATTGCCTAGGAAATAGTTATTTATTTCCAATCACTCATTTACTCACCTTCACTCAATAGCTTGCTGGGGGAATTCTGACCATGTACAAACTGTATCGAGGCAAAATGATATTAGCACGGGCTCTGAGGCCAGCCCGCCCAGACTCCACTCTCTGTTCCATCCTTCACACCAGTGCGATCCTGGGCCTGTTCCCTGACATCTGTGCCTGGGTTTGCTCATTTGTAAAAGGGGGATCAGTAGCACCTGCCTCTCAGAGTGGTCGGGGCGTAAATGGGATAATCCATCCACAGGATTTGGCATGGTGTGTAGCACATAGTAAACATGCAGTGAATGCTAGCTATTATTATCATTATCATTATTGTTACTGTCATAGTTTACGTTACTGAGCCTTGTTCTGAGCCCGGTGAGATTAACAAAAATGAATCAGACACAGTCCTCTCTCGAGATGCTTACAGTCTCACAGTGGATAAAGGCCAGCAGAGGGGGATAAGTACTCGCATAAAGAGATAAAAGAATTCCGCTAGCCCACTTAGCCCTGCAC
Source organism: Delphinus delphis (assembly GCF_949987515.2). NCBI lineage: Eukaryota > Metazoa > Chordata > Mammalia > Artiodactyla > Delphinidae > Delphinus > Delphinus delphis. The sequence continues at coordinate 8,084,385 of NC_082697.1, read as the reverse complement.
AGCGTTTTCAACCAGTATTAATGCCCAGATGCCACCCGAACCAATTCGATCAGAATGTCTGGAGGTGGGGCTCAGGCGTCAATATTTTTAGAGCCCCTGGGTGATTCCAATGTGCACAAGGTTGAGAACAGCTGAAGTACAGGGACAAGAAAGGTGTGAAGATGAGGTGGCGTCTGCCCTCGGCCCTGGAGCCTGAGCTACAGGTCGACGTGCGGAGGTGGGGGAAGGATGGCGTGCTGAGGAATTTTAGACAGAGGAAAGGGCGTGAAAAACATGTAGAAAAGGATGAGGTGGGGATGGGGGTGGGGAGGGTTTCGGGGTAGATTGTTCAGGTCAACTGAGATACAGATAAACGCAAGGTGGTTAGAGAAGACCACCGTCAGTCACACTGAGCTTCCTCTCAATCTGCTGGGCAGCAGCTTATAGAGTAGGCGCTTTCTAGGTGGAAGGTTTCTGGGCTGGGGGTGGAGTATGGGGCAAAGAGCCCCGTAGCAGAAGAAGCAGTCGAGGGGCTTCCCTGGTGGCTCAGTGGTTGAGAGTCTGCCTGCCGATGCAGGGGACACGGGTTCGTGCCCCGGTCCAGGAAGATCCCACATGCTGCGGAGCGGCTGGGCCCGTGAGCCATGGCCGTTGAGCCTGCGCGTCTGGAGCCTGTGCTCTGCAACGGGAGAGGCCACAACAGTGAGAGGCCCGCGTACCGCAAAATAAATAAATAAATAAAAAATAAAAAAAAATAAAAAAAAAAAGAACGTAAGACTCTGCTTCCAGGAAGAAGGAGGATATAGACTTTCCTTCATTCCTCCCAGTAAACACAGTGGAAAATCCTGGACATTATGTAGAAAACAAACACAAAAGGACTCCGAGTGGTGGAGAGGAGAAGGCAGGCCAGCTAGGTACCTCAACAACAAGATGGTGGTGAGTTGCCTGGGTTTTCCTTTTGCCGCAGATATCCTGGACTTGGAGTTGGAGAAGCCAATGACCAGGAAACACCGATGGGCAAACCCTCCCGAAACGCCTGCTCGAACCAAAGGGCTAGGAAAAGGCCAGTCTAGCATATGACAGAAAGCTTTTAGACAATAACTGTTCTCCACCAGCCAAACACCGTAGAAATGCAAATAAAAACCACAATGTAATATCACCTCACACCTGTCAAAATGGCTATCATCACACAATGTTGGCGAGGATGTGGGGAAAAGGGACCCTCGTGCTTTGTTTGTGGGACCCTAAACTGCTGCAGCCACTATGGAAAACAGTGTGGGGTTCCTCAAAAAATTAAAAATAGGCCTACTGTATGATCCCACAATCCCATTTGTGGGAAAGAAAATGAAAGCAGAATCTTGAAGAGATGTCTCTACTCCCATGTTCATTGCAGCATTATTCACAATAGCCAAGATATGGAAACAACAAGTGTGTCTGTCTACAGATAAATGGATAAAGAAGACTGTATATAATATATATTATTCAGCCGTGAAAAAAGAAGATAATCCTGCCATTTGTGACAACATGAATGGACCTTGAGGGCATTATGCTGAGATAAATGTCAGAGAAAGACAAATACTGTATGATATCACTTATATGTGAAATTTTAAAAAGCTGAACTCATAGAAATAGAGAATGGAAAAGTGATTGCCAGTGGCTGGGGGGTGGGAGAAATGGGGAGGTGTCGGTCAAAGGGTACCAACTTCCAGTTATTAGATGAATAAGTTCTGGGGAATCTAATATACAGCATGGTGACTATAATTTACAATACTGTATTATATACTTGAAAGTTTCTAAGAGAGTAGATCTTAAATGTCCTCATCACAAGAAAGAGATGGAAATCATATGAGGTGATGGAGTTGTTAACTAACCCTACTGTGGTAATCATTTTGCAGTATATACGTGTATCAAATCATCAAGTTGTACACTTTAAACTTACACAAAAATTATATTTCAGTTACATGTCAATAAAGTTAGAAAATAATACCATTTATACTTGTACCAAAAATGAAATACAAAATATGTACAGGACTTATATGCAGAAAACTATACAATACTGATGAAAGGAATTAAAGAACATATAAACAGAGAGACATACAGTGTTCATGAACTGGAAGACTCAACACAATAAAGGTGTCAATCCTCCCAAGGTGATATACAGGTTTAATGCAATTCCTATCAAAATCCCAGCAAGATGTTTTGTAGAGATAGATGAGATTATTCTAAAATTTGTAAGTCAAAGGAATTAGAATATCTAAAGCAATTTTGAAAAAAAAGAATTAAGTGGGAAGAAGCAGGCTTCCTGATTTCAAGCCTTGTTATTTAGCTATAGTAAGCAAGGCTGTGTGGTACTGGTGGGTAGAAGCATAGACACATAGTTGACTGGGCCAGAAGAGAGAACCCAGAAATAGACCCACACAAAATGTGCCCAACTGATTTTTGACAAAGGTGCAAAAGCAATTCAATAGAGGAAAGATCAAAATGGACCAAGGACTTAAATACAAAATGTAAAGTATAAAACTTTCAGGGGAATTCCCTGGTAGTCCAGTGGTTAGGACCCTGTGCTTCCACTGCAGGGCGCAAGGGTTCAATCCCTGGTCAGGGAACTAAGATCTCACATGCTGTGCAGCAAGGTCAAAAAACAAACAAACAAACAAAAAACAAAACAAAAAAAAACCTTTTAGAAGAAAATAAGAGAAAATTTCTGGGATCTATGGCAAAGAGTTCTTAGACTTGACATCAAAAGCATCATCCATAAAAGGAAAAAATGATGAACTGGTCTTCATCCAAATTAAAAGATTTTGCTTTGTGAAAGATCCTATTTAAAAAAATGGAAAAAATGGGACTTCCCTGGTGGCGTAGTGGTTAAGACTCCGCACTCCCAGTCCAGGGGGCCCGGGTTCAATCCCTAGTCAGGGAACTAGATCCCACATGCTGCAACCAAGAGTTTGCATACCACAATTAAGGAGCCCGCGTGCCACAACTAAGAACCAGTGCAACCAAATAAATAAATACATTTTTTTTAATGGAAAAAAAGCTAGAAAGGAGGAGAAAGTATTTGCAAACCACTTATCTGACAAAGGACTAGAATCTAGAATAAATAAAGAATTCTCGAAGCTCAACAGTAAAACAAACAAAAAATTCAAGCAATCCAATTAGAGAATGGCAAAGACATGAAGAGACATTTCACTGGACAAAAGATATAGATGGCGGGCTCCCCTGGTGGTGCAGTTGAGAGTCCGCCTGCCGATGAAGGGGACACGGGTTCTTGCCCCGGTCCGGGAAGATCCCACATGCCGCGGAGCGGCTGGGCCCGTGAGCCATGGCCGCTGAGCCTGCGCATCCGGAGCCTGTGCTCCGCAACAGGAGAGGCCACAGCAGTGAGAGGCCCGCGTACCGCAAAAAAAAAAAAAAAAAAAAAAAAGATATAGATGGCAAATAAGCAAACGAAAGATGTTCAATTTCATTAGCCATTAGGGAAATGCAAAGTAAAACTACAATAAGATGTCACCACACACCTATCAGAACGGGTAAAGTGCAAAATAGTGACAGTTTCAAATTCTGGCAAGGATGCAGAACAACTAGATCACTCATACTCTGCTGACGGGAATGCAGAACGGTACAGCCAATCGGGAAAAGTTTAGCAGTTTCTTAAAAAACTGAATATGCAACTCCAACATAACCTAGCAATTACACTCCTGGCTTTTTTTTCCCCCAGAGAAATGAAGACTGACATTCACACAAAACCCCATACATTAACGTTTATAAAAACTTTATTGTAACGGCTGAAAACTGGAAATGACCAAATGTTTTTCAATGGCCCTCATATTTTACTGATTGAAGTATATACTATTTCAGTCCTGAGGCAGGGCTGAAATTTTGGCATTATCAACTAAAATTTTAAAAAGAGGGGCTTCCCTGGTGGCGCAGTGGTTGAGAGTCCGCCTGCCGATGAAGGGGACGCGGGTTCGTGCCCCGGCCCGGGAAGATCCCACATGCCGCGGAGCGGCTGGGCCCGTGAGCCATGGCCATTGAGCCTGCGCGTCCGGGGCCTGTGCTCCGCAACGGGAGAGGCCACAACAGTGAGAGGCCCGCGTACTGCAAAAAAAAAAAAAAAAAGAAAAGAAAAAGAATATATTCTTTTACCAAGCGATTCCACTCCTAAGGGTTGCTTTTAAACCTCAATTCACATAAGTGTGAAATAACAAATACACGAGCTTATTCACTACAATGAGGTCATGGCAAATGTCTGGAAACCTGCCAAATGTCATTAATAAGGTCCTGGCTAAATCATGGTACATCCATTCATTGGAAAACTATGCAAGTGTTACAAATGAGGAAGCTGTACAGATATAGAAAGTAGTGTTAACTGGGAAAAAAAAGCATGGGATAGAACAGAGTGTATATTATATTACCATTTGCTTAAAAAAGAAGGAATTTGAATTTATACTTATCTTTTGCTTAATATATGCTCAAGAAAGACTCATTTAAAAATACAAACAGTGATTCTCTATTGCGGGTGGCATTGGTAGAAAAGTATACCGTTTCATAATTTCTTATTTTGAGCCATGTGAATGTATTATCTATTAAAAATTAAAACAAAATGTGGGCAACTAATTCCAAATTTTAAAAAACATCCAGAGGGCCACACTCAACGCAGTTTGGAAGACGATCCAGCCCAAGGCCACCAGTTTGTGGCCTATGCCTTAAATATTGGGTTATTGGTAGGAGCTTTGTCCTTAACTACAAATACATCTGTGCTATTCTCATGAGGCCTGCAGATCATTCTCAGCAAACAGAAATTTTAGATAGAAACATAGGCGTTCTCCAGGAAATATCTGGAAACTTCTTTTTAAGCAAACAGGTGTCCATGGTATCAGCTTGCTTTTCATCCATATGGAAGAGGCCTGTATTTTTTTCCTTTCTGTTGGCTTCCAAGGGCAAACAGATAGGAACACTAGTTAAGTGATCACAATTTGTCATGTTGAAAAATTGTGCTGCCTCATCCTAATTTGATTGCCTATAATAAAACGCATATGGAACTTCTGGTACCTTCCTTCCACTGTAAATTGTCAATTGGCTTTCGTCTTTCTCTAAGCAAGGTCTGCATTGTCCAAGTGAAAATACAAGTGAAGGCAGGACGATCAAGGCTAAAAAAAGCTTTGTCTGGAACTATTTGTGATGAATGTCTACCTCATCTAGATGTCCCCACCGATTGTGCATAATGGTTTCATTTTGAATCTTTGTACCGAGAAATCAGTGTCTAACAGGCAGTTTAACACAGGAAGATTTGTCTAAAAAAATGTTGACTGGTACAGAAACCCATTACTCTTTTCCATCTGTTGGAAATTCGATCCACAGGCTGCCTGGGATTAAAGGGAGGAGCTATGTTTCCTCTCCCACTTGGTTGCCCCAGCGGCACAAAGGGCATCATCTGCTCAGCAACAATGTTCTCTAGACATACATCACGTCTTTACTTTTTTTCTTCTGGGAGCACATCACCTGCATACACCCATTGTCAGACTGGGGATGAAAAATGGGATTTGGTTAATTCTTAAAAATAAAAATTTATCCTCCAATTCCCATAGAAGGGGAAGCAAATTACTGAAACAAGCAGGAAGGAACTCTAAGAACAAAGTCTACCAATAATATTTAACGGAACGTCAACATTTCCGAAAGAGTTGGGCTTTTTTTGTTTTAAACTTTGTTTTACTACAAAGCCCAAAACCACCGAAGGAAGGTCTACCCCTGTAGCTAATTTTGTATTTTTATTTTTTCCCACTATAGCTTCCCAATGCACATCAACGGATAAAAATGCACTCACATCTTTTAAGCAAAAATTAGGAAAGAACGCAAGTAGCACAACCTTAAGAAGTGCCAATTACGAAAGGGCTTTGAAAACTGCCACCCACGACAAAATTCCTCTTTCCAAAATACACATGAGCTATACGTGTTAAAAATCAGTGTTATTTCTGAGCAGGAAATTGCCACACAAGCTCTGGACTGCACAGTTCCGGAATTACCGTGAGCGAAAATAACCTGTTAAACCGCTTGTTACTACTGCAGTTTCTAATACAGTTCAGGATGCTGCAAGCTTCATAGCGCTATCTAGTGGAGGAATCAGGAAATTACCTAGATTGTAGTATTTTCCTTATACTTAGGCAGTACTCAGTGCTTACTTGCTCTGTTTCTAAAAAAGAGAAAATCTAGATGAGCAAAGAGTAAAAATATAACATGCACCCATTATCCCATTACAGAAAATAACTACTACTAACAATCCGCAATTTTTCTTTCCACACCCCTCTTTGGGTGGAAGGATGAATATGTGTGGGCAGGCAAGGCAAATATGATTTTTACCCAAAAGGGACCTTTCTGTATATATTATTTTGAAAGCTGCTTTTTCCTTTTTTTTTTTTTTTTTTTTTTTGGCCACACCACATGGCATGTGGAACTTCCCCAACCAGGGATGAAACCCACACCCTCTGCAGTGGAAGCACAGAGTCTTAACCACTGGACCACCAGGGAAGTCCAGAACCTGCTTTTCTTATTTAACATTATGTTATAACCGTCTTCACATGTCAATACTTCTATTTCTATGTCATCTTTGTTATGATGTCCAGTGTAAGGGTGTACCACAATCAGTACAAAAACCCTGCAATTAGATCTTTTAGATCTTCCCAACTTTTCTCTTACAGGCAATGCCAGACTTAAAAAAAAAAAGCTTGTGGATAAAATGTTGCCCATTTTCTCAATAAATTCCTAGATGTCAAATTGCCTTTTCAAACCTTCTTAAGGCTTTAAAATTGTGTACTGCCAAAGTGCCACGGTTGAAATAAACTTCCTAGTGATGCAGGTAGTTAAGAAATTATCAGACACTTCAGAGGGCAATAAAAAGAACATAAAAATATTGAAACGTGAAATCCAGATTTTCATATTGTCTTCTGGCATGTTTTCTAATTGGGGAATCTGCATGACACAGATCTAAAAATGCTCCACTTACCTATTTTTCCCTCCTCTTTTTGGGAGGAGAGAGAGGCAACTGTTCATTTTAGCTGCTTATGCTAATTGAATCAAGCGAGGTTGGACCAATTATCCAGTATGATGCTCTTTATTATAAATCATAAGATCACCACCTGTTTTAATATTCTGTAGACATAACCTCAGGATGTTAAAAACTCATATTCTATCTTGGTGGCAGAAGTGTAACATAGCACCTTGACATGGTAGAGCCTCATTAGCCCATGATATTGACGGATGCAGAGATGTTTTAGTTAAAAGATTAAATAAACCAGTTGTTCATTGTAGTCATAGGTGGAGAGTGGAAAGAAATCTATCAGAGAAAGCAATTCACACTTTCTTCCTATAAATAAGGGTTTTCCATTTTCTGTCTCAGTAACTCCTCTGCTTGAGGGGTAAGTGAATTTGTCAACTTGATTTCCAATGGCAAGTGAAATGTGGGTCGAGGATTAAGCAATACAATGTTCTTTCCTTGCTTCTGTTTTTGGCAACAGTAATTACTTTGAGGATATTCCTAAGAACACATAAGTTGGCACACTTTTTTTTTTAAATTTATTTATTTTTGGTTGCATTGGGTCTTCCTTGCTGCGCAGTGTGAGGGCTTCTCACTGCGGTGGCTTCTAGTTGTGGCACGCGGGCTCAGTAGTTGTGGCGCACAGGCCTAGTTGCTCCACGGCATGTGGGATCCTCCCGGACCAGGGCTCAAACCCATGTCCCCTGCACTGGCAGGCGGATTCTTAACAACTGCGCCACCAGGGAAGCCCTGGCACACTCTTAAATAGAGTCCATTATGTATGATATAAAATTGAAAAATACATTTACTGTGGGCAAAGGGTGGGTGGAGAGTGATTCCCACTTCACATCAGGCAAAAAAAGAATCTGTGGTAGATTCTTCTGTTCTATGATCAGTTCCAACATGTGCAACCTCCAGACTGATAATGACAATTTACACTTATTAGAGAAAAAAATATCCAACATCAAAAAAAACCACTTCAAAATACAAAAGCAAATAACCCACAGTCTAGAACGAGTTTGTCATCTGTTTAACAAACACTTCCCAGGAGTGAGAAAACTGTTTTGAATGCTGCCAAAATTAAGCTGCAGATTTTCTAAGAATGGTTTGGCCTTATGCAGAAAAAAGAAAAGTCACATCCTTTTTCCTGAAGTTTTACATTAGACCAAATCCTTCCTGACCCTACCCCCTACCCAATCCTAATTACCAGCCCCTTCTCTTCTCTGCTTTCTCAAAACTCTGTTTATTTCATTTGTAACCCTTTTAATACACTGGAACTCTTTGTGTATTTATTTTCGTGTTTATTGCTGGTCTTTCCACTAGAATGAAAGCTCCCATGAGGTACATCATTCTATCCATCCTAAAATCATTCCTGGCCCAAAGCAAGCACTCAGATGTTTGTTGAATGAATAAATTAAAGTATCAATGCCTCCCATTTACTGTTCAACACCTGCCGACAAACTGACTCTTGGGCTGGATTTATAGTTTATTAGCCAGATGGTCACCTAAATTGCTTCAAATTGCCTTATGTGCTACGAAGGATGCAAAGTGGTCTCTGATGGAATTACTCTCAACTCTACCACAAGAAAATAACAGTGCAAGTGTTATAGTGAAGGACAACTCACACGCTGTACTCTCAGGAACCAACAGGGAGGGGTGGGGACTTGGGTGAACTGGGGAGTGAATGCCCCATCTCGAGGGGCAGTCACAACTGACATCCCACCTGGGAATATAGGATGAAACTTCCCATTTTCCAGAAATTTCTGAAATACGGAATTCTATTGAAATCTCATAATTTAAAACTATTGTGAACTTTGTCAATTTCAAAATGTTATCAATTAATTAAAATATTATTTAAGACACTGCGTAGGTCAAATAAAACCCATCTGTGGCATGATGCATCCTACAAGAGCCCATTTTCCAACTTTGGTCTACATGCGTAGCTCAGCATTTCCTAGAAGAACTATTCCTTGGAAGATGCAACTGTTCTATGGATAATTAAGTCTGAGAAGCAGTTAAAGTGAAGCAGGTGTGCTTCTGCTGCAGAACTTTTCAGAGGCTTTAGTAGGCTGGCATCACTGTGAATCTTCAGGAGAGTATAAAGCAAGTACTATTTTCCGAAACTATTGACGGTGGCACCCTATTTCTAGGCTGATCTCACTGGACTGATGAGTCCACAGAATGTCAGTTTGGGAAATACTAGCTTCAGGAGTTTTAAAAAGATATGTTTCCAAAGGTTCTAAACGTTCCCTCTTTTTAAACTCACAGGCACAGTGACTAAGCCTGTAGGTGACAAATTCCAGCTCTGCCGCTTTCTAGCCACTTTATCTTATGCAAGTTACTGCACTCCTCTGTGAGTCAGTAAATGCTCAATAAATCAGGACTGTTATTATAACCTTGGAAGGAGAGAATCAGACTGGATAATGCCAAAGGGAAAGTAAACTCAAAATTTATTTTGCAAATTCACTGCAAAACACAATTCACTTGATACTCAACCGTGATGATTAACACCCTAACATGTTAAAGGCTGAATGAAAAATACCAAATAAATAGTAGAGATTCATGATTCTACATAGTTTATCTATGAGAAAACATCTATAGCGTACATATATTTCGAAATCATTTTTATTTAAAGTTGTGTTAGGCAGAGGTGATAATGAGATTGCAATAATACATTCCAACATTCTTTGAAAAATTGTAACATGATGTGTACGTACCACCTTCATCCTTGTCAAGTTCATCTAACGAACATTACTGCCTGCCAGGGTGTGCCAGGCAGGGTGCACTGGGGACACCCAGTTGCATAAGAAACAGTCACATCCCTCAAGATCACTGTCTCCCTATGTGAAAAGGGTGATGGTGGTAGAAAAGAGTTTTTCAAACTTCAGATTGTGACTACGGGTGGACTGGAACATAATTTAATGGATCAAAACCAGCATTAAAACCATCAAATGAAATAGACTGGAAAGAATAGAAAATAGCCTGTGTTACGTGCGGTAAGAATACTACTATTTGGTGAATTCTTTGTTTCATGTACATGCACATGTATCACATCAAGATGTAAAATCTATTTCTTACTGTGGATCAGTCAAGTTAAAGAGCTATTTATTGGGCTTCCCTGGTGGCGCAGTGGTTGAGAGTCCGCCTGCCGATGCAGGGGACGCGGGCTCGTGCCCTGGTCCGGGAAGATCCCACATGCTGCGGAGCGGCTGGGCCCGTGAGCCATGGCCGCTGAGCCTGCACGTCCGGAGCCTGTGCTCCGCAACGGGAGAGGCCACAACAGAGAGAGGCCCGCGTACTGCAAAAAAAAAAAAAAAAAAAAAAAAAAAAAAACAGAGCTATTTATTTAAATAAATTACCATAGGGAGATACTGTAGTAGCCTTTAGCAGCTCCATCCACTTAATGTTCTTCTCACATAAAGTTGATAGAAAATAATATATCTGGTTTCTACCTGTGACATATCTTCTTTGCGGGCAGAGCCTGCTTTCTACTGAAGAAACTTTCCACCCCCCCCATTGTACCTCCACCCAGATATGTGACTTCGTTTCACCAATGAGTAAATTTTAGGAAACTCCTATTTTATTTGATAGAACATTATGACTCTATACACTGCTTGGAACTATGGCAACCTTCTTAAAACCACAAAGCCAATATTTTACAATAACTATAAATGGAGTATAACCTTTAAAAATTGTGAATCACTATCTTGTACACCCAAAACTTATATAATATTGTACATCAACTAAACCACAAAAAAAAAAAAAAAGAAAGAAAAAGAAAAACCACAAGGGATCAAGCCTGTGAACCAAGCCAATACACAGAGGGCACTGAAGACTGATGCATTCTGGGGCTGTGAAGATGCTGAACCAGACTAAACAACCCACTTCTCGAATTCTTATTATGTACAAGAAATAGTACATTTCCTTTCATTAACGAAGCCACTACTGATTTTTTTTTTCTTTACTTGCAACCAAAGGTACCATAGATGATATACTATCCAAACTCCATCATACTGGAAGACCATTTGCTCTATTTCATTATTCTTTATTTCTAAGTTTCTGACAATTTAGAAAATATACTATTTCATTTAGCATTATTATTACTGACTGCCCATGTCATCTCTGTCCTTGCAATAGCGTCTAGGGCAGGCAGTATCTTCCTCTTGTGAATGAAAACACAAGGTTTTGAAATGAGTGAGTGTAACAGGCTTTGGTCACTGCCAGATCTTGATTCCAGTTCTGCCACTAATTTAGCTGTGTGGCCTTGAGCCAGTAACTTAACTTCTCTGAGCCCTGGCTTCCTCATTTGTTAAATGGCAATAAAAATATGTACCTTGTTGTGTTGTTATAAGAATCAAAGCCATTAAGGTGTGACAAATGCTTACTACACAGCCAAGGAATAACCAATTATTAAAAACTGGGGCAATTGTTATTAGTTGACTCTACCACACAGCTAGTAAGTGGTAAAATCTGAACTCATTCCTGTGTCAATCAGGCTCCTAACACTTGCACCTCTGCTACAGTAAATGTTTCACATCAAATGTTTCTTAGTGCTAATTTATAAAGTTCATAAAAATTATAGCGTTATAGCTGAAAACCTTGCTTACTCCATAACCTGTATAATTTAAGACAGGTTTTCCCTCTTTACTGACAAACACTTTTGGGTGGATAGTTCTCTCTACCTGTTGAAATGTCATGGCCTTCTGGCCAGAGGTAAACAGGATGAAATAAAAAACACACCTTGTAATTCACTTGGCCTTCAAATGCTGGAATGAGGGGATTTTTTTTTCTTTTTGATTTGAGATTAACTTGATATTTCCAATACTGCATGTACTAAAATTTTTAAAAGCACTTCCTCACATCATTATTTAATTTTTCATAGTTGCAACGTTATTGCAGTTTCAAATAATTGGTATAAACATAATATTGAGCATGAGAAGTATGGGCTTTGGAGACGGACACGTATTCTTTTTTAGCTGTGTAACTTGGAGTGAGTGACTTGATTTCTCTAAAGCTTTGATTTCTTCATCTGTAAAATGGTAAAGATACAAAAATTCCCTTGTAAGTTTTGATGTTTCAGTGAGATGATTCCTTCAAAGTGATTTTATCACAGAATTTCACTTAACATATAGAATACCAAAAAAAAAGAAAAGAAACACTAGAGGGATTCACGTCATCAGAAACCAGCCAGGAGTGGGGACATCTCGTCAGCTTCGTGGAGAACTTGGCACTTGAAGGTGAAGTAGATTTCTGATAAACAGAGAGAGAAGGAGATACAGGTAGAGAAAATCCTGGGGAGCAGAAGGCATCTGCACAGGTCATATGTTGGCCATTTTGACCAGATAAATTTAGGGGAATAGGGGAAAATACAGTTAGACAAACAGACAAAGGAAAGCTTGTAGAGACCCTTGAATGTCAGACAAAGAAAACGGGGCTTGCGGGTATGGGGCTTGCAGGTATGGGTATAGAATAAATTCTGTTATTTCTAAAAATAATTTTACAACTCTGGCATCTTTTTTTTAACCCAAATTAGGACTTATGCCTTTGGTTATGTAGCTTTCAAGTTAGATTCAATTGTGCTATCTCTGCAGGTTTTGGTTGAAGACTATGGAGGGGAAGGGTAAAAAGACTAAAATGTGAAGTAAGGGGGAGAAAAACCGTGATACTGATAATATTTCTCAAAATGCAATAGCTCTGTGTTAAGTACTTTACATGACTTATTTAATTTTCAGAAATGTGAATAATGTGAAAATGTGCTTGATATTATTATTATCCCCATTTTACAGATGAAGAAACTGAGGCTCAGAGTGGTTAAGTAACTTGCCCAAGGTCACACAGCCAGTAGGTGACAGACACAGAGTTGAAACCTAGGCTACTTGACTTCAATGCTTATGTTCTAATTCACTACTTTATACCATGTAGAAAAGGACTGTAGAGATCTTGGTTCTTTCATTCCAGTTCTACCACTAAAGAGCAGTGGTAGGATGGAGTTGCCAGTAACTGAGATGAGAAGCCTGTGGATTAAACAAGTGGGTATGTTGTCGGTGGTGGTGGTGTTGAGTGTGAATGAAGAGTTCAGTTTTGGACCTATCGAGGTCCAGATGTCCAGTAGACATTCAAACAGCGGTGTAGAAATCCAAGTAGACAGGCACCAGAGGCAGCTAGATACTCAAGTCTGGACTTCGGGGGTAGATCTAGGCTAGAGACATCAATCTGGGACTTGTCAGCAGATGGCTATATTTAACCCTTGGGACTGGGGGAGATCTCCAAGGAAGGAAGGAAGTGTAGTTAAAGACGAAGACATCCAAGAACTGAACGATGGGGACTCCGATGTTTAGAGGGTAAGACTCAGCACGAGAGATTAAGGAAGAGCAGCCAGGGAGGTGGGGAGCCTGCAAACCAAGTGAGGATGCTGCTTCAAGAAGGAAGGGATGGTGGGCTGTGTCAGGTGTGACCCGCAAGTAGGGTAGGATAAGGATGGAGATGTACTCAGTTTGGCAGCTGAGGTGAGGGGGGAGGTGTGACATCGTGGCAGCTTTGACAAGAGCAGGTTTTATGGAGGACAAAGCCTGAATGGTATGTGTTCAAGAGAGAAAAGAAGAGGAGGAAGCAAAACACTGAGTACTTCTCTAAAAATCCGTAGCCTGAATGAATTTCAGGATCAATGCACTTATCACAACCTCCCTTAAAAATGTGTGTCTTGGGACTTCCCTCGTGGCACAGTGGTTAAGAATCCGCTTGCCGATGCAGGGGACAAGGGTTCGAGCCCTGGTCCGGGAAGATCCCACATGCCGTGGAGCAACTAAGCCCGTGCGCCACAAGTACTGAGCCTGAGCACTAGAGCCCACGAGCCACAACTACTGAGCCCGAGAGCCACAACTACTGAAGCCCACGCGCCTAGAGCCCGTGCTCCACAACAAGAGAAGCCACCACAATGAGAAGGCCGTGCACTGCAACGAAGAGTAGCCCCCGCTCGCTGCAACCAGAGAAAGCCTGCGCGCAGCAACTAAGACCCAACACAGCCCAAAATAAAATAAACAAATTAATTAATTAATTTAAAAAAAGAGTGAATTGAAAACAGACAAATACCATATGATTTTTAAAAAATAGTGTGTCTCTTACTAGATCACATGATCTTTGAAGGTCTAGGACCATAATTTATCTTTTAAGTGCCTTGCACAAGGTTGGTGTTTAAATAACACAGAATTTAATTAAACTTTTAAAAGAAAAGGGATAGTCTTGTTTAAATCTCCTGAATCTGTGCTTGGCAACACTTAAAGCACCCGTACCCCCAACCTAAAGACACTTCTGGAATTAACCAGTGACAATAGAAATTCAGTGTTGCTTTTTTTTTTACCCACTAAAGATCAAGTTTTCATGATGCGATCAATTTTGAGAGGGCTGAATCTGTTAAATGCGTATTTATAATTCTGGTTCAATTGTTGGGGTGAGAGAAAAATTACAAAAAACCCACCTCATCCCTGCCAACACATTGGTTTGTGTGAATCACAGCTCAGTGAAACCTTTCAGGCATATAATCTATCTTTTCTTTGGCCTATGTAGTAAATGCTTCATTTGTTCGTGAATTCTGGCCTTGTTTTAATTATGCTATGCTCTGAATGTAGTTTTATAAGGCACAAAAATAAGACTGTCGTTCTGAAAACACAGAAGATTTGTGTGTTTCCCCCAGAATGAAATGGTGGCATCTTTCTCCCAATTCACGGCTCTGTGGGTTTGTGGCTGGAATTCCAATCCAGTAAGAGACACACAGTGAAACCGGGTGGTGGGGGGGAGGACTGAGTGGGTGGGAGAGGAGAGACAGCTGACACCGCTGAGCCGAAGGCATAATTTACCCTAAGAATTCTCAATCGATACATTGACGGCCACTTATGCATCATGTGCTACTCCCACCAAGAAAGCCATTGACTGAGAAGTTTTATTCCTGTTACTTTCTGAGGGCTGGACCCTTTCATTACACTTCCAGGACAATTGATTTTTCCCCAAAATACAGACTGTGCAGCCAGGGACCAGAACAGAAATCTTAACAATCAGAAGGCTGTTGTTGTTAAAAACCTTTACAGATATATGTATTTGAATATCCACAAGTTTACAGACTGGAGGAGAAATGAGTGGCTATTTCATAACTTTTCCATGTTTTATAAGCACGTAGGGCAGAGTGAGCACTCCATATTTCAAATCCCAATGATACAACCAACCAAAAATGGAAATTTGTAGTGGAACAAACACAGATGCAAATTTCATGGGTGAATCTAGGGAAACAAATTCACTTATTCCAAAAGGAAGATAAGTGACAATTTTTAGATTTTCTGAGAGGTTACTAGAACTTCAGGCTTGACTATATTAAATACCTTCCATGTTCCCAACACAGACCCCATCTTCTGAATCTCATCTCATTCTGGAACTCATTCCACTCCAGTTGAGGTGCTGTCCCAGAGCACTCAATTAAAATAAAACTGAGTTGATAAAGCACAATTCTAAACCTTTCTGCGCTCTTCTTAGGATAGGAATGGATGGATCACATTAAGCTTTTAAGGTTAAATACTTTCAAGGGTCAGTTCTCGGAGGCTGAACGGGTTTACTTAATTAGGATGGAGATTTCGGTGCATCACAGACACCTATCCCAAGATGGGGAAAGCTCAGTCCTTCATCCTCTTTCCATAAATAACTCAGCCTTTTCCTAACTCAAGCAATGGGCTGGCTTTGGATGCCCATGAAAATGAAACATGTGACTCTTCAAAAACTCAGAATGGCCTTAGTAGCCCATGACCAATAACAAGAAGGCAACAAGAGTTTCCCCACTCAAAGTAAAGTAGTAAAGAGCTTCTCAAATATTCATGAATATTGATGACCAGTTTATAGCCCCAAGACAAGGATCTTTCGGGCTCCAGGTTTATACATTTGATGGAAGGTTCCCTGGGCCAGGTAGGCTAATTCTCCTCATGTCTGGACATCCTCTCCAACACTTGGCCTTCCCCACCAGAGCACTGGGCACCTTGCATTGTCACTGTGAGGTTTTTGTACCTCTTCTCTCTCTAGACCAAAAACTCCCTGAGCACCGGGACCCTGTCCTGTCCACCACTGTGGCCGTGCTTCACCTGCACCTGGCAGCGTCCCCCTCAGTAAAGATGTGATGCCAGCATACATCTGAAGACTCACTTTGAATTAAACAGAAAGCTATTCAATTGGCTCCTGAACTGCTGCATTTGGGGAAGTGGGTGTTTAAAGGGCAATTTTTCTAACTTTTGAAAGAAACTATAATAATCAGTTCTTAGAGTAAAAATTTACAGAAATGACAAGAATGCTGATAGCATGAGCCTAAACATACGAGCCTCATCATCTGTGCCTCAATTCTAACAGTCCAGAATTTTCAGGTGGTGTCTAATATTTACAGTATAATTTTTGACAGCATCCTGGATACATTAAAACCTCAGATTAATGTGATACTCATTTTCCTGAAGGAAAGTAATATCTGGACAGTGCTTAGAACAGAGCCTGGCACATTGTAAAGGCTAAATAAATGACAGCCAGTGTTATCATTAGCAACTTGGCAGGGAAGCTGGTTGTCATGAAGACAAATATATTGACAGCAACGATACACGACCATGTAATAAAAAACAACCCAGTTAATTTTTTCCTGGGTCTAAGCTCAAGTAGGGGCACTTTACTCCCAAATTTTGAAAAATCCTGTTGTTGAAATCCATTAACTAAGGGAATAAGTGCCTTAAGATACAATGTATCTACTTTTATTTCCTTCTTCATTCAAGGAGTTCTTTTCTCGGTCCCCAATACAAACAAACTCTCAAGGTTAAAATCAAACGCTCTTTTTAAGATCAAAAGGACTTGCCTTTCTTTGCGCAGGAAAGAAAGCAACCGGTTCAGATGCCTCCTTAAAAAAAAAAAAAAAAATCTCGTTTTTTACAAAGGTATTACTCCAGCGTGTTGAAAAATAATTTGTACATAAAAGAGTCTGCCCAGAGCTGTAAAAGCTCTTTCTTTAAACGCACACTTTAGTGAAAAAGATAGTTAAAGATCAGTCCAAGCTATTAAACGGAAGAAGTGAACTGCATTCCAACAAAAGCCCATAAACATTCTGTATATGAAACCAGCTACTGAGACGGGCAGGTATTTAAGTCTTTTAGGAACCGTTTTTATTCTGCTAATGCTTTTCCCTCCAGCCTCCATTTGATCATAAATGCAACCTGTCCACCTCTGCCTTTGATAAATGGAAGGACAGATTCATCTGTATGTGACTCACCTCCTCTTTTCTTTTACGTGAAACAGATGCCACAGCTGTTGCTGTTCTTCCAACAGATGTTTCTGCCCCGCAGAAACCCTGGCGAGCACCGCGCTGCAATGTGCTGCTGGTTCTAGAGGGATCCGCGGCTTGAGACCTTGTCAGGACCCCTCCGTGATGGCACAGCAACACACGTGCAATCGTCCTGCCCCACAAGTGCCCCCCGAGCCTGCATTAAGAACAAAACGGATTGTCTTACCCTCTCTGCAGGGACATCGTCCGACTGCGTGGAGATTCCAGGAGTTTCGGCGGTGGGGTGGTGATGCTCTGCACTCTTGGCTTCCTGCTGGCGGTCCACGAGGGCCTTGTCCCGTCCCTTGTCCAGTTTGAAGAGTCTGTCAAAGAAGCTGGAGTCCTTGGGCTTGGAGGGGGCTGCCCCTCCGGACTCAGATAGACGAGACTCTGGTCCCCAAGTGGCAGAGGGCCCCTCGGCTTGGGCCGGGGTCTGCACGGGGGTTTTATCTGGGTCGCAACCCAGTGCAGCTGCCACCGGAAGCGCCATGGGCTCACTCGGGTCTTTGTTCCCTAGAGCTTTATCAGAGCTGACATCAAGCTTCACTGGTCCAGTGGATGAATCCGTGGCTTGGTCTCCGGTACGTCCTGGTACAGGCCGAGAGAGTGTCAAGAAAAAACGAGATTTAGCAGCTGGTGTCTGGGGTTTGGCCTCCTTCCCAAGATTCTTCCCGTTGGCATCCGCAACAGCGCTTATCTCCATTGTCTTGAGGGAAGAAGTGGCCACATTATCCTCCTGGACACTTGTTTCCAAATCAACTGTAAACACAAACATCAACAGCGGTCATTCAGCCCAGCGAGGAAATTCAAGGATTGCTAATGGACTCCCAACGTCTCCTACACAGAGGCTGTGATGCAGTCTGGGACTCTGCTGTGCCTGGGTCCCTCTGCGGAGCAGAAGTCAGCTATCGAGGTGTCTTCTGACCCTGCTTTTCTCTGGAGAGAGGAATGGAAGATTAGGGAAGAGGAAAGCCAAGTTACTGGAAGGCACGCACCAGGTGCTGTGTTAGTGACACATTAATTATCTTCTTTATCTCCGTGGGAATCCTGTGAGAAGCTAATTATCATGATTTCACCTGGGAGGCAGGACAGCAGTTATGGGGTTAGGAGAACAAGTTTCCCAGCCTCGGGACTTATTGTTGTTTGGGGCCGTATCATTCTTTGTTCCAGGGTCCACCTTGTGCCTTGCAGGGTGTACGGCAGCATCCCTGGCCTCTACCCACCAGATGCCCATAGCATCCCCTAGTGGTGACAACCAGAAATGTCTCCGGAAGTTGCCAAATGTCCCCTGGGGGCAAAACTCACATTCGGGAACCACTGAGCCAGACTGTCAATTTGAATCTGAGTTACTTAACTTTTCTGTGCCTCAATTTTCTGGTAAAATGAGGCAAATAGTAGGACCTACACCCATAATTTTGTCATGAAGATTCCATGAGTTAATATTTTTAAAGCACATCAAACAGTGCCTGGAATATAGTAAATGCTCAATAAATGTTATGAACGTTAGTTATTGTCATTATTCATGAGTGAGAAAATGGACAGCCAGAGAGGTTGATCCACCTTCCCACAGCTGGCCAACAAGCAGAATCTGGTTATGGGCAGAAATCTGACTCCAAAGTTCATGCTCTATCTTATATTCTAGAAAGTTTCCACTGTGAAGTCTGGAAGTTCAGATGTCTACACAGGAAAGTGGATTAGACCTTGGGCCGCATGGAGGCAGAGTGTAGCGTTACCTGTGCAAGACTGTGGGTGCAGGTTCTGCCCCCTCCAGGGAGGGGTGCTGTTTCCAGAATCCACCTGTTTCTGTTTTGAACTCTGCGTCGACCTAACTGAACTGCATTCTTTTCGAGGGCCCTTTTCTAAAGCAGTGCAATATTAAGGGGAAAAGATACACTACAAAATTGGAAATCACAGCTGAAGATCAAGATTCTCTACCGATAAGCTGTGTGACCTTGGGCAGGTCACTAAAACTCTTTGAATTTTCTCATTTGTAAAATGGGAAAAATAGAAGCTCCCTTGCAGGGTTGTTCTGATGTTTAAAGGAGAAAACTCATGCAAAGGATCAAGAATCCTGCCTTTTCCGTAGTAGCTGCTTAGTAACTGACAGATACTGTGACTGTGTAGTTTGTAGTCAACCACTTCTTAATATCTGTTTGCAGGATGATAGAAAGAGAAAGAAGAGAACCGAGGTTTATTTAGCTCATCTCATATTGCTCATAGGTAGTGAGAAATACACACATCCCTTAGCAATTATTTTTGCCAAACTCTAGGATCTCACAGTGTCTAAAGTCAAGAACAAACAGTAAAGGAGAGAGAGAGGGAGGGAGAGATGGAGAGAGGGAGGGAGAGATGGAGAGAGGGCTCTGGATTCCTGTGCAGAGTGGTGGTCTCCTCTTTAAGCTTTGAGGAGCAGAGAAGAAATGGTACTGAAGACCGGTGACAAGCACTAGGGGCTCCTCATAAACTCAGACCCTTTATGAACACTGGATATATCCTTTGGCTCTTCTTAACCATTTTTCTTGTGGTCCTGGAATTCGTAATTGTGGTAACTATTATACTCAGAAGGGAAGAGGGAGGGAGAGAGTGGGAATAAAGAAGTGATGGATGGATGTGTCAAGATGCCAAATAAGCAACTCAGGCAGTTGAACTGTCAGAGTGAATATAAATGAATTGTGGGGATGCTCCATGCCAGGAGAAGGGGAAGCAGTTGACAAAAAAGGAGGAGATGAAGATTCAAAACAAGGAAGGGCTTTTCAAAATGCCAAGAACATCAACTGATCTCCTCTAGTCTTCCCTGCTCTCTGGCGGGAAGACAAGGAGCTAGTGGTAAGTAAGAGTATTACAGTCAGAGAAAAAGTCTTTGAAAAGAATCTTCCCATGGACAGACTTCCAAAAAAGTGCCAATATATTGCTTCAACAAAGGATCCATCCCTTACATCCAGGTATCTAAACTAGACTTCAGTGCATGAAGAGTTACAACAGATACAAACCATAGCTCTTGATATCAGAGAATGGGTAAAGTATTTTTGATAACTTGTAAGAACTAGGACCTCTTAGATGGGGCAACCCATTTCCATGAAGCTCTGCCCCCCGAACTTGAGTGAGTGTATATCCAAGTCCATCATCTGAAGCTTCTATCTCCCTTGCTAAAATGCTCATCTCCTAGGTGGGCACATGACCTACGCTACACTAACAAAAATCAGTCTTGCGACTTTTGCTGAACCTACTAGAACAGAGTTACAAATCTTTGTGCTTGGGTTGGCAAACCAGTAGGAGGTACAACTGGAGCTGGTGGCCTTGGCTGTCACCTTTCAGAGTGCTTGCCTGAGAACTAACATAGGTGAAAGCAGAGCCAAGAGGTCCATGGGAGCATCTGGACACCTGAATCCAGCTGTCCCTGAAGCTGGTTTACAATTACATAGCCAGAGCCAGCAAGTTTTGTTTTTTTTTTTTCACTTATGCCAGTTCAAATTAAGTACATACTCAGTGACTTGCAGGGAATTTCAGGGAATTTGTCAGTACCTATTTCACCTGTTAATTAATAGCAATCAATCCTCTCCTTGAGAAGTGGTCTCTGGGCTCTTCAAATATGTCTAGGAGGCATTTAATATGGGATGGAGGAGGGGAAAGAAAATGAAATGGGAGAAAGTGAGCTCTAAGAAGCTGGATAGAAACAAAAAAATACCCGCCAACACTTTGTTTTCTCAGTAAAAGTGAAGGAAAAAAATCCAAGTGGGCAAAGAGATTCCAGTCATTTGAGACCTTAGATAAGCATTAAAAAACAAATACATTATGTTCTGAAGCATTAACACACACACACACACACACACACACACACACACACACACACACCCAATCTGTGTGAATGAGTAGGAAGAAAACCCATTGGAGTTCCAGGTTTTATATTCTTGCAAAGATGGGGATAATTTACAAGCCTTCCTCACATTATTATGGAAAGAATAAAAAGTTCCTTCTAGATGACTGGAACTAAGCTTTCTGTTCCTATGAAAAATCTTGGGAGAAGCCCATCTGGAATCTGGTTTCAATAAAAAGTTTTCTCTTAAAGCAGACAAACAGATGACATACCAAAGAGATTTTACTTTCCATGAAAAAAATGTGTAAGAGTTTAAGGAAGATAAAAAGAAATCAAGTAAGAATGTAAATGGTAGCTCCCAAATATTTAGGAGAGTTGAAAATTTTGATCTCCTTAATGCAGAAAATATATTTTGTTGTGTGTGTGTGTGTGTGTGTGTGTGTGTGTGTGTGTGTGTGTTTTAAGAAAGTCTTTTTTTTTTAAATTATTTTTTGGCTGCGTTGGGTCTTCGTTGCTGCGCGCGGGCTTTCTCTAGTTGTGGTGAGCAGGGGCCACTCCTCTCTGCGGTGCACAGGCTTCTCACTGTGGTGGCCTCTCTCATTGCAGAGCACAGGCTCTAGGCGTGTGGGCTTCAGTAGTTGAAGCATGCGGGCTCAGGAGTTGTGGCTCGTGGGCTCTAGAGTGCAGGCTCAGTAGTTGCGGCACACGGGCTTAGTTGCTCCGCGGCATGTGGGATCTTCCCGGACCAGGGCTCAAACCCACGTCCCCTGCATTTGCAGGCGGATTCCTAACCACTGCGCCACGAGGGAAGCCCTAAGAAAGCCATTTTATCTAGACATGTGATGGAGATGAATGGCATCTTAGCGTAATTGTTAAGTACTTAGACTGTGGATCAGAGGGACCTGGGTTTAACCTCTAAAATATTAAATATGTGAACTGGACAAGTTACTTTATATCTCTATGCCTCAATTTTCTTATAAAATGGACAAGAAAATAAGGGTCTTCTTCAAAGAGTGAGGATTAAATGAAATACTTCCTACATGGTGCTTAACATAGGCGGGTACGTGGTGGATAGTTAATAACTATTAGTTGTTTTGTTATATTTATATATTATTACTACAATTACTATTTAATTTTCTAAATAGAAGCATAAGGAAAGGAATTATTCCAATGGTTTAACCTCTAAATTTGGGTGCTCTGGAAAGACTTTTAAAATAGTAATTATATGAATTAATTTATCTTCAGAAATCTAAGAACCTGGGCCAGAGAAGTTTCAAGAATGCTTTTTCCAAGCACCAAGTATTCTTAGTTAAAACAAACTGCTTCATCAGATTTCTATCACATATTTAAGACGCACACATACATACACATACAAGGTTTGTGTTACACTGTTCAGAACTTCTGAGTAAGGGCTATCTTTTGTTTTGTTTTTTTCATGTGCCAAAGCTACAATTTTCACTTGGTACAACTGTAATCACAACAGCTAATATTCATGGAATGTTTCCCAGGTGCCAGGCATTATAATAAATGCTGTATGTAACAAGATACATTTTATTTATGTATTATAGCAAATCTATGCTAGATACCATCAGCACTCCCATTTTACAGATGTGGAAACTGTGGCTCTGAGAATAAAGTCACTTTTCTAACATTATTCTGCTCACAAGTGGTGGAGTCAGGATTTAAACACATGTTTGCCTGATTTCAAAGCTCAAATTCCTAACAATGTATTGTAGTAGAAGCAAGAACAGAAGAGCAAAGGAGGAAAGATGAGTGGAACAAAGTCTGGTTAACAGAATTAGTGGATTTTCAAGGAAAAAAAAAAACTCTGCACAAGGCGGAATAAAAGCCTGTGCTTTCTCATATCTGGGCAACACTGGTGTATGATTTTTGTTTATTTGTTTTAAATAAAAATCAGATCATATCATTAATCTGCATAAAACTATCCAAAGAGGGCCTCATCACATTAAAATCAAGTCCAAATACAACAGAGAAGAACAAGCCTGACTCCATATTGGATCTATCGCTTTAGCTCTAACCCTTGCGCTCTGTTGCCTGTGCTTAGTCATGCTGGCTCTGCATCTTTGTATAAAAAAATGCTGCCTAGAAAAAAAAAAAAGTTGCCTAGAGCCTGAAATATACAGGAGAGCCCATCTTCAGATGGGCTCTGACCTTTAAAGGTATAACACTTTTCCATTCATATAGAGATAGAAAGTTGCAGAACAGAAAATAACATTTGTCCTGGTGGAGGCTTATAGGAACATTATAACCAGACCTACATGGACAGCTGCAAGAACAAAGGATTCTGTCACCAAGAAGTTTGCAGCAACCAGCCACACCCCCATTTAGTATAAAAGAAGCCTGAATTCTAACTCGGGGACGATGGTTCTTTGGGACACTAATCCACCATCTTCTTGGTCTACTGGCTTTCCGAATAAAGTCGCTATTCCTTGCCCCAATGCCTCATCTCTCAAATTACTGGTCTGTCGTGCAGCACAAACTTGGACTCAGTAATACAAACTGTACGGTAGACCACACCCACCACAACCTCAGCTCATACTGTGTGCTTCCTCTCACCTCTCAGCTCACCAATTGTAGTCCCACCCGAGGCTCTTCACACCACTTGTCCTTTCCACCTGGGAACGCTTTCCCTAAGATCTTCCATGGCTACCTCGTCATCATTCAGGCCCCAGGTCAGGCCTTCCTAGACCACCCTCTCTAAAGTAACCCCTCCCACTCACCCCATTCACTCCATGGATTTTGCAGAGCATTCATTGGTCTCTGAAACGATCTCATTAATTCATCGTTTACTTGTTTCTTCCCCAGTAGAACGTAAGCCCTGAATGGACAGACTTGGTGTGTTTTGATTACAGCTGCATCCCCAGTGCCCCCAGCAGTGCTTGGCATATAGTAGGATTAACTCAGGGAACACAGTAAGGCAGGGAGAAGAGCCAGGGGCATAGCACATGCTCAGCAGCCATGATTCTAACAACGGCAAAAATAGCAACCCAAGTAATAATGGCGGTGGCAGAGATGGAGTTGTTGGTTTTTTTTAACTTTTATGTATATTTTTTATTGAAGTATAGTTGATTTACATTATATTGGCTTCAGGTATACGACATAATGCTTCAATTTTTTTTTTTTTTTTTGCGGTACGCGGGCCTCTCACTGTTGTGGCCTCTCCCGTTGCGGAGCACAGGCTCCGGACGCGCAGGCTCAGCGGCCATGGCTCACGGGCCCAGCCGCTCCGCGGCATGTGGGATCTTCCCGGACCGGGGCACGAACCCGTGTCCCCTGCATCGGCAGGCGGACTCTCAACCACTGCGCCACCAGGGAAGCCCAATGCTTCAATATTTTTATAGCTTATACTCCATTTAAAGTTATTACAAAACAATGGCTATATTTCCTTGTGCTGTACAATACATGCTTTTGTTTATATATTTTATACAAAGTAGTTTGTATCTCTTAATTCCTTACCCCTATGTTTCCCCTCCCTGCCACTTTCATTTTAAAATGGCTAAACTTATTTTGGACTTCTTTTAAGAATTCATTATCTAAACATTCCTAGTTCTTAAGGTTAAAGAGGAAAACAGAAACTGTCATCATAATTTTATCCACAAATGAAGTGTCCACTTACGATTCCCCACTCAGACATCCCTTCCTACGCGACGCTGTCCCTTCCTATGCGACACTGTCAATATGGTGGTCAGTCAGCATAAAAGCTAAATAAAGAGGAAATACAATGCACACTAATTGTAAAGGGAAATTGCAAATCTTGCAAACGATGGAAGAGTTCATAGTCATATAAAGATCACACACATGGTTATTGTTGGATGGGGATCCGGCAGAGTTAAAGTAGTTCGCCAAAGAAGAAGGAAAAATAGAAGGGAAAGTAGATGATGACACACTAAATTCTTCAAAAGGGGACTGTAGTTGAATATCAAAGGATTACAATAGGCCCTAGGGAAGACCGATGAAGACCTCAAAAAGTTTTGCAAAAATGACCCTTTTGCGGTCAGCCTGCAGGAGTCAAATGACACTTCAAACAACTGTGGCTTTCTGTGTTGTGTAAATGCATTTGTTGTTTTAAAGGTCTTGAAATAAGGATTCACGTGGCAGCTGCTTATGGCTTGGAGGGAGATGTTAGATTTCAAAACTTCACTGAATGATCAGATTTCATGCTCTCCATCTCAATATTAAAAAGCCAGGTTATCTTCTCCAAGAGATTCTAGCATAAATAAAAGAAAGGAACGGGTTTGGGGGGCAGGAGGGAAGAATTCTCAACTGTCAGCTGGATACAATGTGTCTAAACATTTGGTGATGAAAATGCTGGGTTCAAACATTATGTGGGCAGAAGGTAACTCACCCCACGCTCTCCCGGAAGCATCCTCTGAAGTCAGCAGTGACTGTTAGTCACTGTGGGGCAAGACTACACCAGTGACTTAAGGATTTTTCCTCTCCTCTTTACTCACACATTTCCTATCATTCATATGCCTATAAAAGTCTGGAACATACAAAGATAATTTACCTGTAGAACCAGGCTTTGCTCCAACATGAGCAAATATTTCACTCAAAGACACATCAGATGTTTGATTTTTTTCTCAGTTCGATAATAATACACATTTAACATGTGTTTACCTCCCATATGATTAATCTTTCAACCCTTTCCTTTCCCTATCTCTACCTTCTACCCTCACTGCAGTATAATGAACATCTGCAAGCCGGGTGGCTTATCAAACTTTGTTCATGCTCAGACAAATACATACAAGCCTCCCAGACACATGTACATATATCCTGGTTGGTTTTTATAAAAATACGATTATGTTAGATTTTTTTGGTTTGTTTGTTTGTTTTGTTTTTAACATCTTTACTGGAGGATAATTGCTTTATAATGGTGTGTTAGTTTCTGCGGTATCACAAAGTGAATCAGCTATACGTATACATATATCCCCATATCCCCTCCCTCTTGCATTTCCCTCCCACCCTCCTTATCCCACCGCTCTAGGTGGACACAAAGCACCGAGCTGATCTCCCTGTGCTATGCGGCTGCTTCCCCCTAGCTATCTATTTTACATTTGGTGGTGTATATATGTCCATGCCACCCTCTCACTTCGTCCCAGCTTACCCTTTCCCCTCCCTGTGTCCTCAAGTCCATTCTCTATGTCTGCGTCTTTATTCCTGTCGTGCCCCTAGGTTCATCAGAACCTTTTTTTTAAGATTCCATATATATGTGTTAGCATATGGTATTTGGATATTGTTTTTGATTGCTTTTATATATCACTGTTATGGATTGAATGTTTGTGTCTGCCCCCCACCCCCCACCCCAAAGTTCATAAGCTGAATCTTAACCTCCACTGTGATGGTATTAGGAGGTGGGGGCTTTGGGAGGTAATTAGGTCATGAGGGTGGAGCCTTTATGAATGGGATTAGTGCCTTTAGAACGGAGGCACTAAAGAGCTCTTTTGCTTCCTCCACTGTGTGAGGAGACAGTGAAAAGATGGCTGACTGTGAACCAGGAACCTGTCCCTCACCAGACAAAGAATCTGCTGGCACCCTGATTTTGGACTTCTCAGCCTCTAGCATGGTGAAAAATAAATGGTTATTGTTTAAGCCACCCAGTTTATGGTATTTTTGTTAGAGCATTCCAAATGGACTAAGACATCAATAGTTCTCCCTCCCAATCAATATATCCAAATCTATCTTATCTTCTTTTCAATAGCTGCAAAATATTCCTTAATATGGATATACCAAAAGACATGTATGCCATTGCCTAATTAATGAACATTCTGATAGTTTCCAAACCTTTATTTTTCCATTTCCATTATAAACAACATTGGGGAAAACTTCCATATTCAAAAATCCTAAAACAGTACTTTATTTCTATGGAATAGAGGTACAGATGTAGAACTGCTGCACCCAAATTAATGTGCATTTAACTTCTAAAAGAGACACCGCCAGATTACTTCCCCAAAAGAGGCTCTAGAGATTCACATTTCCAGCAGCAACGTGATGAGTGGCTCCCACCCCCAAGGGTAGCAGTGATGCAAAGCAGCAGGAACACTCATCACATATATTTACAATATTAAACAGCTTTTAAATGGAAAAAAAAATCAACAAGAAAATCATATAACATTCTATTAGTGCCCTCAGCTCTTAGGATACAAAGGGTAAGCTTTGGAGATGCTAGGTGGGGGTAGGTTGAATTCAGGCCACAAAGAACACGGCTAAAAAGTGACAGTTATTAGCTTGGGGCCCCAGGGCACTAAGAGTATCTAGCCAGAAAGTCATATGAAACAAGGGGCTAGAGGAGAAGGATGCGGAAAAGAGCCAAATCAAGAAGACATTATAGGGCTTCCCTGGTGGCGCAGTGGTTAAGAACCCGCCTGCCAATGCAGGAGACATGGGTTCAAGCCCTGATCCTGGAAGATCCCACATGCTGCAGAGCAACTAAGCCTGTGCACCACAACTACCGAGCCTGCGCTCTAGAGCCCGTGAGCCACAACTACTGAGCCTGCGTGCTGCAACTACTGAAGCCCACATGCCTAGAGCCCGTGCTCCCAACAAGAGAAGCCACCACAATGAGAAGCCCATGCACTGCAACAAAGAGTAGCCCCCGCTCGCCGAACCAGAGAAAAACCCGCGTGCAGCAACAAAGACCCAACGCGGCCAAATATAAAATAAAATAAAATAAATTTATTAAAAAACAGAAGACATTATATTCTGCAGAGTAGAGATACAAATGATCAATGAGCGCATAAAAAGATGCTCAACATCATCAGTCATTAGGGAAAGGCAATCGAAACCACAATATGTTACCACTTCACACCCACTAGGATGGCCATAATCAAAAAGACAGGCAATGACCAGTGTTGAGGAGAATGTGGAGAAATCGGAACTCCCATACATTCCTGCTGGGATGTAAAATGGTGTAACTGCTTTGCAGTTCCTTAAAAAGTTAGACATCAAGTTGCTACATGACCCAGTAATTCCCTTCCTAGGTACATAACCAAGAGAATGAAAACATATGTTCACGCAAAAACTGGCATACAACTCAAATGTCCATCAGCTGATGCCTGGATAAACAAAATGCGGCATATCCATACAGTGGAGTATTACTTAGCCATACAGAACAATGACGTGCTGCTCCCTGCTACAACATGGGGGAACACTGAAAACATCATGCTAAGTGAAAGAATCCAAACACAAAAAGCCACATATTGTATGATTCTCTTTACATAAAATGTCCGGAATAGGCAAATCCACAGAGACAGAAAGCAGATTAGTGGTTGCCAGGGGCTTGGGGAGGAGAACGAGAGATGAACTGCTCAAGGAACTTCTTTGTGAGGTGATGAAAATGTTCTGGAATCAGGTCGTGGCGATGGTCGCACTACCTCGTGAATACACTAGAAAGCACTACGCTGTACGCTGGAAAAGCGTGAATTTTATGGTGTATGAATTATATCTCAATTTTGAAAATGAAGACATTATATAAACACCAGCACAGCAGGGGATGGCTCAACACGAAACGTGAGCAGGGAGTCCACAGAAAAGACAGAGGGTTGGCTTTTAAGCCAATGAAAAGATGTGCAACCTGATGAGTAGTAAAATGTAAGCAAAATAAAATTGTGAGACTTAGCTCTCCTCCTATCAACTTGGTAAAACGGGAAACATGCAGTAACCGGCAGCGGAGAAAGGATGAGGAAGAATGCCCGCATCTCTTGTGGGAGGAGGCGTAATCTGGCTGTCTCTCTGGAGGATAATTCAGGAATATATATCAATATTTAAAAATTCACAAACTCTGGGAGCTCTGATTTCTACTTCTGGAATGTTACCCTATAAATACAATCGCACAGAGCCACACAAAGACACATGTAACAGATACACATCATCTGCTGGACTATTGCTGTGGTGGCAAAATAGTAAAACACCCTAATGGCTTAGCAATAGGGACCTGGTTAAATAAATGATCATTTGTCCACACAGTGAACTGCTCCACAGGCATTAACATTCTCCAAGACATACGGTAAGTGAAAAACAGCCATGTTCGACGGTCTGTATAGTATGTTCCCGTTCGTTTTTTTAATGGTGTCAAGAGGTAGAGGGGAGGATTTAAAAATATACACACGTGGAATACCTCGGGCCACAAGAAACTGTAAAGAGTTCCGGCCTCTAAGAAAGGAAATTTGGGGATGGAGGTTGGGGAGTGATCAGAATTGGGGATGGGAAGGTGTTCCCTGTCCTATCTTATTATGTAAATTGTTGAGAATGTTTGCTAGGTATAGCCCCCAGGTCACTTAAAAATGTAAAGTAATGAAAAGAAAAAATAAAGGGAAAGGTGAGGTCTAGCAAAGAGAGGTGGGATTTAAAGCCAACTGGAGGAATGTGTGACCTGCTTCCGGTTTGCCTGGGGCTGCCCAGCGGTGATGGCAGGCTCTGCAAGCGACAAGGTGCAGCTCTGACTGGAGGAGTTGCCAGGCCAAGTGGGTCCTGCATCCTGGAGTGAGGGGCATGACCTCTGGGGCACCTCCATATTCCAGAGTCTGACCCTTTGCTCAGCAAACTCAGAAACTCAAACTTTTTAAGTCACCTGGAATCCCTGTACCTCCCAAGGTCATTCTAAAAAGGACTTGTGAATTAACCACAGGCAGCTTCTTGGTTTAAGACAGGACAGCTGCAAAGGGGACGGGTCACAGGCGACCTCCCGCCCACTTGGTCCCTCCCTGTGGGAAACTCACATGGGATCCCATCATCATGGGCAGGATGCCCAGCGAGCCGAGAGGTCAAGCCAGCACGCTGGGAGTTGGCTGTAGGATTTAAATGTTTAATTGTTTCAGGCTGGGATAACCTGATGACAATGATGATGATTTAAAAAGGCTTTGCTGAGAGATGCGCTTTAGGGAGAAAAACTTTACAGAATCAGAGGTTGGCAAATATGAGATCCACTGACAGCTTGGCGCTGGGCCAGCAGAATGTTTAGATGTTTCTGAATTGGGGAATTTCATTTGCAAATCCTAAAATGGGGCTTTCACTGAAATATCCTCTTGTCTGCTGAGGGATTCTCACAGGGCAGCCGGGCCGAGGGCTGACACAGGGAGAGTTTCCAGTTTCCTGCAGCCTCCACATCTCGTGCCAGTTCTCAGCTGCAGTGGTCCTTGCTTCTGGGGGAGTGTCAGAATCTCCAGGAAGGCTTGTGAGAACAGAGGGCCAGCCCCACCCACAGCATTGGATTCTGGAGGTCTGAACTGGGCTGCAGGTCTAACTAGTTTGAGGTGACGGGATGATGCTGGTCCAGGGACCACTCTGAGAATCACTGATACACATCCCAGCTTCTGTACTGACAAATGGAGCCAGACTCCGCTTATGTCTTCCTGCTCTCATTCCCAGAAGTATTTGGTCTTTGAGGTATGTTTGCATATATCAGATCTCACCCACTAATGTGCTGTTTCAATTGTTAAACTTCTAGCAATCTGGAGGGCACCTTACCTTTTATTTGGTCTAAGTGATTTATTATTTTTATTTTTGTTAACTGAAAAGTTGTTGGCAAGCGGGTGTGTTTATTCCATTTCCAGATCTGATGAAAACGCGCCCCGGAGAAATGAGATGATGTGCAGTTGTCACAGGACGATACTGTTTCTCTTCTTGCCGTTTTTTTATGTTTTCCCTTGGTCTCTCCCTGGCTCTCTTGGTCTTCCCTTTAAGAGAGGGACAGGTTCATATCGCTCAAGCTGCAGGAACCGTGTGCATGCTTCTATCTTTAGAGAGGAGTGTGCTGGTTGTCTTCTTGGTCCAGAGAGGCAAAGAGCAGGCTGTGTGTTACTTGACAGCTGCGTGGAAGTTAATGCACCCAGACGGTCTGCGCCCTGGAACGGAAAGCTGTGCCCCCGGCGTCAGCCATGGCAGGGACAAAAATGTTCCCAAACAAATTAAAACAGAGATGCCAATGTTTCACTTTTGAAAAATGTGAATAAGGAATTTTCTATTGGAGTGTGTTTCAAAGGGTTTTCAACGCTGGCAGAACACGAGGAACTTTAAAAATACTTAGCCCAGGGAAACTTGAAAAAAGACATGCCCGGGCCCTACACTCCAGGGCTTCTGATTGTATTATTCCAGGTGAGGCCTGGGTATGAGGATTTAAAAATTCCCCAGCAGATTCTAATGTGCATTCAAGTTTGGGAACCACTATTTTCAGGAGTCTATATAAGTATAATGGCCATCATTTATTGTTCCAGGCACCAAGTAAAGGGGTTTGCAAGCACTATCTCATTTTCTCTACCGTCAGGTCACAAAGTCTCTTGTTTATCCTCACACAGCTGCTGAGAGGTGGGGTGAGGCCTCAGACACAAGTGGTTTGTCCAAAAGCACCTGTCTAACCATTGTACAGGCAGACCCTGGAGATTTGGTTTGGCACCAGATCACAGCAATAAAATAAATATTGCAATAAAGTGAGTCACACAAAGTTTCTGGTTTCTCAGTGCATATCAAAGTTATGTTTACACTATACTGTAGTCTATTAAGTGTGCAGTAGCACTATGTCTAAAAAAAGTGCATACCTTAATTTAAAAATACTCGATTGCTAAAAATGCTAAGCATCATCTGAGCCTTCCGAGAGTCGTACGCTTTTTGCTGGTGGAGGGTCTTTCCTCGAAGTGGATACTGCTGACTGATCAGGGTGATGGTTGCTGAAGGTTGGGAGGCCGTGGCAATGTCTTAAAATAAGACAGCCATGAAGTTTGCCCCTTTCACGAATGATTTCTCTGCAGCATGTGATGCTGTCTGACAGCATTTTACCCACAGTAGACCTTCTTTCAAAATTGGAGCCAATCCTCTCACACCCTGCCGCTGTTTTATCAACTAAGTTCATGTAATATTCTAAATTCTTTGTTGTCATTTCAACAATCTTCAGAGGTTCATCGCCAGGAGTAGATTCCATCTCAAGAAACCATTTTTGGGGCTTCCCTGGTGGCGCAGTGGTTGAGGGTCCGCCTGCCGATGCAGGGGACGCAGTTTCGTGCCCCGGTCCGGGAGGATCCCACATGCCACGGAGCGGCTGGGCCCGTGAGCCATGGCCGCCGAGCCTGCGCGTCCGGAGCCTGTGCTCCCCGGCAGGAGAGGCCACAACAGTGAGAGGCCCGTGTACCACAAAAAAAAAAAAATTCAGTAAATCATGTTGTAAATAGACGTGCTGTCATCCAGGCTTTGCTCTTCCACGTATGGAGCATGGGCAGAGCAGAGTTAGCCCTTAAGGGCCCTAGGATTTTCAGAACTGTAACTGAACACTGGCATCGACTTAATGTCACCAGCTGCATTAATCCCTAACAAGAGTCAGCCTGCCCTTTGAAACTTTGAAGCCGGGCATTGACTTCTCCTCTCTAGCTATGCACGTCCTAAATGGCATCTTCTTCCAATAGAAAGCTGTTTCCTCTACACTGAAAATCTGTTGTTTAGTGTCACCTTCACTAATTATCTTAGCTAGATCTTCTGGATAACTTGCTGCAGCTTCTATATCAGCACTTGCTGCTTCACCCTGTACTTTTCTGTTATGGAGACGGCTTCTTTCCCTAAACCTCATGAACCAACCTCTGCTGGCTTCAAACTTTTCTTCTGCAGTTTCCTCACTTCTTTCAGGCTTCATAGAACTGAAGAGAGTGAAGGCTTTCTCTGGATTAGGGTGTTTTTTTTTTTTGCTCAAGCTAACGTTGTGACTGATTTGACCTTCTATCCAGACCACTAAAACTTTCTCCATGTCAGCAATAAGGCTGTTTTACTTTCTTACCATTCATGTGCTCACTGCAATAGCACTTTTCATTTCCTTCAAGAACTTCTCCTTTGCGTTCACAACTTGGCTAACAATTTGGCACAAGCTTTCGGTTTGTCTTGTCTTTCAACACGCCTTCCTCACTATGCTTATTCATTTCTAGCGTTTGATTTAAAGTGAGAGATGTGTGACTCTTCCTTTCACTTGAACACTTAGAGGCCACCATAGTGTTATTAATTGTCCTAATTTCAACAGTTGGTGTGTCTCAGGGAAAAGGGAGGCCTGAGGACAGGGAGAGAGATGGGGAAACAGCTGGTCGGTGGAGCAGACAGAACACACGACACTTATTGATTAAGCTCACTGTCTTACATGGGCGAGGTTTGCAGCACCCCAAAACAATTACAATAGTAACACCAAAGATCACAGATCACCATAAAGAGTTCGCAGTATTGTGAGAATTACGAAAATGTGATACAGAGACATGCAGTGAGCAAATGCTGTTGGAAAAATGGCCTCCATAGACTGGCTCAACACGGAGTTGCCACAAACCTTCAATTTGCAAAAAATGCAGTATCTGCAAAGCACAATCAAGTGAAGCTCAATAAAACAACACGTGCCTGCATTACACGGCTTCCCTCCTGAAGAAGTTATCTAAAATACAAAGAATAAAAAACATGTACAAGAATGTTTATTGCAACATTGCTCAGAGTAGAGAAAAATAGAAAAAAAAAAGCCCAACACCAGGGTAATGGCTGAATGAATTACAGTACATCCACACCTTAAAATACCTTGTAGCTGTTACAAAACAATGAATTAAAGATGTACCAGTTGAATGGAAGGGATTTGCACACGTCTGTGGAGCTCAAGGATCTGTCCCGGCCTGGGATGGCCGGAACATCTGGGGACTAGCTGAGCATTTCTTTCTTGTCACATGGCTTCTTCATGTGACTAGCTTGGGCTCCCTTCCACCATGGCAGTCTGAGTCGCTCTGACATGGTGGTTAGCTTTCCCCAGAGCTAGTGCTTTGAAAGACAAAGGCAGAGGCTGGAAGGCTTCTTAAGACTTAGGCTTGGAAGTCATGCATCATCCCTTCCACTACATATTATTGGTTCTACAGGGTCATCTCAGATATCAAGGGAGAAGACTACAGGGGTGTGAATACTGGGAAGTCTTGATTATTGGGGGGAGGGGAGGGATGTGCAATTTTGGAGACTGTCTATCACAACAGAGTAACAGGGAGGCTACATGTACCAGACAGAAATTCTCCACTAGAATTTTTTTTTTTTTTCGGTACGCGGGTCTCTCACTGCTGTGGCCTCTCCCGTTGCGGAGCACAGGCTCCGGATGCGCAGGCTCAGTGGCCATGGCTCACGGGCCCAGCCGCTCCGCGGCATGTGGGATCTTCCTGGACCGGGGCACGAACCCACGTCCCCTTCATCGGCAGGCGGACTCTCAACCACTGCGCCACCAGGGAAGCCCTCCACTAGAATTTTTGATGAGAAGAAGCACTAAGAGGTTGAGAAGTATTAGATTTCACAGGGACTTCTGCATACTTCCGAGGACAGAGGAGCCAGGAGCTGTCAGGCCACCTGGCAGAGCGCTTTCAGGATTCTCTGTAACCACTTTAAGTAGAGAGCTGTCGCAGTGCAACCCGGAGGAAGTGCCTGTGTGGGTGGCATGTCTAGCAGGGTTGCAGGGTGGAGGACTGAAGATAAGGAGCTTATTTATTGAGTGAGATATATACAGCAAGATGGTGGAAGGAGAGAGAAAACGGGCGTTCAGGAAATGAGCTAGATCCCTTTAATGACTTTTGAAAGGCCTGAGTAAACATATGTGGCTACTTTCGGTTGCTCAATTGTAATTCTTTGAAATCAAAACACTGGCAGACACTGGGGACTGCCTGTCCAGTGGCCAATCCACTCCAACCCGTTTTCTTTGCTTGCTGCCCAGAGAAGTACCTGACTTCCCAGCATCCCCTGCAGCTAGTGGTGGTCATGTGACCTCACTCTGGCCAATGAGATATAAGTGGATGCCTACTTGAGGCAGGGGCTTCTAGGAAGGACCTTCCTTTCTTTTCTAATAAAAGGAGAAAAAAGAGCAGCAAATCGTGGCTTTTCCCTTCTGGCTTTTGGGCCCCGTCATGTAAGGATGTGATGTGTGGGTCTGTGGCATCTTGTGAGCCGCAGTACATAACTGGCACACTTATCTGGTGTCTTGATAATGCCGTCAAGATGCTGCACCGAGCTTGGAACTGCCAACCCCCAGGCTTCTCGTTATAATTAAAAGTGCTATTTACTTAGGGCTGTATTATTGCAGCAGATACATCAGGATCTACAACTCTCTCTTCAGCCGCATTTTCTTGCTCTGTGCCACCGTTCGTTTGTTCATCAGTCATTTCCAAGCCCTTTGTGTATCTCAGAGCCTGTGTTAACTTTGGGATTATTGCAACAACAAAGGAAATACTCTGTTCTCAGGAATTTTTACTCAAGTGGGCGAAACATTAAAAAAGCTGGCCAATTGTGGGGAGATAGAGGATGCTAAGAGGGCACGTGTGTTTGCTCCCTTCCCAACCAGTGAGGCTGGTCCCACGTCTTTCTCTCTATCAGGTAGCTATGAGTTTTGGCACCGGGTCTCCCATCACACTTTGCCCAGGCATCATGATTGGCATATTCTTTTCCTCCCATTCATCACGTTACAGCATCGGCAGGAGCACTGTTTACTCAAGGATTTTCAATCCAGTGAAATGATTCCAATTCTTCTTTTAAAAAAAGCAAAATCAGGCAATTCTTTTTAGAAAAAAATCAACTAGGAACAAAAAAAGGAAAGATTAATTTTTTAGAAACTTCTTACCCAGGTGAAACAGAGACGGTCCTCTGTTTCTGAAAAATGGCGTTTTCTGGCAGATAAATCATGCCTTAGTCTCCACCATTCATCAGCAGTGAGAACTGAACAATTTTTTTAAAAGGGGGAACTAATGTGATAATTTTCATAGAAGGAATCAAAGAAGGAGAAAAATGAGGCATTTTTATTTCCCTAAAAACGGGTGAGGTTTTAGGCATAAATACACAGGTGGGAAAGTCTGGGCAGGTGATACAACAGGGGAAAGGCCAATGATAAGGGCTACTCTGCTTGTAGATTTCCCTGTCTTTTTATTTCGTCACATTTACCCTGTGCCAGCCACTGTTCTTGGAGCCACCCTACACAGTTAATATTATTATTCTTCCCATTTTCGAGATGAGTCTCTGAGAGTACACATTTCTTGCCAAGGTTACAAAGCTAGTGAGCGGCAGAGCCAGGACCTGGTCTGTGAGCCTCGGAAGCTTCAGTGTGCTCATATCAGTTTCCTTTTGCTGCTGTAACAAATTACCATAATTTTTGTGCCTTAAAACAACACAAAATATCTTACAGTTCTAAAGGTCAGACATCAAAAATGGGTCAACTCCTGGAAGCTTGAGGGGAGAATCTGCTTCCTTGCTCTGAAATCGAGCAGGACCCTACAGGACCTTCTAGGGGACAGACCTCTGTGTCCCCCGCCTCTTGTTTACAGAAAACCTTTAGCCTCCTAGGCCTTCCCCAAGTTCCCAAGAGCAAATTTAATCACAGAAATGAGAAAATGCAGAAACAAAGGAAAACAGTCAAGCAAGACAAAAGAATTATAGTTTAGCCACAAAACAAAGTCCAGACCTTTAGTTCCTCTTCAAGGGCTACAGATAATATCCTGAGCCATATCCTTGAGTTGGTTTGCAGATACTAAAAACCCCACAGGTGGAGGAAGTTAACTACATGATGACCACCAGCACGGAGACCCCAGATCAGTTAGAACCAGAAGGTTGATGACTGAAATTTCTGAAATACCTCCCAGTTACCTCACCACCAACCAATCAGAAGAACGTCCACGAGCTGATCAGGCAGCCTGCAACCCTCTCCCTCAGCTTGCTTTTAAAAACCCTTCCCCAGAAGCCAGGGGAGAGTTCAAGTCTTTTGAGCCTAAGCTGCCCATTCTCCATGCTGGGTGCCTTGCAATAAACACTGTACTTTCCTTCACCACAATCCAGTGTCAGTATATTGGCTTTGCTGTGCATGGGGCAAGTGGACCCAAGTTTGGTTTGGTAATCCACATTCCTTGCCTCATGGCCCATTCCTCCATATTCAAGGCCAGCAATGGAGCATCTTGAAGTCTCTCTCTCTGTGACATCCACTCCAACATTACATCTCTTTCTCTGACTCTGACCCTCCTGCCTCCTGTTACCATGGCTGTTAGTCTTGAGCTCTAACCCTCCGCCTTGCTTGAGGGGATATAAGCTGCAGAGAAGTGTTATCGTATTTTACAGGAGACCACCAGAAGAGAAAAACAAGAGCCCACCAGAACTGGTTCGAATCAGCAAGGGCCAAGATGGCAGAAGCCCCAACCTCCAGCAGACCGTGAACTTCATTATATGCTCACTGTAATACATTAGCAGCTAAATGACACCCGCCAGCACCGTGACTGTTGACAGTTGCCATGGCAACAGCCGGAGGAGGGCATACAAGGACTGAAAAGGGGTGTTGTTCCAGTACTGAGCATACCACACCCCTATTCTCAGAGAAGTCTTGTACATTTCTCCCTCTCTTTATTCAATTCCCTCCCTTTTGCCTCGACCCTCCTATATATACGGTGTCTCAGACCAAGGCGGGTTGAGAAGTTGATTTTCGAACTAAGTCCCCGCTTCTCCATTCTCTGGCCATGGAATAAAGCTTGTGCTGTTTCAGCCTCAGCGTCAGTTTCGTCATTGGCTGTGCGAATCCGAACAGGAAAAGCACCTTCCCCACCAAGGCAGGGGGGCTTCAGCCTGGCTAGGGCCTAAGTGGTGATCCATACGACCAATCTGGCAACACTGCCTCTTATAAGGACCCTGTGGTTACACTAGGCCCGCCTGGATAATCCAGGATCAGCTCCCCATCTCAAGATCCTTAATTTAATTACCTCTGCAAAACCTGCTTTTGACAAGCAAGGTAACATATTCACAGGTTCAGGAGATTCAGATGTGGCCATCTGGCCTCCTTTTCTTGGCAGGATAGTTTTGAGATCCCTCACGGTGCTGTATTTGGTGGTAGCTCATTCCTATTTTTGCTGAGGACTGTGTGTGTCTGCCCTAACTGATGCGACCACTCTACCAATGAACATTTTGCTCTGCTGGAAGTACTTCCCCAGCTACTCTGGAATTCAAATCAACATGTACTGGAAAAAGAAAGGGAGAAACCGAATATATGAATTTAAACAATCACGTTTTGGTAGAGCAAACACGTTAGCCTCTAACCCGAAGTTGCAAGACAACGTGTTGCTCTCTGTGGCACTGCAGGTAAATCACGCTGTGCGAGGCTTTGGCATCATTACCAGCTTTCTCTGACACACGACTTTCAAATGGCATCTGAAATTGGCAAATTAAGCTAGAAATATAATGTGGCAATAGAAATGAGACATTTTGATTTTCTAAGATACTGTTATTGAAGATGAATTATAATGCTAAGCTTTGGAGAGAAAGCCCTCATTCACATGAGCTGTACTAATTAATGTTTGTTTGATATCACAATCCCCTGGTCTCTTGCCCTTCCCAAGAAAAAATACTGTGCGAAATAAATTTATTTCTATGAAGAAACAGAATGTAACTTCATGAATCACTTTAAAAGAGGTGTTTTGCCTGATTGCTCTCTCCCACAGTGTCTCTGGAAGACAAATAAGTAAAACATTGAAAAAGAATAAGGGATGTAGGAAAAGCAAATTTTAAGGTCAGATTTTAAATTTCTAAGTGCTATGCTAGACAGGGCTAATACAGTTAACTTCAAACTGTAATGACAGCCTTTATTAACATTAAATCCAACACAGAAAAATAAACTTTCCTCACATGTTGACCACGTGCCAGGCACTCTTCCAAATATTGTAGGTCTATCAACTCCTTTAAGCTTCCCAGTGATCTTCAAAGCTCTGGCCTACTGCTATTATGATTCCCATTTTACAGATGTGAGAACAGAGAGGCTGAGCAACTTGCCTAAGGTCACACAGCAGAGCCACAAATTGAATTTAGGATCTTGACTCCCTAGGCTGTGTGCTCAGCCACTGTGCCATCACTGCTTCTCAATAAGTCTTCACAGAAAACATTCCCGCATGGCAATGAACAGTTTTAATTATAACAGGAAAAAGTATAGATGGAAAGAAGGAAAACAGTCACCCAGCATCCCACTTAGCTATTTTTCTGGTGACTTTTCTCTACGTGCATACATATGTGCAAACAGCAAGAGAGATGAACACAAATGTGCATCAAAAGACCCAGTCAGAAAATTCTGTCCAAAGGACAAAAAAAGTCACCCAGAATCCCACTTTCATACCCCTTTAAAAACTGCATCGAAAACTATAATAACCTAGGGGAAAGAGCATGAGGATGATAAGCTGCCTTCCTCATTAAATGAGATAATCATTCCAAAGTGAGTTGCAGAGACCTGGGTTGTCAGTGAACGTAGGCAGAGTTTTTGACTTCAGAGGATTAACTTAAACCCTTTACAGATTCTCAAGCCGGTGCTGATGCAAGGCTGCAGAGTATGAGAGCTACGTGCAACCAACCTACGACTCACTCAAACCAGATTCTCTTTTCCCTTGTGTGTAGGTATCCACACAGCAATACACTGTCCCAGACTGTTACCCTATATTTCTGTTACTTATTTTCCTCTTTCCAGGAAGACTGCCTCTTCTATAAAAATAAATGTTGGGAGCAGGGAGGAAAGGAGGGAAGGAGGGAGAAAAAAAGGGAGGGAGGGGCAGAGAAAG
Organism: Delphinus delphis; assembly: GCF_949987515.2. Taxonomy (NCBI): domain Eukaryota; kingdom Metazoa; phylum Chordata; class Mammalia; order Artiodactyla; family Delphinidae; genus Delphinus; species Delphinus delphis. Next base: position 8,044,681 of record NC_082697.1, on the reverse strand, counting down.
AGAGAGACAGAAAGAGAGAGAAAGACTTTTTCAATTTTCAAGTTTGTTCCTATGCCCTTCCTACACACTCCTTGCCCTTGTGCCCCATATTAAATAGGGGCATAAAAACAACAACAACAGTAATAATACAGATAAAATGATGATAAAGAAAACCATTTCTGTAGGGCATATTATATTCTCAGTGCCTCTCAATTTTTTGAGAACACCTACAGTTTGCAAATTATAAAAACAATATGATTCTCATTTCAAAGTCTGTGCATCTCAACAGCCAGCTTTACACTGTTCTCATCAAAGGCCGCTGCTGTCAGTACAATCCATTCTGTGCACATCAAAGTAGAAGCTTGACTCACAAGGTTGAAAGGCAGGAAGAGACTTGTGACATGATCTCATCCTGTGGTTGCCAATCCTGGCTATGCGTCAGAATCTTCTAGAAAGCTTTCAACAGTTCAGATCCCCAGGCCTCAACCTTAGGGTAGTCTAGACAGAGGCTATGGGCTGGGACCTGGGCATCTAAGTTTTTAACAAGCAACCTGGGGGTATAATGTATTAAGAAATACAGGACTCCCCTGGATGTCCAGTGGTTAAGACTCTACGCTTCCACTGCAGGGGGCATGGGTTTGATCCCTAGTCGAGGAACTAAGATCCCACAAGCAGTGCAGCGTGGCCAAAAAATAAATTAAAAAATAAATCTATATTTGGCCTTCATCTCTGTTCCTGGCACAGAGCTCCTAAAACTTAACTTTAAGAGCCATGAAGAAGACTTTTATCATTCATAACAAGCCAGCCCCTTTTAACCACATCTGAGTTTATGTTATTGAGGTGACTTTGGAAAAGCCCCTAAGGATGGGGGCCCCGGTTGCCAGGGGAACAAGTCATGTGATTAGAGGCCTGGGACTTTCAGCCTCACCGCCCCCCATCTCCAGGGAGGGGAGAGTAGCTGGATATTGAGTTCCACCATCAATGGTCAATGATTTAATCACGCATGCCTACATAATAAAGCCTCCACAAATGTCCCTAAAGAACAGGGTTCAGAGAGCTTCTGGGTTGGTGACCACGGGGAGGTGCTGGGAGGGTGGCTTGTCCAGAGAGGACATGGAAGATCCACTGCCCCATCCACTGCCCCCAGGATTCCCTCCCCCATACCTTCCCCTACGCATCTCTTCCATCTGGCCATTGCTGAGTTGCATCCTCTTATAATGAACGGGTAATCTAATAAGTACGTTGTTTTCCTGTGTTCTGTGAGCAATTCTAGCAAATGACTGAATCTGAGGAGGAGATCGTGAGAACCTCTGATTTGTAGCCAAGTAGGAACAGAAGTTGTGGGTGACCTGGGGACTCCCCACTTGCCATTGGCAACTGAAGTGGGAGGTAGTCTTGTGGGAGTGAGCCCTTTACCTGTGGGAGCTGCTGCTAACTCTGGGTTGATGGTGTCAGAACCGAACTGAATTGTGGGACACCCAGCTGGTGTCACAGAATCACTTGTATGGAAAACCCACACATCTGGTGTCAGATGTGGTGTGGGTAGCAGAGCATAGCGAGGGGAAACAGAGAGCAGTTATTTTTCTTACACTAGGAAATTCTAAAGCCGCTGGAACCAATGCTATGATTCATCTCATTGTTCAGGAAATGAAGCTGAAGCCCAGAAACTTACATGTAAAGGACAGCAACCATAAGCCTCATATAATCATGATAGCTAATACATACATAGCACTCACTATGTGCCAGGCACTGAAAGATACACTTGTATTATATCTGATATCTGTGTTGTAGGTACTGTTATTATCCCACTTCACAGACAAGGAGGCTGAGGTTCAGAGAGGTTAATTAACTGGCTCAAGGTCACACAGCTGGTAGGTGGCAAAACCAGCAGTCTGATTCCAGAGTTCATACCCTCAACCACTGGGCTATACTGCCTCATATAATTTATAGATATTCCTCACATCGTAGGACTCAGTCATTTTTGATGCTTTGAAGTTATAGCCTTATACTCCAGAATGAAATCAAATTGGTAAGTTACATTGTCCAGTTTTAATACTGCCCTCTGTCGTCTTCTATATTTTACTTGTTTCTTTGGAATTCCTAAGTGCTGGGTAATATGTAAAATGCTTGGTGAATGATCTCCTTGAGTCCTCTCAGCAATTCTGTGAGCTAGGTGTTCTTATCCCCACTTTACAGATGAGAAAACCGAGGCTTAGAAAGCCAAACGACTTGCTCCAGGTCACACAGCTAGTAAGTTGCAGGACAGGGATTTTCACTTTGGTCTGTCGGACTCTGAAGAGGCCAGACTCTTAGTGTTTCTACTGTATTGCTTTTAATTCATTGCTGTAAAGCCTCGGCCTCTTCCAGGCATCATACATACTCAAGAGAGATGAGTACTGTTAAGAGTTGAATTGCCGAGGAGCTTCCCTGGTGGCGCAGTGGTTGAGAATCCGCCTGCCAATGCAGGAGACACGGGTTTGAGCCCTGGTCCGGGTGGATCCCACATGCCATGAAGCAACTGGGCCCGTGTGCCACAACTGCTGAGCCTGCGCTCTGGAGCCCACGGGCCACAACTGCTGAGGCCCGTGAGCCTAGAGCCCGTGCTCTGCAACGGGAGAGGCCGCCGTGGTGAGAGGACTGCACACCACTGCCAAGAGTGGCCCCCACTCGCCTCAACTAGAGAAAAGCCCATGTGCAGCAACGAGGACCCAATGCAGCCAAAAATAAATTAAAATAAATAAATAATTAATTAACAACAACAAAAAAGAGTTGAATTGCCAAGGAGATGAAGTCCTAGCCCCCAGTTCCTATGACCTCATTTGGAAAGAGGGTCTTTACAGAGGACCAAGTTAAGATGAGGCCAGTGGGGGTGTGCCCAATCCCACAGGGCTGTGTCCTCATAAAAGGGGGAGGTTTGGACACAGAGCGGAGAAGGAAGATGCTATGAAGACACAGGGAGAGCACCACGTAGAAGCCAAGGAGTGCTTGAGGCCACCAGGAACCAGGGCACAGGCAGGGGAACAGATTCTTCCGCAAAATCTCAGAAGGCACCAACCCTGCCCACACCTTGATTTCCAACTTCTGGCCCCAACACGGTGAGACAATACATTTCTGTTGCTTAAGCCACCTGATTCGTGACACTGTGTTTGCAGCCCCAGGAACTAATACAAGTGTCTTCCACGTGAGTCTGTGGCTTCAACTCTTCCATCTTGTTTCACCATCAACAGGGATCAGCAGACCCTTCACCATCCCCCCAACCCCCAGGAGGAGCAGTCCCCACATGACACTGACCTTCATGGTAGAGTTGAACAGAGTGGGTGGATACCATCACCGGCATCCCATTTTGACCACACTTGTCGCCAGATGCCACCTGGAACAGAACATGTGGCAGTATTAGCCGAGTCTTTGGGGAAAGTCGGAAAAACTCAAGGCCGCAAGGGTGCCTCACAAAATTCAAGTCTGCATTTCTAGGAACTACCCCGTTTTCTATCACGCCTCAGAGAAACTCTATAACCCGCTGCAAGGACTGGACTCCTGTGTTGATAAGAGCTTTGAATGGTCTCTACCTCCTTTCAATGAGCCCCACAGCACGAGCAGGACAGACACCCTCGTACAGATGGGACACACAGGCAAACTGGGGTGCTGGTGTGACCAGGGAAGGGACAAGAACTTGACATGCTGTGAGGTTAACCACACTCCAGGGTCCTGCACACAAGCACAGGCGTCTCTCGTCAAATACAGGAAGTTCGTTGTTGCTATTTTTCTGCTCCGCGTCCACTCCTTCCCCTGCACTGTTACAACCCCCTTCCGATTTTAGACCACTGCCCTGAATTTTTTTCTCTTCTGTTATTTACTGTAGACATTTAAAAAGATTATACATATATATGTATGCACAGATGTACACATATATACACACGCACATATACACATACTCTCACATGGAAAGGAGAAAAGGTTGCAAAAAAGAATGTATGTTATATAATGTCATTTTAGTAATAAAATAAATTATACCTCTAATAGTTGGCATTAACTGAATATTGATTATATGCTAAGTACTTTGCATATCGTGTCTTATTTTGCCAATACTATTAGTAGTATAATATATGTTAATAAGTGAAGAGAGAAAAAAACCTAAAAGACTAAATACTCACCTCCTGATGATGGGAAACTACTGGGGAGATGTGAAAGATGTTTCTTTTCTTTATATTTTTGTAACAGTTTTGCTTAAAAGAAACCTGTGTTGGGAGTTCCCTGGCAGTCCAGTGGTTAGGACTCGGTGCTTTCACTGCCAGGGCCCAGGTTCAATCCCTGGTCGGGGAATTAAGATCCCCCAAGCCACATGGTGTGGCCAAAAATAAATAAATAAAAATAAAAGAAGCCTGTGTTCCTGAATTTATCATTAACCCCACCAAGAAATCATAAAATTGAAATATCAAACTCATGAGATCATTTGGGTCTGAGGTCATAACAGGCATCCCTGGGGTAATACTTGGTGTGCAAATTGATTTACTTGGCTCACAGAAGTTTTGTTTGTTTGTTTTTTTTAAGTATTTTGGAATCAGTTGCCAATATTTAAAAAATCAGGAGGTTGCATTAACACCATTTTCCAGCTTCACATGAAAAATAAGTCTCTGGGAACGTGCTGAGGGTGAAGTTGGTCAGAACCAGCTGTCTGCAAACGGGCTTCACCCTCCCGCTTTGCTCATTTTTGTCACTGCCTGGTCCTGGAGGCCAGAGGCTCCCAGACTCGGAATCATTTGGGGATCTTGGGAAACTACTGATGGCAGGGCCCCTACCCGGAGGTTGTGTTTTAGTTGGTCTCAGGTGGTGCTGGGCATCGGGCGTTTTCACCATTTCCCAGGGATTCTAATACGTGGTCAGGTGTGAGAACCTTCTCTGACTGCAGCCTTCTGTTCTGAGCAGGAATTCCCTCTATGCTGTGATCAATATCAGTTCGTAGGTATTACCTCCTCCTACAATGATCTCCATGTCTAACTGGGCTCTAGATCTTAAACTGAGTTGATTGCAGAAGCACTGGTGGTGGACATGTAGCTTCTCTGCTGCCTGCTTGTAGATCTAAGGTCTAAGGAGAAGCATTTGGGTGTCCCTGGCCTCAGCCCTCCAGAGCAATCTTCTAAAGGAGGGATTCACAAACAAGAAGTTCTACCCGTCGGCTGAACACGCAACAGCTGAGGAGCCTTGAAAATCCAGGTGCCGCCCTGGTTCCCACACACAGATTCTGATTTCATTGGTCTAGGGTACAATTCCAGCCTCACGATTTATGTTTAAGTTTCCCAGATGATTCTAATGTCCAGCCACGGCTGCAAACTGCTGATCAAAAACTGGGGTTCTCATCCTCAGCACTGCTGATACTTCGGGCTGGATCATTCTCTGCTGTGGGGCCGTCCTGTGCATTGCAGGGTGTCTAGTAGCATCCCTGGCTCTACCCACTAGATGCCAGTAGCACTACCCGAGTTGTGACAACCAAGAAACATCTCCAAACACTGCCAAGTGTCCCCTGGTGGGGAGGCAAAATCACCCACAGCTGAGAACCCCTGGTCTAAACCCACCTGGGAACAGAGATCAGATTGGCCCCAGGGGAACCAATCACCATGGAGACAGGTTTCATAGGCTCCCAGCCCTGCAATTTCTGACTCAGCAGGCCTTGAGCGGGGCCTAAGGGCCTGCACTCTTAACAAGCTCCTTGATGGGTTCTGGAGGTTTGAATACAACCGAACAACCCCTGGGAAAAGCAGCATCAACCACGCCTCTGTGATGAGCCCTGGGCAGGCTGTTTATTCTGCCGTTACCCCCAACTCTCCCAACTAGTAGCTAATGACCCAGTGACCATAACTACACCACCTTGTGAGTGTCCGCTTCCGAGTCGTTCTCTTGGTCCTCGACTCTTTGGGGAACACTCATTTGGTTACCCATTGTTCCTGCAACAGAGAAAAAGAGAGACACAGAGAAAAATGAAAACCCAAGACCAGCAGAAGTCTCACTCCTGCCTATAAAACTAAGGTGCAGAGACTGCCAAGGTATTGTGGGTATATTATCACAAGCCCCAGGTAGACCAATTGCTTGTGTTTATTTTGGGGAATGAGGGGAGATTTTGGGCTCATAAATTCAACAGAATTGAAGTCAAATGCAGCCCCAGTTTTCAATTACATTTCTTTGCTGGGAGAATATTATCATCTCAAAAAGGATATTCCGTGTAGATAACATTTTCTTCTTTCTTAGCCAGTCACAACTATTATATCAAGGAGATTTTAGAATGGGGACAGTTAAAATAATACTTATAATTTGTAGTATTCTCTGACCCTCAAACTAAATTTAGTCCTGTTAAAACCTCTCATAGGACTGGCTTTGTTTTTCATAGCATTTAGCACTACGTGTAATTATGTGTTTATTTGGCTATATCTTCATTCATTTATTGATTCAACAAATATATAGTGAGTGCCAGCTCTGTACCTTACGCTGTGCCACACACTAGAGTTACAGCTGTGAATTAAATGGATGAGGCCCCCGACTTCATGGAGCTGAAATCTGTCGGGTGGACAGACAATAAACAAACAGACAGTAAATCCACAAATCAGGCCGTTTTCGATAGTTCAAGGCAGCATGGTGCAGTGGTTATGAGCACAGACCGGGAGCAAGACAACCTGGGCTTGAACCCTCTCCCTGCCCCTCACTGCTGTGTGTCCTTGGATGAGTTGATTAGCCTCTCTGTGCCTTACAGGACTGCTACAAGGACACAATGAGTTAATGCTTGTAAAGCGGTTAGAATAATGTGTGGCTCTTAAGAAGCAATATATATGTTAATGTGTTATCAAAACACATAGGATTCAGTGCTATGAATAAAAAGGAAATTTGTAATGTAACAAGAGGGGGGCCACAGCAGAGGGCAAGAGGTGGCAGCACTGAATAGGATGGTTCTGGAATGAAGTAACAATTGATCTAGATTTGGAGGGCAAAACAGAGCATTTAACTTCTGTCTGCCTTCCCCAATAAGCTGTAAGCACCACGAAGGCAGGGACTGTCTGTCTTTACCCACTGTTGTATCTCCTATTCTCAGCACTGCATTTGCATTGATCAGGTGCTAAATTATTACTTATTAGTTGAGTGGAGGGAATAATCATTCATAACAACCCCTCACCCGGCAGGCAGGCGCTGAACTAGACACTTACCCACATTATCACTAAACCTCTCAAGAGCCTTGTTAGAACAGTAATGGTAACAGTTAACAATAATTTAGCATGTTCTCAGTTCCAAGCACTGTTTTCCAAGAGCGTTTCCTGTACCGTCTCATGTAGCCCTACACACCCGTGTGAAAGAGGTGTTGCCATCGTGTCCCTCTAGCTGAGAGGAAGCTGAGTCACAAGGAGGTAAATTACTTTCCAAAGGTCAGCCTGTTAAAGATGGTAGAGACTTTGTAAAACAATTATACTCCAATAAAGATGAAAAAAAAAAGATGGCTAGATTCAAACACCGGCTGCCTGTGCTCCCAACCACTGGAATGTTCCACATATAACTTTACAAGGGGAGGTAATAATATGTCCCACATATTATTACCTCCCCTTGTAAAGGAGGGAATTGAGTCTCCCAAACTCACCCAGGACACATCCAGAAAATGGCCGAGTGAGGATTTGACCCAGAGTATGTCTGGTTCCAGAAGTGGGACTCTTTCAGCCACTCCAAGCTTCCTTACTACCTAAAAGCTTTTCCACGCACACAAACGATTCCAGCGTAGCGTGCGTCTCCAAAGACCTGGCTGCTGGCTCATCTGCCCTGATGGCTCCCAGAATAACAGCCAGGGCTTTTGCTTTCTGGCTGAAAGCAGCCAGTGCATCTCCAAGGATTCCCATGGGCCTCTGGCCCATGGTATGAGTTTTTATGCCCCGGTAATAGACTCAAGTAATCAGAAATTGGGGAGGCCAGAAAAGGGCTTTCTTGGGGGAACCTGGTAGATATCAGAATCTGGGGATTATATATGTTTACTAACTACAACATGTAATCAGGCTGAGCAGTGCTAAAACATACAGGACACTAGTTATGTTGCAATATTTTCTATTTATAAAATCCAAGATATACATACTTACAATAGGCCATCACTTCATCTATAAATGGGACTTTATGAATATAATATTGAATATTCAAGGCCAGGGTCAGGAAATGACAGCTGGGGGACAAATCCAGCCTGCCGCCTGTTTTAGTATGGCCAGTGAGCTAAGAATGGGTTTTACATTTATAAGTGGTTGGAGAAAAAATCAGAAGAATCATAGATTGTGACACATTAAAATTATATGAAATTCAAATTTTGGTATCCATAAATAAAATTTTATTGGAAGACGTCCATGCCCATTCATTTATGTATTATCTACGTACGTCTGCTTTCACGTACTGAGGCAGAGTTGAGTAGTTGCAACAGAGACCATATGGCCTGCAAAGCTTAAGATATTTACTGTCTGGCCCTTTCTACAAAGTTTATCACTTCTGCTCAAGATCACCCTGGGTAACATATATACCCATTTTGCAAATAAGGAGATTGAAGCAGCTGGGAAGTTAAGTGTTGCCCAAATTGAGACTGACCAGGATTTGAACCCACTGTGTATAAAAATAATGACAACAACACTCTAACCATAGTAATGATAAGATAGTAATAATAATAATAACAACAACAAATTTGGTGAGTGCTTACGATGTGCTGAGAAACTGTTCTAAGAGCTTTACTTGCTGTAAATGAATTCATTCCTTATAGCAAATCAACAAGGCAGTGGCATCATCATTCCAGTTTTACAGATGAGAAAACTGAGCTTTGTAGGTTAAATTCCTCGACCAAGGCCACTTGCAAAAATGGACACACACTAGATGACATCTCCATCATCCAGGTTTTATAAAATTAAAAATTATTTACCAAAAGATTTACAAACTTTCAAAGTTCCTGTTATTCAATCTAAATTTAGTCCAATTTGGGGGCTACCTTCAATAAAAATATTTGAGGTTATGAAAAAATCTTTGGACTGGGAGAGATGTCATGTGTGCAAGCAGGAGAGAAATTTTTTCAACCCACAGAGTTCGGGTTCGAGTTCGGGTTCCATTACCCCAATCATTGCACTTTTAAGGAGCCTCTTGGCAGATTCAAGGCCAAATGGACTCAGAAAAGGAAAATCCATTTGCACGTCTTTTGCGGGGACAACTTGGACTCAGATAACATTGCTTTCCACCAGCAGTTACAACATATGTGTTGTGAAATTGCTCCTGCCCTTCCTTCAAATTCTGCGAGGAGCCTGATTTCCACGAGACAAAAACAGTTACTGCCACCTATTGGTCAATGTCAGTATCGGCAGAAATGAACATATTCAGCCTCCAGGGCAAGGTCAAAATGTCTGGGGAGGTCAAAGGAAACGGTTTTACATTTAGCAGTTAAACCTTCCGATAAAAGTTGGCAAGACAGTGGCAAGTCCTCTAGCCCCAAAGACAGTACAACTAATAAGACAATAATGATGATCACATCTGCCTTATGACGTGCCAACCCAGTGCTAAGAATTCTGGGTGGAGAGCACTGCAGCAGGATAAAAATGTGGGCTCTGGAGACAAACCACCAAGTTGAGAATCCCTGCTCGGCTACATACTGAAGGAGTGACCCTGAGCCAGCGACTGAGCCTCACTGGGCCTCAGTTTCCTCTTCTGTAAAATGGGGATAATAAGGGCACACACTTAAGAGTTTCATGGGAGTTAAGGCGTTAATACGTGGAAGGTGCCCCGAACAGGGTCTGGCAACGCAGTGAGTACCCTGAAGGTGTTCTTCATGATTAGAAGTATCACCATGATCATCACTGAGATTTTCAGTCATTTTCCCCCAGTTGTCTGATATGATCAACTAAAGAACTTTGCAGCACTTCTGATTCCCATGATCGTCTCACCAAAAAGTCAGGTTGGGGCCCTGGATCTGTATTTTTAGCAAATGCACACAGGTGATTCTCACGATCAGGCACATAAGGGGAAACACCGTGATGGGGAACATCAACCAGGTTGTCCCGGGAATGAGGGCATTCTGGGACGCAGGACTTTCCTGTTAAAGCTAGGAAAGTCCTGAGCAAACCAGGATAAGCTGATCACCCTGGAAGCCAGGTCGGGGACTCTGTGAGGCAAGGGCCCTTTTTATCCCCATTTAGCAGATGGTAAAACCGAGGCTCCAGGTGGTCCAGATGACAATTCCTGTCTGTGATGAAGTTTTCTCCAGTCTCCAACAAAGGAGAAACATAAATTAGATGACAAGTTTTTTCATCAAGAAAAACATATTCTTTGAAAGAGCTAGGTTTTATTTTGAAAAAAAAAAAAAAAGTTGAAGGTGATGTCAAAATGCCCCTTCTTTGATGAACTGATGGTGTGAGTTGTTTTGTTCTTATGACCTTATCTGACATTAAACACACGCCTCCATATGGCAGAAGGGTTTGTTTTTGAAATTGGACTCATGTTTGAGGGCCCAGCATTTGGAGAACATGGGGTAAGTCTTTGGACGGGGCTCATTCAGATGAGAAAGTCCCTTTACTTCTCCGCTTCCCGACCGTGTCCTTGAGGCCAGTCTTCAAACCTGGTTACACATTAGAATCACCGCTGGAGATTTAAATGCCCGGGCCCGGGCCCCAGCCAGACCCATTCCATCAGACTCCCCGGGGTGGGGCCCCCGCATCGGAATATTTTCAAGATCTCTGGGTGACTTCCATGAGAGCTGAGGCCAAGAGGTGCTGTTTTGGATATTCTGGGGAAGTGAGCATCCCCCAGGCCAGGGACCCTTCCGGATGCCGACTACCCTGGTACCCAGAACCAGCTCGGGATTCTCAGATGGAGGACGCGCATTGGCTTCCAGGTCCCACAAATCACAATCAGCCTGGGCATTTGAAAACATTCACAACCCTTTCAAAGCACTTCTTTTTTTTTTTATTGGCTGCACCGCCCATGTGGCATGTGGGATCTTAGTTCCCCGACCAGGGATGAAACCTGCACCCCCTGCAATGGAAGCATGGAGTCTTAACCACTGGACCACCAGGGAAGTCCCGCACTCCTTTTTGAGCCCTCTGTTTTGTCAGCCCGAAAATCAAAAGAAACCTCCTGGGTCTCCGGCTTTCCTTCCCTGAGAATAGGGGTGCAGGGCACACTTGCTCCTGGACAGCCTCACCTCCTGATTGGTTGTTGAGAAGTGAGGGGCACGTGCCCTGCGGGAGGAGGGTAGAAGGGCAGCCTGAGCGGGGAGCCATCACTCTCCTCCGTTTCTGGGCACCCCCTCTTCCCCCTCATGAAAAAGAGCTCTGGAGTGACACATGCCTCTGTAAACCCCACGATTGTGAGGCACTGGGCCCTTTCAATGCATTTTTCTTGTGGAAAATGACAGTATTCGTAACGGTGACAACAATAAGCATGTTCTGAGTGTTTCCTATGAGCCGAGCACTTCTTCTTTTTTTTTTTCGGTACGTGGGCCTCTCACTGCTGTGGCCTCTCTCGTTGCGGGGCACAGGCTCCGGACGCGCAGGCTCAGCGGCCATGGCTCACGGGCCCAGCCACTCCGTGGCATGTGGGATCTTCCCGGACTGGGGCATGAACCCGTGTCCCCTGCATCGGCAGGCGGACTCTCAACCACTGCGCCACCAGGGAAGCCCCCGAGCACTTCTGATTTGTGTGTATTGACTTCCCTTGGCCCTTTTGCAACCGCTCTCTGGGTTAGATGCTATTTTCTCAATTTTCTTTTTTTTTAATTGAATGAAAGAGTCTTTAAATTCTACAGCGCTTTACAATTTTCAAAAGTTTCACACACATGGTTTCATATAATCCCATAATAACCGTTTCCCCTCACCACTATATTGCCCCTCCCCCGTTCCCTCTCCCTACTGGTAACAATCCGTTTGTTCTCTATCTCTGTGAGTCTGCTTGTTTTTTTGTTTTAGTCACTAGTTTGTTGTATTTTTTAGATTCCACTTATAAGTGATATCATACAGTATTTGTCTTTCTCTGTCTGATTTATTTCACTTAGCAAAATGTTCTCCAAGTCCATCCATGTTGCTATAAATGGCAAAATTTCATTCTTTTTTACGACTGAGTAGTATTCCATTGTATATAAATGTGTGTGTGTGTGTGTGTGTGTGTGTGTGTGTATCACAACTTCTTTATCTATTCATCTGTTGATGGACACTTAGGTTGCTTCCATGCCTTGGCAATTGTAAATAATGCTGCTATGAACATTGGAGGGCATGTATCTTTTTGAATTAACATTTTTGTCTTTTTCGATATTTTCTCATTGTTTTTGAGAAACTGAGGCACAGGAAGGTTGTGACACTTACCCAACAATCTTTATACATCACAGTAGTGTGTGGGAAAGGTTAAATGAGGTAGGCACGTAGCAGGCACAGAGCTAGTATATTAAATTATATAATGTCTGGTGCATTTGGTCCCACTTATCCAGGACTATATATTTACATTTTATATTTCAGATCTTGTCATATTTCTTGATGAGTTACATTATTATATTAAAATGTTCTCCTTAGGGGCTTCCCTGGTGGTGTAGTGGTTGAGAGTCCGCCTGCCAATGCAGGGGACACAGGTTCGTGCCCTGGTCTGGGAAGATCCCAGAGGCCGCGGAGCGGCTGGGTCCATGAGCCATGGCCGCTGAGCCTGCACGTCTGGAGCCTGTGCTCCACAACGCGAGAGGCCACAACAGTGAGAGGCCCGCGTACCACTGAAAAAAAAAAAAAAGTTCTCCTTAGAAATATGCTTCTGTTTCTCACAATGATTCAAGAGCAGTGTTTCTCAAACTGGGGGCCCCCCAAGGGACATTTGGAAATGTCTGGAGACATTTTTAATGGTCATGACTCAAGATGGGAGGCTGCTACTGGCATTCAGTGGGTAGAGACCAGAGACGCTGCTAAACATCCTACAATGCACAGGGCAGCACCACAACAGAGAGTGATCTGGCCCCAATGTCACTGCGTGGAGGCTGAGCTGAAAAGAAAGCAGTTCATGCAGGGTTTAGCCCACTGGCTGGTGCACAGCAGTTGAGGAATAAAGATTAGCTATTATTATAAATGGTAAATAAAGTGTGCCATACTTTAGAAACAATAACACCTACTACTTCTACAGTGCCTTCTCTATGCTGGGTATTGCTCTGAATGCTTTTCTGTATTAACTCTCTGTATTAACTTTTCTGTATTAATTTTTTTTATGCTTTTCGTATTATATACTCCTAAGAACTTCATGAGGCAGATATTCTTTTGGTCCCCATTTTACAGATACAGAACCTAAGCCCAGGGACCCTAAATTTCTTGCCTAAGATCATGCTATGAACTGAATTACATCCCCCTCCAGATTCACATGTGGAAACCCTAGCCCAATGTGACTGTATTTAGAGATAGATTAGAGGAAGTTATAAGCGTGGGGCCCTAATCCTCTAGGATTAGCGTCCTTATAAGAGGAGACACCTAAGAGCTTGCTCTCTCTCTCCCACGTGAGAACACAGCAAGAGGGCAGAGGTGTGAGGACTGCAAGCCAGGAAGAAAACTTTCCCCCAAATCAGAATTGGTTAGGATCTTGACCTTGGACTTCCCAGCCTCCAGAATTGTAAGAAAATAAATATGTGTTGTTTAAGCCACCCAGTCTATGGTATTTTTGTTATGCAGCCTGAGCTGACCAATACAGATGATCAGCTAGTAAGAAGAAACATCAGGACTTAACCCTTGGCAGCCTCGTTCCAGAGTTCAAACTCTTAACTTTCTTACCTTTACTGTCTCCTCTGCCATATAACTTATGCTATATTTTATTTATTAATACAACATAGAATATTAAATATTTATTGCATATGTGTTTTTGCAGTGAGAAATTAAAATCATAACTAGTCAAGGAATGTAGCCAGATCTAAAGTGAGGAATAAAAAATTGAGAAGTCATCAATAATCTTTGGAAAGATTTAGCCCGAGGGCTTGGCAGTAGTCAGATGAGAAAATGTTAGTTTTTACTATTTATTTCTCATATTAATGTTATGATCCCATTAGCTCTGTGGTCTGATCCACAAGTAAATTGGCCATTCTGGAAGTTTCCTTTGAATCCCTCATTTACTCCAGCGATTTGTGTTCATGTGGCTTCATTTAATTTAATCAATTAATTAATTTTAAAGATTTTTAATTGAATAAATTTGATGTGTAACATTGTGTAAGTTTAAGGTGCAACACGTTACTTTGATACATTTATATATTGCAAGGTAACTGCCGATGTAGTGATATTTATCACATTACACAATTGTAAAGCAATATTATTTTCTATACTCATTATACTGTGTACTAGATCTCTATGGCTTATTTATGACTCGTTGCAAGTTTGTTCTCTTAGACACCTTCACTTTTATCCCCTCCTAGCCCTCCCACCACCGCCAGCATCTCCTCATTTTAGTTACAGCTTAACAGTATGCCATCCTCCTGGGAACAGATCAAACACCAAATATGGTACAACCTGCCCTGCAGCTGCCTTACCAGCCGGCAGCTAAATGACTGTTAAATGAAAGGAGGAGGTCCTCGAATGGTGGAATGGCGACAGAATTAGTCACCAAGTAAACAGAAACACCTTTGATCAATGCAATGGAATGCAGGCCAACTGTGGCCCTTCTCACCACCCACTGAGGGCGGTGTCAACATGGCCAGGCTGGCACACCAGCAGAAGCCCTCTGCCCCCCAACTCCAAAGGCAGGGTCAAGATGAATAAAGAGAACAGACCTGCTCTGCCAGGTCCCATAGTCCTGCATCTCCCCATGGTCCCCAGCACCGTGCTGGGAGCATGGGCTGCAGTGTGCAGTGGTGCAGGCTGCCACCTGCACGGGGGAGCACATGAGGACTGAAATCCATCCGTCTCTGTGCTCCCCAAGTCCTGTGCCCTGCGCCCTGGCATGGGCCCATGTGGGCCCAGGGGAAGGAGCTTCTTTATCAAAATGGTGCTGAGTGTTTTAGGAACGCTTCGTAACTGATGTCCTGCTATTGGAACACTCCATTGTGTTTGCATCCATTTACGCCTTGTTGTTCCTAGAAGGGTCAGAGCTCAGTATCTTATTCTGAGCGTTGCATCAACCATTTTTAAGCTAATAAAGATAGCAGGTAACATTAACTGCAGGCTTACAATGGGCTGGGCAGGGTCAGGAGTAGGGTGGGACAGGAGAGGCATCCGGGTGCAAAATGCAAGGAGGCTTCCCCCTCAAGGTTGGGTAGGTGCAGATGGGCACCTAAGAGTGAGTGCCTCCCTGAATTTTGCCTCCAAGGTGCCTGGGGCCAGGCTCTTTATTTACATTGTCTCTATTTTCTCTTTCAGCAGCCCACATTATTCCCCCATTACACAGATAAAGAAACTGAGGCTTAGTGACGCAAGCCCTTCATCCCTAGAAGATAAGCTCCATGAGGGCAGGCGCCTTGCTTTTCCTGCTTGCACAGAGCGAGCCCTCAACTCACCTTTGCTGATTAAATGGATAAAGGAGAGTAAAGTAATCCTGATCAGAAAGAAAGCTCTGGAGAGGCAGAGCTAAGGTTGAACCTGGTTCCACGTGACTCAGGCACTCAGATCCTTAACCACGTCCAGGCCCAGGTCTGGGCAGCAAAAGAAGCTGCTGACATGGTGACGCTCCACAAATGTTTAACCCGCCAGCAGCTCGGGCAGGCCTGTGGGAGCCGAGAGCAGCCCTCCCAGGTCTTTTCCAACCCTCTCCCTGTGCAACCCCATCACTGGAAACAAGCCAGGATGGGCTTTTCCAGGCCCATTACTCTCCTGAAGCACATGCCTTTTTCCTAAAAAGACAACCCTTCCCAAGTTTCAGAACCCTTTGGAAAAAACACCCACCATGATTTGGGACCCCTTAAATTGAAAACTACATTAGCACAGCCCTCTCTTGCCTTTTATTTAGGGAGAGAGGAAGGATCTATACACCCTAGGCATCTAAGGCAGTGCAATTGGCGCAGAGTGCCATGAGGATGGGGCCAGGTGCCCCCTGGTGTAAAATTTAAGGGGCACCAGAAAACTCAGCCATCAAGATAGACGATATATTTCACCACAATATTTAAAAAAACCAAAGTTAGTGCTGGGACTGATCCTATCTTTACTAAATATGTTGCTACTTTGTTCACAGTGGAGTTTTGGCATTGATCTTAAAATTTTAAACCATTGCCTTAAAATATAATTTATCTCGAAAACTGAGTTTTTTGGTGTCTCTTAAATTTTGCACCCAGGGTGAGTGCCTCACTCCTCTCACTGAAGTTCTGGCACTGATCGGATCCCAGTTTCACAACTTCCTTTCTGTGAGCTCTAGAAGGAGTTCCTACCCACGCCCTCCTCCAACCTCATTTTCCTAATTATCAGACGGCGATGATGATATAACAACAACAAAAATAACAGCTAACGTGTCAAGCGCACAGGTGTTCCCATGCGTTGGTCTCCTCAGCTCTCATGGCTGTCACTTCGATCTCGGTACTATGATAATGCCCATTTTATAGTTGAGGAAACTGAAGCCCAGAGAGTGAAGTCACCCGCCCCAGAGCAACCAGGCAGCCCAAGGTGGGACTGAGACTGGTCCCACCCTCTCGTCACCATGACTCTTCAAAGCAGGAAAACTTCTGAGGGCAATGCAAATTTCTGCAGTTGTGCTGCTGGGATTTGAATCAGCACCTACCTCAAGGGGCAGTCTTGAATGTTAACTAGGACAATTTATGTGAACAGCAGGATTCACAAAAGGCACTCGGGGAGTCCTTCTCCCTGTCTCCTTTACTTCCTTAGACAATGGCCCTAGACACAGACTCAAAGTTGGCTTTACTATGGGGGATTCTTGTCCTGATGGTGGTCCCCAAATCACACAGAATACCCTTCCACCTGCTGACTTTCCCCCAAGTTTTACACTTGAAATGACGCTCCACTGTTCCATGCAAATAGGAGCTGTTTCTGTTGCTTTGAACTTGACACTGCCCACATTGCCATTTAATCTTTGTATCCTTTCAGGTAAGGCTATCTTTGGGTCCATTTCACAGATGGTGAAACTGAGGCTCTCACATACCCAACACCACGCAGTGACTCAGCGGCAGAGCCGGGGTCAAGCGCAACCCTCTCTGACCCCTGGCTTCTACATTTCACTGCCTGCCACAAACAACCAACCCTCCAGCCATGCTTAAAGGATCTGGAAGCAATTACCTGCTGAGCCCCTGGTGGGAGTGTCTTCTGTCCTCTGGTGTCACCTGGAGCTGCTTTTACTTGGAGCGCTGTGTCTCCAGCTGGTGCTGCCCAGTGCCAGGCTGTCAACTGAGCCCGGCGGCTCCCTGCCCTTTGCTTCCTCGTCCGCAGCCTGCTGGCTGAATACACAGAGCAGGGCAAACACAAGTCTGGGTGGAGCCCTCCTCTCCCCGACTGCCCTATAGAAGCAGGTTCTCTTCCTGGATTCAGGGGCTGTCCTCACCTCTCCAATAAAACCCGAGTACCTGATTTCTTTTGTGCTAATGCCTCCCTGGCACCACAAGCATCCTGTCTGGTTGCCCTCACTGGCCGCAGCTGCTCGGGTTGACCTGGGTAGCTAATTCCCCTCCCCGGTAACCACGGGTCATGGGCAGAGCAGGGAAAACACGTTCTGTAAGGTTTTACCGTTCTGTCTGCCTTTCACCTTCACGCTTTCTGGAACACCCCCTCCGCCACCACCTAACCACCTAATCGGGAGGAAATAACATCTCACCCACTGCACCGCCCCCAGTCGCATAAACATCACTCCCAAAGGGCTTTGGATACTGGAAGGCAGGTAACCTAAGGGTGGCTTATTGCTCTGGAGACAGAGCCCGGCATTGGAAAAGGCATTCTTTTTCTCTGCAGGCCAGAAATTCCAGACAGGCTATTTATTTTATTTAATTCCAGCAAGGATATTTACTAAGGTGTCTTAGAAAGACATATGCAAGGCAGTATGAGAGCATAAATAAAAAGATAACAAAAGAAGATAGAAAAATAAGAGTGCGTACAGCAAACGGGACCAGCACCACATATAAATCTGCATGTGGATTTACAAACTTGCTATGAAGGCTTCACAGATGTGGCTTTGAGCCTCCTGATAGCCATTGCAAAAAGGGAAACATGATAAGTTATATTATTCAGTGTTCTTGAAAACATTCAGGAGAAATACAAACTAGTAATTATTGTGGCTTTATTCATTAATATGCACATCCAAGCACCCACCATGAATACTTGTTGAGCACTGGGCTATATATAGGCCTGCATTTAGAGTGGTGAGGAAAAGAGGCCCTGTCCCCACCCTGCCCGGGCTCATTATAATTAAACACAGAGTCCTACAAATAGAGTCACAGAGTAGGATCCTCATTATGAAACAAAAGCCGAGGCTGCTAAGAGAGAGAAACAGGGAGAGCTGGAGAAGGCCCCTTTCAGAAAGCCACATTTAAGGGACAAAAATACTATTGAAATAAAAACTGAATTCACAGCTGGATGCACCATAATTAGGTCTATAACCTCAAGTTCAGCTCAGCACTGTACCTTTAAATCTGGAATGTCATAAACCCAATTGCTAAGCAGCTGTCAGGCGCGCACACAGTGCGGACACAAGCACAGAGGCAGGCTGGCCTTGGGGGTCAAGGGCCTGGGCTCCCGGACCCTGGGTTCACACGTCACCAGCTGCTGAGTGGAACAAGCAGCTTGCCCTCCGCCCCCCTCAGTCTCTGCCGCCCCTCTTGGCTGCCAGTGCCTTGGAGCTGATTTGGTGCTGGTTTTTGTATCCCGACTCTCAGCACCCTGCAGAACGGGGTGACCACCTCCCCGCCGTCGAAGAGGTGCTGGGCAAGCACTTCCTGATGGGACCGCCCCCCCCCATCATTACTTATGACAATAAGTGCCCCATGGATGGCATTCTACTCTTTGCAAAGCATTTCACATCCACCCATCTCAGTTACGTCCACGCCATGATTAGGAGTTTGGCATCTGTTTTACGGGAGAATTAATTATATGAGGTTTAGGGCCGTGAGTGACTCGGGCCACGAAGGAACATCAGGCAGGGCACTTGGCATTGTGGCTGGTGTATCTTAGAATCTCCTCGAGTGTTACTGAGTAGTGGTAATGTGGGCAGGGCTGGCTACATGATGTGCAGGACCCAGTGCAAGAGGAAAATGTTGAGCCCCTCGCTCTGAAAGCAGGAAATAGTACTGGTAGACATCCTGAGATAGAAAGCGCTTTCCCTTCTTCCACAGTCTCTCGCTACGTGTTATGTATTTTATTTGCTATTCTAAGTCACTCTAAGGAAAGAAAAATTTTAAAAGTTATTAGCATGAGTTTTACCATTCATATTCTATTGTGCAATAGCGGTTTTAAATGCAGTGAACTCCTGTGCAGAATCTCCCACATCACACACTCGTATTTCGCCTTTTTACTAAAGCAGAGTAAATGCCACACACACTGACTCCGCTGTTTTGATTTTGCTTCTAGACACGCATGCATCCTACCAACAGCGCGTACTTTCAGTTTATGGAGGAGTGAGGAAGGGTGGAAAGGAAAAGAAGCTACTGGTTGCTCCATCTTTCCTTTTCTAAGTCATCATTTTTGCACATTGGCAGCGAGGTAACATGAGTAACAACTCATGCAATAGGGTTCTTCTGTTGTTCATACTTCTTAGACTGCATCGCCTTCTTTCTGCATTCGAGACAATTTCTGGTTTGAATGGAAACTGCGGCTTCTCAGGGCTGCCAGCGCCCCTACAAACTCGGCTGTAGCGACAACACACTGTACTTTATACTCACCTTGAGGCTTGCTAGACACCCACCCATCACGGTCCCCTGGGATTCTCTTCCTGTGGGGCACCATGAATGCTATCTGTGAACAGGCAGCCACAGGCAGCAGGCGTGTGTGCCGTGCTTCCTCTGCTCACGTACCTGCCGCCTTTTCCATCAGATGTTTTTTAAAGATTCTATTGTTTTAGGTTCACAGCAAAATTGAGAGGAAGGTATGGGGATTCCCCATATGCCACCTGCTTCCACACATGCAGGGCTCCCCCTCTATCAGCATCCCACGCCAGAGTGATACATTTGTTTCATTCACTGAACCTACACTGACACTTCATAATTACCCCCAATCCATAGTTTTGATTACAGTTCACTCTTGATGTTACACATTCTATGGGTTTGGGCAAATGTACAATGATGTGTATCCGCCATTGTAGTATCATACAGACTAATGCCCTGTCCAAAAGATCTTCTGTGATCTGCCTGTTCATCCTTCCTTCCCCCTAACCCTGGAAACCATTAATCTTTTTAATGTCGCCATAGTTTTCCTTTTTCCAGGATGTCATATAGTTGGGATCATACAGTTTATAGCCTTTTCAGATGGGCTTCTTTCACTTAGAAATATGTATTTAAGTTTCTTCCATGTCTTTTCATGGCTTGCTAGCTCATTGCTTTTTAGCGCTGGATAATATTCCATTGTCTGGATATACAAGTTTATTTATCCATTCACCTTCTGAAGGACATCTTGGTGACTTCCAAGTTTTGGCAATTATGGATAAAGCTGCTATAAACATCTATGTGCAGGTATTTGTGTGAACACAAGTTTTCCATTCCTTTGGGTAAATGCCAAGGAGTATGATTGTTGGATCACATGGTACGAGCATGTTTACTTTCATAAGAAACTGACAAACTGTCTTCCGAACTGGTCACAACATTTTGCATTCCCACGAGCGATCTAAGAGAGTTCCTGTTGCTCTACATCCTCATCAGCATTTTTATTTATTTATTTATCTTGGCTGCGTTGGGTCTTCGTTGCTGCATGCGGGCTTTCTCTAGTTGCGGCGAGCAGGGGCTACTCTTTGTTGCTGAGCGCAGGTTTCTCACTGCGGTGGCTTCTCTTGTTGCAGAGCACGGGCTCTAGGTGCATGGGCTTCAGAAGTTGTGGCGTGTGGGTTCATATTTGTGGCTCACAGGCTCCAGAGAGCAGGCTCAGTAGTTGTAGAGCACGGGCTTAGCTGCTCAGCGGCATGTGGGATCTTCCCAGACCAGGGCTCGAACCCGTGTCCCCTGCATTGGCAGGCGGATTCTTAACCACTGTGCCACCAGGGAAGGGAAGTCCGCTCACTAGCGTCTGATGTTGTCAGTGTTCTGGTCTGACCATTCTAATAGGTTGTCCCATCCAATTTTGCTTCCACAACACGAGTTCAAAGATAAAATTGTTAATAATTTCAAGATGGTGACCACAGAGTGTTAAACCAAGCTCAGGGCACTGGCTGGAGGTAGCAGTGAGTTGACAGACTTCTTGGTGGAAGAATTCACTTCTGACCGTCCACATGGCAGGAGTTGCTCCTGGCCATGCATATTTTAGGTGGTGTTCATCATCACATCTCATGACCTGGTTCTCCTCTTAATCTTTCTTTACCATCTCCACCCCTCTTCAAATATTACAAACTCATGAAGTTGTCAGCTCCTGTTATCAAACTGCTTTCCTGGAATCTGGACTGGAGCTGGTCCCTCTGCTGAAGATTCATCGGAAATCTGAAATCTGAAGTGTCCCTGGCAACTTTTCCAGGCCTCCTCCGGCGAGCACTGCAGACACTCCTCCTTTCTACCTGCAGGCCTCTCACTCATTCTGAGCTGATTTCAGCCGTGTTTTTGATCACTGACCCAGAGGGGGGAATGACCCAGACATCACAGTGTGGTCATGCATGCCCATCCTGCTTTGGCTGAGACACTAAATCTAATACATGTGTCCACTCTTCACTTGGCATTCTTCAGATCACTTTCTTGTACATTACCTGATGTGCTCCTTAGTAAAATCATATGACATAAGAGGTATCTACTTGGGTAAGGAGGAAACAGAGGTTCTGAGAAGACAAATGTCTTGCTCCAAATTGAACTATAGACTGACACTGGAGTCAGTTAAAGGCTAAATCCAGGGCCCAGCCTTGATTAGAAACCCAGGCTCTGGAGCCATGCAGTCTAAAAAAGAATCCTGGCTTCGGGAGCTGATTGGCTGTGTGACCTTGAGAAGGTAGATTGCCCTTTCTGTGCTTCAGTTTTATCGTCTGCTAAATGGGGGTATTGGCAGCAGCACCCTGACTTGTGGGAATCAAATGAGATAATTTGATTATTTCAAATGAGAAAATACTTCACACACTGCCTGGCACAAAGTATGGTTCGGAAGGGTTTGGAAAGAAAGGGATGACATTAGCTTCTATATGACAGCACTGATGAGAAGGGAGATCTTGACCTCATGGATCCTAGTCTAGACTTGGGAGCTAGATTTTGAGCATGGACGGGGTAAGGGAGCTCACACAGTCTAACCCATCTGATTCTGCAGACCAGCCTCCAACACCAGCTTTGCAGTGGTCTCCGCACCCACATGCTTATTCAGAGTCTACAGGGACATAAAGGCCGTAGGAGGACCCGCACAGCTACGGAGAGGCTGCCGAGAAGGAGCACAATCTACACGGACTGGCATGGAAATTAAACACCATGTTAGATTCCCACAATTTTAGTCATTTGTTTCTTTCTTCTAATCGTTAGAATTAATGGCTTCCCTGCTAACCCCTGTTCTTGAGGATGGCAAGGGGACAGGACTCCCATCTTCCTAGCTCGTTCCAAGACTTCATTACCACGAACATAGGATAAAACTGTCTAAATATCGTACTGTTGTCAACGTACTGTGCTTCAGAGACTTCAGTCAGAAAGCTGTTTTAAATTAGAAGCATCTGTAAATACTTCTGCAAATAGAGTTGGAAATACGGTATTATGAGGTGCTAATAATTTTCCCTCCCTGTGTGATTTCTCGTGGGGTTTTCCTGCTCACACTGAATGAAGTAAGAGGCAGAGAACACAGATCGGAGGGCAGGCAGGGTTTGTTTTGTTTTCTTTTCCTGCTTTCAGAAAGGTGGACGGGGTTTCCTGGGCAGGAGTGTCAGAAAACCACCTCAGGTCTCCCTCTGTATTAGAGCAAACATGAACAACGACACAGATGCCAACTAGAGATTTCCTTCTGTGGGGACTTCCAGAATAGAGAAAAGGTTACTGTGTCAGAGAGACACAGGCCGTTACTGTATTCATTACGGCCGTGTGGGTGTAAGAGGTATCTGTAGCCCCTGTAGCTGGGTACCCCCATCTCCAATCTTATAGATGGGCGTGGATATCCCTACGTCGATTATTTCACTTTCTTAATAGTAGCACTTCAGACTCAGGTGACACTTCCAAGGCATAATTTCTACGGTTTCCTTTCCCCTTCCTGGCCAGTTAGCTTATTCCCATCACCATGGGGAAAGTGTGTGAATCTTCGGGAAAAGTCCTCCATTTTCCCAGAATCCATCCCGCGAGAGCCCAGAGCAAATCGCACCTGGACCTGCTTATCATGCTTGCAAACGACAAGTGGATCAGATTCTCACCGCGAGAGGAGCAGAGAGCCCGGGGCCAACTGTACTCGTGCAGGACAGGGTGATGTGCAGATCCCACCCTTTCTTCTTACGCCGTTAACTTAGGATTTTCTGCTTTGGTCGTCATCCGCAATGGATGGATGGATAGAGACTTCATTACATGAGGAGAGTGTTCAGAGAGTCTCTTTACAGAGGCTCCAGAGTCCAATGGAAGGACAGGGTTTAATCTCAGCTCTGGCACTGAACTAGCCATGTGGCTGCAGGGAATGCTGCAAGGCCTGCCCGGACGCCCCCTCCAGGACTGAGCGCTCGGTCCCAGCTTCTGGAAGGGCTGGCTGTGGATGGCTCTTTCTCTCTCTGGAACTTGCTCTGCCTCAGATCAGCCCTTCCCTGGGCAGTCAGCATCCTATGACTGGTTAGTATACATATAAAGACCTGGTCACCTTGCTTCAGTGGGGACAGCCCTGAAAGGTGGGCTCAGCTCCAGAGCTCCCTGTCGGATTGACAGTGTTTCCCTTCTCCCTCTGCCCAGCCCCACCCCCTTTACCCCGCCCCCCCCAACCCCAGGAGTGGTTCACAAGAGCACACCCCAATAAACTCCCGACAGGCAAATCTCCATCTCAGAGTCTGCATCCCATGGAACCAATCTATGATAATGACCTTAGGAAAGTTGATTTTTTAAATTGAGATGCACATGGGAAAAAGTGAAAAAAATAATTCAAAAGGTTACTCAAACAAATGTAAACAAACAAAAAAATGGAGCTATCACTCCAACTCTCCTAGGATGACACCCTAGAGCTACATAATTTTTTTAAAAATTAATTAATTAATTTAAAACGTCTTTATTGGAGTATAATTGCTTTACTATGGTGTGTTAGTTTCTGCTTTATAACAAAGTGAATCCCTCTTGCATCTCCCTCCCACCCTCCCTATCCCACCCTTCTAGGTGGACACAAAGCACCGAGCTGATCTCCTTGTGCTATGAGGCTGCTTCCCACTAGCTAGCTATTTCACATTTGGTAGGAGCTACACACTTTCTTGTGGATAATTTATGATGGCGATTCTCAAAGTGTGGTCCAGGAATCTGTGGATGTCTCTGAGCCTTTCAGGTGGGCCAAAAGGTTACACAGTCTTCATAATATCACTAAGATGCTATTTGCCTTTCTCTCGCTCATCCTCTCACATCTATAGAGACAATAAAAAGTTCATTATATGGTTTCAGATTTCACACTACAACTAACCTTAAGAAACTGTCCTTTGTCAAGTTTTGGCGTGGCATCATGGCACACTACCCACAATTATTTGAAGAGGCTGTTAAAATACTTCTTCCTTGTCCAGCTACAGAACTGTGTGGGGCTGGATTTTCTTCCTATACTTTAACCAAAGCAACATATGGAAACACATTGAAGTAGAGCAGATATGAGAATCTAGCTGTCTTCTCGGAAGGCAGAAATTTAAAAGACTGGCAAAAATGAAACACTGTACCATTATTTCTGCCTTTTGTTTTCAGTTTTGGAACAAACCAAATAGTTTTGTTGGAAGCTTTTGGAAAAAGAGTTCTTTTTATAAAATGTTATTTTTGTTAACATGGAAAGGGTTTATTATTTTTTAAAAAATGAATTTATAAATATTTTTTAAATTCTTAGCTTTAATTTCTAATATGGCAAATTTTGGTAGCTCTAATCCACATAAATAAAAGCACTCTGGGGTCCTCAGTAGTTTTTAACAGTTTAAAAGGGTTCTAGAGAACAAAACTTCAAAAACTGCTCCTCTCTTTTCTCATTACAGAAGGAATAGATGCTCATTATAAAATATGCAGGGAGCAAACGTATAAAAGGAATACTAATCCATAACCCTATCACTGAGAAATACTCTCTTTTGGTATTTCTCTCATTCCATGTCAATATCACAAACATTACTGATTCTGAAATACTGTTTTGAAGCTAAGATATCTTTTTTTAAAAATCACTGTATATCCTGCCAAATATGTCATTTAAAATAGGGTTTGGAGTGTCTCTGAGTAGCCATGCCCCAGATGAATTAACTACTGGCCATGCTGTACATTTAAGTGTTTGACATATTCCACTATTATACACATGACAGAGATGGACATCCTTGCAGCAGTATTATTGAAGTCATTTCCTAGATTTTTCTCGTAGAAGCATTTCCCAGATGTTGAAGTGTGGGATCAAAGGGATAGTCATGTTTTAAAGGCATTTCATACACATGGCCAAATTCCTCTCCACTAAATGGCCTTCCGTGAGGCCAGGGACTGGGTCGCCAACACTCATGATTATATTCTGTTTTTCCACAGATGAATGAATGAATGAATCAGTGTGTGAGAGGGACAGATTCTTCGTATCCAGGTGAAAATTGGGCATTCACAGTTAAAAAAATTATTTTGTGTTTGCTTAGTGAAAAAAGATGACCTCTCATCAGTATGCCATCTCATAATTTTTCCTGCCTTAGTGAACATGAGGGTGAAAATGCTGTCACATGTTTATTGGACATTTGTCTTTATTCTTTGTCGACTGCCAAAACAATTGACACCCAGTTCCGTTTATCTTCCAGGACTCGGCCTCCTTCCTGATCAGCTTTCATTACTCAACCAAGGCAGAGGTGGAAATAAGTGGCATGAGGGCCATAATCTTAGTGATTAATCTTCCCTGATGTTGTCAGAGGGAAGAGTGTTGGTTTTTTGTTTTTAATTTTTATTGGAGTATAGTTGATTTACAATGTTGTGTTAGTTTCAGATGTACAGCAAAGTGAATCAGTTATACATATATCCACTCTGTTTTAGATTCTTTTCCCATGTAGGCCATTACAGAGTATTGAGTAGAGTTCCCTGTGCTATACAGTAGGTCCTTATTAGTTATCTATTTTATATATAGTAGTGTGTATATGTCAATCCCAATCTCCCAATTTATCCCTCCCCCCTTACCCCCTGGTAACCGTAGGTTTGTTTTCTATATCTGTAACTCTGTTTCTGTTTTGTAGATAAGTTCGTTTGTACCTTTTTTTTTTTTTTAGATTTCACATATAAGCGATATCATATATTTGTCTTTCTCTGTCTGACTTACTTCACTCAGTATGACAATCTCTCAGTCCATCCATGTTGCTGCAAATGGCATTATTTCGTTTCTTTTATGGCTGAGTAATATTCTGTTGTAGATATGCACCACGTCTTCTTTATCCATGTGATCCAGCAATCCCACTCCTGGGCATATATCTGGAGAAAACCATAATTCGAAAAGATACATGCACCTCAATGTTCATTGCAGCACTATGTACAATAGCCAGGACATAGAAGCAACCTAAGTGTCCATCGACAGAGGAATGGGTAAAGGGAAGAGTGTTTTTTAAAAGCAGGAATTAATTTAATAATCAGGGAATTGCATACGAAAATTCACAGTTCTAACTTGGAAAGGGCTAGGAAGTAGTCTCTCATCACTGTTGACAGGGATTGGACATTGGCTGTACCTTTTATTTATTTATTTTTAAATAAATTTATTTATTTATTTTTGGCTGCATTGGGTCTTCATTGCTGCGCGTGGGCTTTCTCTAGTTGCGGTGAGCAGGGGCTTCTCTTCATTGCGGTGCGCGGGCTTCTCATTGCAGTGGCTTCTCTTGTTGTGGAACATGGGTTCTAGGCGCAAGGGCTTCGTAGTTGTGGCTCGCGGGCTCCAGAGCGCAGGCTCAGTAGTTGTGGCACACGGGCTTTGTTGCTCCGCGGTGTGTGGGATCTTCCCAGACCAGGGCTCGAACCCGTGTCCCCCACATTGGCAGGCGGACTCTTAACCACTCTTAATCCCTCTTACAGTACAGGGAAGCCCGGCTGTACCTTTTAAAGATCCATGTTCCTTGCTCAAGTTTCAATTCACCCTGGTCCCCTCCTCTCCCCCTACCCCGACCTCCATCTCCCTCTCTCTTTCTCTGGCCCTGAGTCCCAGCATCGTTTGCCCTTTATCCTCACCCTCATGCTGCCATTTTTTCTTAGGGTAAATTTAAAAGAACCATGCATGTTTCTTATGCACAAGTTTCTATCAAAAGTACCAAAAAGAAGAGTAGGAGACCCCATTGTCTCCATTTGTAAGTATCCTTGTGAAAGTGAAATATATTTAATGTAATTTGATATACTACATTTTAATGCAATGCATTTAATGCAATGTATAATATGTTATATATTATATGTATATAAATATAGTTGCATATACTTAGTATGCAAAGCATGTGTGTTTAAAGCAGCAGGTATGATTTTTTTCATCTAAAACATATTATTTTTTTTAAAAAAACCTCTGGAAAAATGCCCAGGCATCGAGCTCTTTTTAGATGGAGAGTTTATTCCAACATGTGTATCACATGCCCTGGGTCTCTCTGAACTGTAGACACCTGAGTTTGCGAATCCCAACAAGGCTGTCAGATGGTGTCCATCCATCTTCCTCTTGCATTTAGGCAGA
Source organism: Delphinus delphis (assembly GCF_949987515.2). Classification (NCBI taxonomy): domain Eukaryota; kingdom Metazoa; phylum Chordata; class Mammalia; order Artiodactyla; family Delphinidae; genus Delphinus; species Delphinus delphis. The sequence continues at coordinate 8,016,851 of NC_082697.1, read as the reverse complement.
AGCTTTAAGCTGAGCTTTGTGAGTGTTTTTCCTTCCCTCGAGAGAAGGAGATTTCTCAACTCACCACGTGCAGTGTTTAGGCATCTGGGCTATTTTAGCCTCTCTAAAGAGCTAGAGCTGAGAATATGAGAAAAGCCATCTCTTAGGAGCTATAATGTACACTGCTCTGACAGATTAAAACAGACGGTTAGGAAAAAAGATGGCAAGTTTTTCATAGGTGGATTTAAACATTATCCATATGGCCATATTTGTATTTTCTCCCTCCTCCTGCAGGGTTTTCCAAACTTTAGTTACTCACTTTTGGTTTTTTGCCATACCTCCTATGCCAACTAAACTATCACTTATATGTTTCTTTTAAATTGACTCACAATTTTATTTGATGTATTTTTTTTAATTGGACATGATTACCATAAAAGGAAAACCAATATTACTTCCCACAATTGAAAAGTAACATTAAAAAAATAAACTTCAAACAAATATAAAGAAGGGTCATACATTCTAGCTAGATCCTGTTACCTGCCTAAGACCCACACCTGAGTCCTGCTCATTCTGTTAAACGATGTTAAAGAAATTCCGGCATCAAACTAAGATTTCCTCCTTGACAAATTAAAAGCAGTAACTCGTAACTGAAAGAAAGTTTCACAGGGAATAACTTTGCCACTTGCTTACTTGGTGAGTTAATGCTATATAAATCTCGTTTTATTTACAATGTAAAGATTTTTCTCTATCACCACTGATAAGTATTCCATAATTTGTGAAATCCTAGTGTACTATTAATCATTTTTTAATTGAATTGAAAATATTTGTATTACTACTTGGGTTACTTCTACCTACCAGCTACTATGTCAACCTATTATTGACTGAACAATCGCTACAATGTGCTATTTTTTTCAAATCCCGACAAAACTCTTTGAGATATTCTTTCATACTGTTTCTCAATTATTCCTACTGCCTGTTTTACAGATGAGGAAAAGGAGGCTTAGAGAAGTTAAATTTAGCCAGGTTTTCTCACAACTAGAAGTGAGTTGAAATTCAAACCCAGGTCTCATACTACTTGTAATAGTTGGAATTGCTTGCCCTTCAGATCAACAACCAACTTCACTACAGTTTTGCCCCCTCAAACCCCATAGCCCTCACAAGTTAAGAAATCAGTAGTGTTCCAGTGGCTTTCCCCTGCCAGAGGGCTGGAAAAGAAAACCCCTAGAAGTGTTCATTTTTTCCTTAGGAACAAGGGCGGCTGTGGTTTCAGCTCTCAGGATCAATCCTAGATGTGACCCGTATTGAACTATATCTTTATCCAGGTGAAATCTGCTTACAATTAGCAAATAGACTACCTTGAAGGAGAACAAGTGTCTAAAAATAAGACAACTTACATTCTGAGAAAGGGGGAGTGGGGCCTGTACCTTCTTCCACAGGAATGGAGTTACAGAATTCTGTGGGTCAATTACAGTTGGGAGAAGACTTGATTTCTTTGATTCCAGAAGATGGAAGCTTTTGTCATTCCTTCATCAGCTGCCTCCTAGAGGTATCTGTCCATCTGTCTACTCACCCGTCCATCCAGTCATCCCCTTAACCATCCAATCACTTACCTACTCACCCACCCATCCAAATACCCAACCATGCATTTTCCCAGTTATTCACGCTTCCATCCAGCCACCATCCAGCCACTCATCCATGCATCCATCCATTCTTCTTTCCTTTCAACATTTATTAAGCACTTATCACATGCCAGGCCTTGTGGTAAGTGCTAAGATTACAAGAGGATACAAAGACACAAAAAGTATAGATTTGTCTGGGCCACAGATTAATAGGGAGAAATGCATGTGTATAAACTGAAAAAAAAAAAGTGTTCAAACAGCAGGGGGAATACAAGACTGAGGAGGAGACACCCTAGCTCTGCCTCGGGGGGGAGAAAGCCTTCCTGAAGGAAGCATCTTACACATGAGAGTTGAACAAAAACGTGGCATTGGTCAGGTGAAAATCAGGGGTCTGGAGGGGTGGAGAAAGTTGCTTCTAGCACCGAGAGCTACATGTGCAAAGGCCCAGCGCACACAACACTGCTAGTAGTAAAGCGCTGGCATATGGGTCCCAAATTTTAAGTTCTGAGGGGATTGCCCGGCCTTGCTTGCTCTTTCTGGATATTCAGATTCCTGCTTGGACTCTCTCTGCCTAAGGACTTGGGTTTTCATTTGTGTTTGCATTCTGATGTTGGCTGAACCATGGTCAATATTGCCTCAGTTCGTCTGGCACCAGGATTAAATGCTACAATATTACTCAGAGCAATTAACCTTTAGTGTTCAGCCTGGCGTATCCACCATATCCCTGTGGAAAAAGGGAATGGGTGTTTCTCCAGCTCATTTCTCCTGGCCCAGGGCTGCTTGTTGGGAGCATTTCATACAGAATTATTTTGTCTGCAGACAAACGGCTTGGAGGTTCTCTCGAATCTCTGAGGTTAAACCAGTACAGGGCTTGCTTTCTGACATCTTTTTGGTATCCCCACTGAGGCCATGACCCACCCCAAGCTGTTTTATGGTGAGGCTGAGGATTGAAAACCACTATCTGTTTCCTTCACCCTTTTACAAAGAACACAACTTTATGACATGGGAGTACACATCACTAAGTCTATGGGCAACTCAAACTTGTCACTCCCATCATACTACAGTGCCTGACATTGGTTTCATTTGCAAACTTAAGAAAAAGTGGGTTTGGAATTGGAAAGGTTGTGTGATCTTGGGCAAGTTACTTAACTTCTCTGGGCTTTAGTCTTCTCCACCCATGAAAATGAGATGATAATAGTGCCTACCTCATGAAGTTTTTATGAGGATGAAACAAGTTAATATTTGAAGGGTTCAGACAGTTCCTGGCACAGAGTAAGCAGAGAAATGTTTGTTAAATGCAATAAAGAAAGGTGTGCGGTATAGGACAGGGGATTAGAGCAGCGGTGCAGGAGCCAGGCAGATCTGGGTGCTAATGTGAGTTCTGCTACCTCCTAGCTGTGTGGCCCTGGGCAAGTTACTTCACCTCTCTGGTACTCTGTTTATTCACTGCTCAGATGGGGATAATGATTGTTCCTCCCTCTTAGGATTATGTGGGGTTGAAAGGAGATCTTGCACACAGCACCCTTGGCACAGTCTGGCAAAAAATAAACGTTCAGCATGATTATTATTCCTCAACTATAGCCCCAGCTGAGTTGGCCAAATTAAGAATTACGAAAGCAGATTTGCAAAGGGATGGGAACTCCATGCCCTCGCAATGCCAACCTCCTGCCCTTCTCCTGCATGTTCTAGAAAGTCCACTCTGTAACAGGGGTCTCTGTAGGGGGCATAGGGGACCTGGGTTCATTTTGACAACAGCCCTGGGACACAGGTAATATTAGCCTCATTGGATAAACATGGATTCTGAGTTTTGGTGACTTGCCCAAGGCAACCCGAGCACTAAGCAGCAAAGGCAGCATTTGAGCCCATGCCCGCCTCCCAGCCCACGCTTGACGAGCCCCGGGTAGCACTGAAATCAGACAGACCTGGGTTTGACTCCTTTTTGCCATTTACCAGCTGTGTGACCAAGTGAGTGTCACTGCCCTTCTGTCGCCCTCAAATTCTTCACCTGTAAAGTATGAAGAATAGTAGTAGCTACTCTCAGGGCAGTTGGTGAAGATTAAGCAAACCAGTGCCCGGAAAGCTTGGAGCTCGTGCCTGGCACACCGGAAGCACTGAATCGATGTTTGCGACAATTAATTTACTGTCGTTGGTGCTACTCCTATGATTCAGCACACTCTCAACGCTGCTCCAAGTTTCCAAAAGAAGAGAGAGAAGAGGATTTTTGAAAACGGGACCTATAGTTTTCTCAAACTCTCCTGGCATCATTTACTGCTGCTGATTTCCTGGGAATCATGTTTTTTCTAAGTTACAGTGTGTAAACTCTCATAAAAGGACACTGCCTTGTTTAAAAGCCAAGAACAGCTGTTCGGAGAGCATGTACCATCAGGAACTTCTCAAACTGTCCCACACCCTTGCCTCCAAGCAGATTTCAAGCCTTGACAATTTCTCCTCCTAAAAGGAAAGTATGTCTGTAACCACATCTTTCCCCATCGATTTTCTCCCCCTGTGTCTTTGAAACCGCAAGTCCGTGGCTAGCATCCAAGAGAGCCCTCCAGTGGTGTATCAGTGAGGGTCCGAAGGGAACAGATGGCACGCTCAAATGAGGACAATTCAAGGGAGATTTATCTCCTGAGAGATTCATCCCCAAGGTGTGTGTGGAGTTTAGCAGAAGGACAAGGACAGCGTGGAAACCCAAGGGGTAGCAGCCGTGGACTCAGAAAGAAAGAGAGCGGAGAAAGCTGGTTGCTTTAAGCAGAACAGTGACTTTCTGTAGAAGGACACGGCCAGCCTGAGGTCACCTCACTCTCCTCCTTTTCTCTAACTTCCTGTCTGGTATCCCCAGGGGCCAAACCCAACCGGAAGCCAAGGGCACAGCACTATGTCAATTGCGTGCTGACGCCGTCCACACAGGCTGGCCTTGGGAGGCAGAGCGCAGGTGGAGAGGGGTGGAAACAGTAAGGCAAACAGAAGAGACACCCCAGGAGAGATGAGGCTCCTGAGCTGCCTGGACAGGAAGGTTCTGGTGAAGCTAGTCCTAAAGACCGACTGTATCACTGATCAGCTTTTGGGCTAGCGACTCAAGGTACCAATTAAGGACTTCCCCAGTGGCGCAGTGGTTAAGAATCCACCTGCCAATGCAGGGCACACAGGTTCGAGCCCTGGTCCAGGAAGATCCCACATGCCACAGAGCAACTAAGCCCCTGAGCCACAACTACTGAGCCTGCGCTCTAGAGCCCGCGAGCCACAACTACTGAGCCCTTGTGCCACATCTATTGAAGCCCGCGCACCTAGGGCCTGTGCACCACAACGAAGAGTAGCCCCCACTCGCCGCAACTAGAGAAAGCCTGTGTGCAGCAACGAAGACCCAACGCAGCCAAAAATAAAAATAAATAAATTTACATTAAAAAAGAAGTACCAATTAAAGTTCGGCAAGTCTTTTAAAACAAGAATATCATGCTACATTCCAGTCCAAGAACTACTGTATCTATCTCAGGGAAGTACGATATATTTCAAAGCCCAGATAACAGAATGATTGACTAAAGTAAAATAGATCTTATTATTCACCTCTGGATTGATTTTTCCTCCATTCCCTCTATAAATAGACGGTTCTTTTATTTGCACACACACAGACTGTAAAACACACTGAGGATGCCCACAGCACCTGGCGGCTTGTGGAAGTTGGTTATTCCATGGTCTGCAGGCTCCCTTTGTTCCCACCTGTTGAATGTTACGTTTATACGACTCAGTTATGTTTGCCCCCATACCCGCTTACAGTGGTAGCACCTGTTAGTGATCATTGAAATAAATAGTAAATAATTCAGTAAACTATCAGGATCAAAATAAAGAGAGTTGAGTTTTCAGTGTTTTCAGTGAGTTTTCACAGTGTTTTCAATGAGTTTTCAGAGTTTTCAGTGAAAAGTTAGTTAAATTCTTTTGGGGGAAAAACCTCAGCAAAGGACAACCTAAAAAAACCGCTGTCAAATTAGCTGCGAACAAGGCAACAGTGAATGACAGAGGGAGAACAAGAATCTGGAAGGATCTATTTGTAATTTATGGTTGTCAATCTCATATTTTCCCCTGGTCCTCAATTCACGCTATCAGCCAGACTTTTAATATTCTTGCCTTAAGGGATTTTTTTTTTTTTTTTTTAAGAAGGGCAGAAGCTTCTGCTCTGAAGTCACTTGCCTAAGCCTCAGTAATTCCCTGGAATCTCCAACATCCCTTTCCTTTCATCCAAAGACTTTTCTCGTCCCCCTTTCCCTCTTGAACCCCAAAGTCACCTGGAGAAATTTCTTCATTCATCTCTTAACATTATCAAGGATGGGACATGCCCTTCACTTCTGACCATTTCTGCTTTATACCAAAATTCTTGAGGGAACTGAAGTAAGAGCATCCCTCCTCTCTGTTCACCTGGAATCTGTATTTGCCATGCTGTATTTGAGACGTTTCCTTTCCAGGCCCATCTCTCCACTAGACAGCAAGCCCCATGAACACTGGGACTGTGTCTCAGGCACCTTGTACTGCACCTTCCTGCTGCCATCCCCCAGCATCCTTGGGAACATAAATGCTTGTGGAATTATCTGAAAAGTTTTTGAACAGTGCTATCAGAGACACAAAGGGACACAAAGACTTTGCATTTCTAGGTAATAACATATTACCCCAACACTTTAAACCTGAAGGAGCTTCCAGGGCTAAGCTTGTTGAAGATCTAGTCTGAGTAACTCAGCAAAGGCAGAAAAGATCGAAACACTGTTAAGTCAAGGAAGTTGGTACCCTAAAGTTTGTTCAGGTTTTCCTAATGACTTATTTCTCCTCTTTGCCTGAAGGATTCATGCATCTGTAGGGATAGTCTTAGCCACAAGTAGCAGAATGTCCAAAAACAGTGGCTTAAATCACAAGTACACTTATTTATTACTTAAGAAGTACACAAATTTGCAGCCCCCGGGATGATACTGGTTTAATAATGTCATCAAGGAAAGTAGGACTTTCCACCTTTCCACTGAACTGTCCTTGGAACATTGACTTTTGTCCTTAGGCTATTATCCCATGGTTGTATTGATCTAAATATCGCATCCTGGCATGGTAGCTTCCAAAGCAGGATGGAGCATCACTTTTGAGTGGCACTCTCAGATGCAGGGAGAAAAATAGCTCCAAGAACCCCTCACCTGCAGGCAAATCACTGGCAAATTGTAACACGTTGCCACGTGTGGCAGTAGGCTTGAAGCAAGCATGGCTCACTTCCTAGGGCTGGACGCATTGCTGTCTGGAAAAATAAACAGGGTTCTGTTTGCAAATAAGTGGGGAACCAACGGTGTCAGTGAAAGTGATTTGTTACCGTGGAACACCTCAAATATTGAGATACTTATTTTTAATGTAGGAGTTTTGAAATCATGAGAGGTTCCTTAAGGAATTAGCCAAACTGTCTGTGTTTAGTGTTTGTGCTTCCCTGAGACGTGGTTTTTGTGTCTCAAGCTCAAAGACAGAGGTTTCTAAACACTCCAAGGACAAGATTTAGGTTTTTCTTAAAGAAAAAGAAAGAGGTGCATAGAGGATCCCAGGAGGGAAGCTGGGGCTGGTGGTTGAAAAAGGGGGAGTGATTCTACCCTGGTAGACAGAGGGTTATGCCCAGTTCCAAGGAAGGGGCAACACTTCTCTTGGGTGGTTGCTGTTTTTGTTAGTGCCAGAGACCAGTGCCACCTTTGCTTTCATGTTCCCTGGAGGGCAGCTATGGGACGCCAGTGGAATCTAGCTTCTGAGAGCAGAGGTTCTAAGAGTAACAATGAGGGTTACAGTCTGAGCCTGTGGTCAGGGGAAAGGGGAGAATCTTTGAGCCCACTTGAAGCATCTGGGCTCTGCAGACGGAAGAAGAACAGGTCGGTAAGGGGGGTAATTAGCAGAAACAGCAGCTGTAACTTCAAAGTGAATCCCCGGAGATGCTGAATCCCCAGTTTCCAATTTGGAAAATAGAGATTGTAATAGTAAGTATCTCATAGGTAGGATTAAACAATACAATGTACTTAAGTGCTTAGCACAGTGCCTGGCACATAATAAGGTTCATAAATCACAGCTGTTTTATTATTATTTTCTATTATTGTATGATTATATAAAAAAAAAGAGCAGTGACCCCATAACCAGGACTGAGACTGAATTTCTCAGCAATGAAGTTAGTGAAGGTTTTCAGCTGGATTCATTTGATAACGAGGAAAAGAAGAGATGTGACATTTCTTGAATCTGAATGTGATGGAGCAAATTCCCATTCATCACACAGGGAATCGATCGAGGGTTTGAGTCCCTTTCAAAATCATGCTCTCTTAGGACACAGACCTTCCAATTCTACCACTAACAGAACCACAGCTGAAGTGGCCCCACTTTCATCCAGCTGGTTCCGTCATCTGTGCACCAAATTAGACGTATTTTGCTGTAGATTGCTTGTCTATCAATCTACTGATCTATCAATCTACCTAATCTGTATAATATGTGATGTGCACTACATACGCGACGTGCACTGCAACATTATCTCGTTTTATCCTCCCAAAAACCCTGTAGGTGAGAATACAGGCTTTCAAACTTTTCTAATGGTCACTTACAATTAAGACACACATTTTTTCGTTAGGACCGTGTTCACCGAAACACACACACACAGGCATCTGAAAAAAAAAATGCTCTTACTTACTCTATGTAGTACATTCTATTTCAATTATATTCTACTGCATTCTATCCTGGTCCACTTAAAAAGTATTTCTTGTGAGCCACGATACTGATTTTTTGAATCATTAGTAGAATGAGTTCTTTTCCTCGGTCCACAGAATAGAAATTGAGAGAAGTTCAGGGAGATTACAGAAAAGGCCTGAAAAAACACAGCCAGTCAGAGTCAGACTGGAATTAGACCAATGACTTCTCTGATGTCCGAACATCCACCATGATGCCCACATCCTCCCACAGTGCATCTTCTTGAGGACAGAGAGCCCGCTTGCTTCATGATGGAGAGCTGTCCGGCCCTGCCCACCTGTCTGCTTGCTCAGTGGTTCTCAGCCCTGGCTGTACTGTACATTGGGCTCATCTAAGCTGCCCGCCCAGCAATTAAGTTTCCGTAGGTTCCGGGTGTGCCTGGGCAGAGGTACTTCGTATTATCTTAAGGCTACTCAGGTAGTTTCAATGTATATCCAGAGCAAGAACCCCTGTCGTGGGGAGCCCTGTGAGGCTCTCGCTTCTTCCTATTTTGGTGAGGGCTGAGACTGCAGCTTTGTTAATTTGCTGGGGCATTTCTAACCAGAGAAGATCCAATAATATGAACAAGCAGAAACACAAAGCATATTATTAAACCAAGCGTGTGTGCAAAGCAGTGTTCTTTCAATTGCAGTATTGTTTCCCTCTTCCCCCAGCTGGCTCCCAACTATGTAATTCCACTGCATAACTGGCTGTGGGGAGAAAAAAGTGGAGTGTGCTTTCCTGATTTTGACTGGAACCATCCACTTTCACTCAACCTTCCCTGGAGGAGAAAAGAACAATGCCCCCATTGAACGGGATTTGTAGCTTGAATCTGAATCTTCTTTAATAATTCCGGCTTTTCTGTTTGTGTAAAATTACTTAAACGCTCTGGGTCATAAGGTCCTCTCTAAATTGAAAAGCTGCTTTATTTTTATGTCTATGGCATAAGAAGCCCAAAGAATACAGTCAAACTGAATTTCCTCCTCCTGAATAGATGCAAGAATTTATGAACTCTAAGTGGTTTCTCCGTATGCACAATTTATTCTTGAAGCAAGAGAACTGTCCTCCATGAATCACGGAGGAGACCATGCTCAGTTAGGTAGAATCCATTCCCTTCTTAGGAAGCAGCATTAAGAATTCCTGGTTTGTTTGTTCCCTGACACGGAAAAAGGATACACCTTTTTAGATAGCATAAACGCCCAAGCCACATATTTAGAAAATAAACAAGAATGAAAACCTCCTACTAAGTTCAAGACTTGAAGATGCCTGTATTCCTGTTGAGTCATGCCACGACTTTAGGGAATTCACCATAATGACTCTTTCCTAAGCCTCAGTGTGTCCAGCTGTTAAATGGGAAACAAGTCCCTCTTCCAAAGAAAGGTCTATATTCTCAAAGAAAACGATGACATGCCACCTTTATGACTAGCCTTGAGATTCATGGTTCTTCATTTTGAAAAAATACACTGTCATGCCTCATTAGAGCAATGATTATAGCTCATTATAATAGCTGGCGTTGATTGGATACTTGTTATGAGTGGGGCATCTTGTCAAATTCTGGATTTTCTCATTTAATCCCAATAATTATATTGGATGGGAAATGATATTAATCCTGCTTTTCAGATGACAAAACCAGGGTTCAGTGAGGTTAATAACCTGCCCCACATCACATGACCTACAGGTATCATTGAGAAGAGAAGGATGTAGGTCCCAGAGCTACTGAGGACCCAGTCACTTCTGCCCAAAACATGGTGGTGCGTCACTGGTGGAGAGGAAGATGCTATTAGGCTTTACAGAAGTAAATTCTGCGTAGTTCACATGACTAAGTCAAACAACAGATTTATCAAGTAATGTCATACACAGGCTTTGACAGATGTTACTTTGGACAAGGACAAATGAACATGGATTACAGGAAAAATATTGAGTAAATAATATCCAGGTAGCACATGGCAAAACTTTTAATAGCTTATTTGAATAGATAGAAAATAATTTTTTAAACAGTGGAAGAGAGAATGTAGTGGGCCCTTGATTATATTTTTTAATGAGTTATTATTTCTAGAATCATAGTCCCCAAATGGAATCAGAGCCCCTAACTGTCCAAAAATGGGCGTTTAGTCACAATTCTGCTTTTCCCATGGCACACCGCCTTGTGCTAGAGACTTGGCAATTTACCCTCAGTAAATGTTACTGCAAGGGTGATACGGCTGAAGGAGCCCAAGTGGCCTTGCTGATCTGTCATCAAGTTGCTGTGTGACCTCAGGCAAGTCACCTCACCTCTCTGTGCCCCAGATTGTTGTTGTCTTCTTTTTATAAAATGAAAGGGATGGAAAAGTTTGGATCTGAGGCATATTCCAGTGCTACATTTCTGGGTGGGGTGAGTTAACTAACCTAAAACATATTTATTGGGCACTTCCTCCAGCTGTTTTTGGGAGGTAGCATGGCATGGAGATTTAGAGCAGGCAACTCTGGAGGCACATTACCTGGTCTGAATTCTGTTTCCACCACTTTTTGCTGTGTAACTTTAAGCAAGTTACTTAAATTCCCTGCACCGGTTCCTGTAGGAAGCACGGGAGCAGCAGAGTTCATACGCACACATTGCCGAAGCGTGGCTACCCTGCATGTTACAAATGTTAGCTATCACTTCTTTTATCTCAACGTGCCAGGCACCGTTTAGGTGAGAATCAAGGGACTGATTTATTAACTACGCAAATCATGTTTATGCTCTAAATAAAGGCGAGGAGGATGGTAGTTAGTGAGTGTCTCGCGTCCTGTTGTGTTTGCCAAGATTAATTTGCAATAAGCTGTTTTCAAACAGGACAGACACCTTTTTGCACTTCCTGAGATCACCAGCAGGTGGTGGAGTTGGATTATATTTTAGATAGTCAGGGCCTGGGGCTCTTTCAGCTGGGGGTTTTGTGGGACGATAAATACTTGTCTTTTTTTTCTTTATCAACACCTGGGATCATTAGCATCTGGAATAAATAACAGTTATCTTGGTCACTTAATGCTAAAAAATATCAAAGAAAAAGTTCTGCTAGTTAAGAGCACCAATTCTCAAAATGTCAGCATCATTTGTACCACCTTGTAGAAATGCAAACTCTCCAGCAGGGCTGAGTCAGAAACTCGGGTGTGTGCATAGGGGCAACGGGCACAGTGATTGTGATTTGCACGCACTCAGGTAGGAGAACCCCCCCGCTAGGGCTGTGCCTAGGACAGCCAGGTCTCGGTTCTGACTCCGAAGCTGAGTGCGTAAAGAGGGGGCATTTGCTGAGTCCAGGGACCAGCAGTTTTGACTGCAACATGGCAGTTGTTAGAAATGCAGTCTCAGGACCCACCCAGACATGCTGGACCAGAATCTGCATTTTAACCAGATCCCGGAGATTCCGCACAATCGCCTTCTTTTCCTTTCCCCTCCCCTCCCCCTCCTCCTCCCTTGGCTAGCCTCACCTCTCACCTTTTCAGCAACAATTCTGACCACGACCACGTGACACCTGCCGCCCCACCCTGTAGTGCAAGCTGCCAAGGAGGGAAAGGACCAAAGAATGGAGAAAAAAAGACCTTTCCGCTTCCTGTCCTGAAAGAACTTGAGAACAATGTCCCTCACCTGAAACTCACACGCTGTCTGAGTTTGCTCGCAAGGAGCGTGGTTGGTAATGGCTTGAGCTGGCAACTGACAGTTTCTGCCACCATCTAAAGCTGGGGGTCTCTAGCCACAGTGTCCATCAGGATCTTCTGGGGAGCTTGTTAAATGCAGTTGCTGACTCGGTAGGTCTGGAGTGGGTCTGAGAATTTTTCACAAGTTTCCAGATGCTGGAGGCTGCCGGTTCAGGGACTATACTTTGAGACCCACTGCTACGGTTGGCCCAAAAGTTCGTGCAGGTTTTTCTGTAACATCTTATAGAAAAACCCTAATGAACTTTTTGGCCAGCCCAATATTTTAGATTCTAAATCAGCTTTGTGATGCTGAGTTGTGTGAATAAACCGCTCACAAGTGAAAACCGGTGAAGTAGAAAAAGAGCAACAGCTGACAGAGGGAGAGAGGGATGGAGAGAAAAGTGAAGGAAGACCTCTACTTGGGTTTCTAGAGGTTGTCACCCTCTCTGTGAAGCTTTCGGACATGGATACATCTGCCCCCAAGGGTCCTGCCCTCCTCTTGGCCTGCAGCTCATGGCACACGCTGCCTTGTGTTGTGCGTTTAGCCCCTCAGAAAGAGTAGACCCTTCTCCTGGCCCCAGGGGAATGAAATAGGGTTGGTCTACACCATGATTCTTCTTTGGAAATGACAAGTTGTAACACATCAGGCCCCCAAGAAGCAACAGATGGCACCAGGTGATTTAGGAGGGGTTATTAAAATAGAATATTTATAGAGGCATGAACACATGGGACTCCAAAAGGATAGTGAGGTAATTACAGACTAGCAGCGACAGAGCTGTACCTTCCTCAGGCCAAAGGCATCAGTAGCGTCATCATAGAATTGAGGAGAGAGTCAAGTAGGGAGGACCCTCTTGAGAGCAGAAAAGTCCCCAGCCAGCCTGAGGTCACATCCAGAGAAGACATCTGGGGACTCGTCCCCCTCCCCCATCACTGTCTTTTCTTCCTCTGACCTTCTGCAGGGATCCCGCCTGGGCTGAAACCAGGCAGGGAATCTGGGAGCCCTGAAGTCCTTACAGGTAGCCCTCACTGGTCTACTTAGAATGTTGAAGAAAGGATGCAGAGCTGGGGGGAACTGGAAGATATCCAGCTCACAGGTCTGGGGGTGGGCAGATGACCCAGGCTGGCCAGTGAGATATGGGAAAGTCTGATGGGTGCTTCTGGAAAAGATTTTCTTCTCTAACTGTTACAGGAAGAAGGCTCGTCCTCTTCCTTCCTGCTTGGGACGTTGTTGAGAGGATGTGCTTTTTGGACATTTGGGCAGCCAGCTTGTGACTACATGGGGGACGTAGAGAGAATTGAAAGAATATGGGAGGTGAGGTCAGCAAGGCAGAGAAGGAGTGGGTAAAGGTGGAGCCTTGCTTGAATGTCCGCTGCTTCCAGCACATGGGACTCATCTCTCCATGCACTCTGCCTGCCGGTCCCTGTCTGCTCCACACTGTACCATTTATGCTGCTGAATCCAACTACATATCTGTCTCCCCGCCCCCCCTTGACTGTGAACTCCCTTATGACTGTGGAGAAATCTATGTAAAAATCGGAAATTCTTTTTCCACAGCAGATCGTGTTTCTTGCACTCCTTTCTGAGGCTGAACTATGTGGGCCATGATTTAATGGGGTTTCATTGTATTGTTTCAATCCAATCACCACCAGTATAAACTGTAAGAACCCAACCCATAATTGACTCCCTGTGATGCTGACCATGTGATTAAAGAGCTTGGGTTCTGTGTCTTGTGGACCTGGGGCCAAATCCTAGGAGCCTCCATGACTACTGGTGTCCTTAGGTACCTTAACTGACTTCTCTGAGCAAAATGAGGATAATAATACCCAGCACAATGAGTGAATACGAGGATTAACTGTGTTTAATACGTCCTAGCACAAAACCCATAGACACCCCTCCATAATATTTCCCTTTTTCTCTACTTCCCTTTTCCTTCTCGTTAAAGATACAACAAAGCCCCAAGACGATCCTTGGAAATTACATAACTAATAAAATTAACAGCCTGAAAGCTGAGTGAAGTCTCACCCGAAGATGCAGAAGTGATGAATGTGATGCTATTTATACCAAGCTTCAAGCTGAGTGAATTCAGAGCACAGGGGACCACTCACACACTGTGGCATTAATCACTTGGATAAGCTTAAAACGTGAAAAATTTTCAGAGGTTTTGAAAATTCCAGGCAGGCGACTCCCAAAGAAACAGGATCAAGTGCCCAACAAACGCTGAGCTTCCCTTTGACCTTTGGACTCTGGCTGACCGTCTGCTTTCCTTCTGCAGGTGTGGAGGCCAGCGAGGACGGCCCGATGACGGATGTGCTACAGCTGAGAGTGCGGCGCATCCCCAGCCGGGTCACTGAGGGCTCTTGAGTCATCCTTCTTGCCAGGTGTCTGTGGTCACTGAGGGCACAGGTGGTAGAGCGCCCCAGCCTGTACCTGGTCTAGATTGACCTGAAGAAGCATTCCCATCGTCAGTGCCCGCAGGCTGGAGGGGACATGCCAGCTGGCAGGGGCATGGCAGGTAACACCAGTGGATGATCCAATGGGGCAAGGATCACCAGGTGCATCAAAAGAGAAACAACTGCAATTTACTGAAGGTCAATTATGTGCCAAGCATCAGGCTAGACGCTCCTTTTGCAAATGAGGAAACCGAGTCTCAGAGAGGTTCCATGACTTCCCCAAGGGTGGCACCAGGATGCAAGTCTAGATCTACCACCAAACTCAAGTTGCTTCCACTATGTGAGGCTAAAAACTGGTCTAGCAAATGGCAATAATATGGCTTAGGTAAGCCCTATCATGCTGGGAAAGCAGAACTTTTGATCAAGCAAGAGGCAGGCTATGCCTTTAACTTTCGTGAAATCTTGAGACTGGCCTACTCTCTCTGAGTCTTTCCATCACCTGTAAATTGAGATGGCATTATCTTTGCTTGGCAGAATAATTAGTAAAAATTATAAAGTTCTTTGCCTCTTCTAGAGGCTTCTATTGTAAGCCTTCCTACCCATCACTAATAAACAGGCTAAGTTAGTTTACTGCCACACATAGAAGGATTCCAAAGAGACAAGTGCCAGCTCTGCTGGTTTTCTCATTAAACCTCAGTTAGTTCATCTATAAAATGGGGGTAATAACCACAGGCTGTAAAAATTAAATTAATAATTTAAGCCATTTAGTTCAGTGCTTAGTAGGTGCCAAACAGATGGTGGCTATGATAACATTCGTGTAGAAGAGCAGGGGCCACAGATGCTGAGATCTGTAAGAAATGTGACTTGTTTTTCCTGGGCAGTGGGATGAGGCCAGAGTTAGGTAAGTGGCTCTTATCTTCCAGAAAGGGAAATGCTTGGGATAATGGGGAAAGCACTACCCTCCACACTGGAGAAATCCGTCCACCAGCTGCCCACTTGCCTCTGGCTCTCAGTCTTCTCATGTGTAAAATAAAGTCTCTTTAGATCAATGACCCCTAAGATGACTGAGGTCCGTGGGGTACTGGTTCCCAAGGATGGGCAGCATGGGGTGCTTAATAATGAAAGCATGCTGTGATCCAATTAGTTAGGGGACATGAGTGCTAAGCAAATAAAACAGATTTAAAAATGATTATTATAGGACTTCTCAGAGACTTTCATGTACCAATGTATGGGATAGATCTCCAAGATGGGGTGCGGCAGACAGCATTTCCCAAACTTATCTGAACAACGCTTTGGAACTCTTACTCTTTCATCTGCGAAGCTCTTCTAGACCTGAAATTCTACGATTCGAACATCTGGGGCGTGTAAAACGGCTGGTTCTTTAGAGGTCAGCAACGACATTTTTCTCATCGTGACTCAAGGTCGTTGATGAAGCAAAGCCTCTTTACCTTTTCTCTCTGGAGGTCTAGGCAATTATTCAGTCATTTCTCCTTCCTTTGAACTGGGTGTACACATTCAATTGCCTCACTTGTTCCTGTGCATTTTAATGGTAACGGTGCTCAGAATAACTAGCGAGGATGGTTATAAGCCGGACTCAAAGTGAGCACCGTCTTGTACTGATGAAGACACACTGAGATGACAAGGTGGCAGTGAGAGTTACCTGAAGCCCTTAGCACAGGACACGTGTGACAGCAGAGGCCTCCGGTGTTAGCTTTTCATTTTAAGATTAAGGTTATTTGTAAGATTCTTAAATGACAGAACTAATAAACAGGAAAATAACGACAGATGAGAACTGCTGAAGAGATTTCCACATGCTCGTGACTGTTCTGCTTTACTTGCCGTTGCATCATCAGGTCCGTTCTTATGAGACAAGTCCGATTATTTTCCTCCTTTTTACAGCTGAGGAAATGGGGGCAGAGTAAGTAAATTTTCGGAAGCTATGAAGCTTAGGCGGAGGGTCCAAATCCTGCGTTCACCGATTCCTTGCCATGTGGCTCTGGCCAAGTTACTTACTGACTTCAACATTTACTAGGTCCTTTGCAAGACTGAGATAATAACAATAGTATCTAAATAAGGGTGGTGGTGAGGGTCCAAGGAGACATTGCATTTATTGAATGCAGAAAGTTCCTGACACCCAGTCAGTACTCAATATATTAGCTGATAGTTTTTTTTTTTGCGGTACGCGGGCCTCTCACTGTTGTGGCTCTCTCGTTGCGGAGCACAGGCTCCGGACGCGCAGGCTCAGCGGTCATGGCTCACGGGCCCAGCCGCTCCGCGGCATGCGGGATCTTCCCGGGCCAGGGCACAAACCCGTGTCCCCTGCATCGGCAGGCGGACTCTCAACCACTGAGCCACCAGGGAAGCCCATAGCTGATAGTTTTTAATGATTATTATCACGATGTTGACATCTGTGTTAAAGGCTGTTATTTTATTTCAGAGGTGAGTGCTTTTTATATAAAATGTAAATACAATTATGTGTATATGGGATACGGGATAAAAGTGATCCTATTTTAAGTTTTATGTTTATACAGTTTTTTGCCCCAGTGAATTAAAGGTGTTCACTGAGTTGAATGTGGACCAAAAATCTGGAATAAGATAGTACTGAAATATGCAGTGGTGGGAACTCTCATAGAGTACAGGTGGGGGCCAGGACTGCACCCACTTTGCAGAGTCATTCGACAAGATCGAATCAAAATGAGGATGTGCATCCCTGGGTCCTAGCAACTTCGTGATGCCCTGGAGGAGCCCTCACACCCATGCACAAGGAATGTTGACAGCAGAAGGATGTGAGATGGTTAAAAATGGAAACAAACTGAAGGTCCAGAAACAAGATGATGAGTAAACAAATTAGGATAAAGTCATTCAGTGGAATCTTACACCAAAGTTAAATAAATGCATTAGCGCTCAAGTGAGTTACAGCAGCAAGGCGAGATCTCGAGTAGAATGTTGAAAAAAAGCAAATTGCAGAAAGATATATGCCGCCTAAAACCTGCAAACAGTATCATATATTGATTATGAATATGTTCATTTGTGGTAATCATATAAAACATGTTTGGCAATAATGGATCCCAAATTCAGGAATTCAGGTTGGCTGTTATTTCTGCAAAAGGAGGATCAGGGGATTAGATTTGCTGAAAAGAAATCAGGGCAATTTGACACTATCTGTAATATTTTATTTCTTATAAAAGTGTTGGGGCCTAAATGATCAATGTTAAGATTTGACAAAGCTGGGTGGTAGATGCTTTTCAGTATGCTTGCAATGTTTCAGAATTTTAAAACTCGTATGTCATCACTTGTGTTGTCTGCTCTCCTCTTTCTTTGTCTGCTTTATAGTTTCAACATGTTTAGCACTTATGCTTAGATGTGCATTTTTCTGAACAGCATTTTATTTCTGCTATGAACCCTCTGTAAAAGGTTTTGGGTTTATGGATTTCAGTTCTGAGTGTTAGAACTTGTTTTCTGCTGGGTTCTTATGAGAGGTCGTGAAGTGCGCTCTGCAGTCAGGGTTGAGTTAATCATTGAACATGGCTTCCCCTTGGTCTGTGTCAACTCCCTGAGTGCTTCTGGCAGCTAACGCCTTCCCATGCCGGGGACCCGCAGAGGGAGAGGGACCGGGAGGTGACGTGATTGCTGAGCGCTGAAGGCTGGGTCACACAGCATCCCTCCCTCCCCGACCCATCAGTGTCTCTGTCGCTCGCCTCAACTGATCAACAGCGTGAAGGAGACTCATTGAGGGAATCGGGTGCTTGTGGAGTTGTCCCTGACCTACTGGGGAAGAGTTCAGAGAGGCCAAGGAGGTTTGTGACCTTCCTGTTAAAATGTGACTTGACCAAGGGGAGGTGAGTGGACAACGGGGTCAAGTGAGGCATCAAGTTCATGGATGAGATCAGGGTCAACGGGGTCAAATCCAATGGGTGACTACGTGCACGTGTATGTGTGAATGAGTAAAGGAGTGTGTTAAAATATATGTATTACATCTAAAGCAGATAGTATCGTACACAACATCTTCTAAGTTACTAACTCAGCACACTGTGAAATGTGAAATGTCTGACACTTAAACTATGAAATGACTCAGCAAAGATAGGGAAGGCTATTGTATCTTTAAAGGGCTTATATTCCAAGGAAGCCAGGTAGAAACTCAAATCAATTCTTCTCTGTGGATGATTTTGTGGTGGGCTGGGTTAAAAAAGTTTTTTTTTTTAAATTTTATTGTGCTAAGAACACTTCAGATGAGATCCACACTTTTACCAGATTTTTAAGTGTGTGATACAGTCTTGTTATCTCTAGACCTGATGCTGTACAGCAGATCTGCAGAACTTACTCATCTTGCATAACTGACATTTTATACCCATCGGTTAGCAACTCTGCATTTGCCCCTCCCCACAGCGCCTGACCACCATCATTCTATCGTTTGCCTCTCCGAGCTTAATCATTTTAAATCCCTCATATAACTGGATCACGCAGTATTTGTCCTTCTGTAACTGGCTTCTTTTCACTTAGCATAATGTCCTCAAACTTCACCCATGTTTCTGCATTTTGCAGCATTTCCTCCTTTTTAAAGGCCAAATAATATTTCCCCTGTATCTATAGACTGCATTTTCTTTGTCTGTTCATCCACCCAGATGCTTTAAAAAGTTTTCAAATTTCTATTTTGAAAACCTCAAACTACAGAAACATTGGAAGAGGGGCACCATGAATACCTTTTTGCTTTTCACCCAGATTCTTCAAGTTGTTAACATTTTGCCACGTTTGCTTTCTCTCTGAGATATACTATATATTATGTAGTATGTACTGTATATAGTAAGATAATATATACATTATTTTCCTGCTAAACCATTTGACAGCAAATTGCTGACATCATGTTCTTTTACTCCTAAAACCCTCAAGTACTGCGTAAGGCACCAGCATCCTCTCATACAAGCACATGCAATTACCAAATTCCTAAAGTTGATCATCGGTAACAATACTACCACCAGTACAGACCATATTCAGATCTTCCCAACTGTTCCCACCCACAAAGGCCATTTAAAGGGATTAATTCTGTGACCCAGGATCCAGGGTCACATATTGTCTTATCACGTCTAGTTCCCTTTGTTCTCTAGAATAGTTCCTTGGCCTTTCCTTGTCTTTTTGTACACGGACAGATTTGAGTGTACAGGCTAGCCGTTCTGTAGAACGACCCTCAGTTTGGGTTTGATTTCGATTGCTTCATCCCATTTAGATTTGGGTTGAACATTCAGACAGGAAAACACGAGTGGCGGTATGTTCCCGTCATGTGCATCGTACCGGGAAGCCCACGATGTCAATTTGCCCCTCGATGGACGACGTAAATTTTGATGGCTTGCTTAGGTGGGGCTTTGAAATTTTTAAGATGAAATTCACTGGAATATGTTTATTGCCAGGATTGTTTCCTTGAACATAAAGGTTGCTTCTGAGCAGGTCTCTCATGGGGAGAGCCCTTCTCTACTCCTGGAGAAGAGAGCAGAGTGTCTGCCAGGCCCTGCTTCAGAGCAGGAAGGCCACCTCTGCCCAACATCCGCCCCACCCAGGGTTTGCCTCCTTTGGGGGGAGAGACAGGCAGTAAACAAGTAAATGCTATGAACAGCAAGTCAATTCAGATGGTGCTGTGTGCTGTGAAGGAAACAGGACGGAGAGGTAGGCATAGACAAAGTCACTGTGGATAAAGCAGAGTCCCTGCCACCCCGCAGTGCCCTTTGCCGCGTGGGAGACCAAAGGGAAGCAAATGAACACATTTACAGTGACTCAGGTAGTGATAAATGCCCTGAGGATGACACGCAGCTGCTACACAGAGAGAGAGTGTCCTGAAGGGTTCAGTGCATGGGGACAAAGACGACCGGGTTCAGGAGGTGACATCTGAGAGGAGACTGAGATGAAGTGAGGAGAGCACTGAGAGGCTCAGGGGGCGAGTGGTCCAGGCAGAGGGGTGGCCAGTGCACCGACCCAAGGGCAGGGACAGGCTTCGTGTGACTGAGGAACAGCATGGGTGCGAGGAGGGCTAGAGGGCGCCGGCGGGAGTAGGAGGGAATGAGAACGAGGAGGCGGCCGGGCCCAGACCCTGGAGGGTTTCTAGGCCGTAGGAAGGACTTTGGGTTTTATTTTTGTTGGGATGGGAAGCCATTGGGAGGTTGAGAGTAAGGAGTGACATGATCTGTGTTTAAAAGGATCATTTTGGGGCTTCCCTGGTGGCGCAGTGGTTGGGAGTCCACCTGCCAATGCAGGGGACACGGGTTCGAGCCCTGGTCCGGGAAGATCCCACATGCCACGGAGCCGCTAGGCCTGTGCGCCACAACTACTGAGTCTGCGCTCTAGAGACCGTGAGCCACAACTACTGAGCCTGCGTGCCACAACTACTGAGCCCACGTGCCTAGAGCCCGTGTTCCACAACAAGAGAAGCCACCGCAATGAGAAGCCCATGCACCGCAACGAAGAGTAGCCCCCGCTCACCGCAACTAGAGAGAAAGCCCGCACACAGCAACGAAGACCCAACGTGGCCAAAAATAAATAAAATAAAATTAATTAATTAAAAAAAAAAAGGATTGCTTTGGCAATTCTGTAGAGAAATCTTTGTGGTGGGCTGGGTGTTGCCCAAAGGAAGCAGGGAGACCAGCATCCAGATGAAAGGAGAAGTGGACTCCGGCAGAATTATGACCTCATTTTGTCCACCTGTGTCTCCCTCGTGCCTAATAAGGGATGCTCAGTATTTGTTAAATGAATGAATGGGTGGATGAAATAATACATTTGCTTCTATTATTATTAATTTTCAAGTATAGAAATTCATCTTATGGGTGGTAGATTTGCACTGTGTCAATGTAGCTAAGGTAGGACATTTCCCCGAATTTGCTTTCCTGTGTATTTCCGCTTGAGGTTGCCTGCCAGAGAAATCGGCACAGAATTGAGAAGAGGGAAGTAAAGGAGCCCCAACTTGAAAGTCCTTACTCTGCTCCCACAATCGGATAAGGTCCAATCCCATAAGAAATCCCTCTTCTAGATCACTCGGCATGGTTCTGGCTTCCCTGAACAAACCCTAAATGATACAGACTGAATTTGAGTATTATCCACCTTGGAGCCTCTTGATCTTTTCTATTCTAAGTTTTAAGGAAAAAAAAACGATTACATTATTTTTAAGTAAGTATATAAAGATAACTGATCAATCTCTTAGCTGGTACCAATCATATTCACGTGAAGACTTTTCAAATGGTTGAACCTGTTTCTCTGGATTTTATACGTGTTTGATGAGAGAGCAGTTTTTCACTGTTGGTTTGACTAAGGGGCTGGTAGAAGATATCTCTGATTCGGTTTCGTAATGCGTGAACCCAGTGACTGCAGTGAGTCGTGGAGGTGATGAAGTTCAGGTGATAATCACTGGCAGACCCCCCCAACATCTCTGTTTGGGAACTGTGACCTTTAAATGAGTTCCTGAGGTTAAAGTTTAGTCCCAGGGTGAGGCCAGATCTAAAGAATCCTGATTTTTTGAATTTATGAGAAAAAGAGACATGGCAGAGGGAGAGAAAAGGCCGCTTGGGATCTGGGCCATTGGGACAGGAGGAGGAGGAGGCCACTGGGTTTTGTAACAGTTAAGGGCTCTGTGGTCAGCCACAGGCAGACCTGAATCTCAGTAACCCCGTGTCATTGCTGTGTAATTAGAAGCAACTTACAGCATGTCTTCAAGTCTCAGTGTCCTGATTTATAACATGAGGTGATAATCCCTTTCTCATAGTGTTTGCAAAGATTAAATAGAACTGTATACGGAGGACTCTGTATAGTGCCTGGCACCCAGGGCAGTGGATAAGAGACTGCCTGACCTAGGTGACCTGAGACAAGTTACTCAACTGTTTGGTGCCTCAGTTTCCTCATCTGCAAAATGGGGTCATCAATAGTATCCACCTCCAAAGTTTTCATGAACATTAAATGAGTAGAGAGTAGTGTGATTAGGATGGCAAACGTTAGCTTCAAATTCTGGCTCCAACATTTAATTGCTGTGTGACCTTGGGAAAGTTACTTAACATCTCTGAGTCCATTATTGCTTTTCATAAGAAAAAGCATGGTGGAATTCCCTGGTGGTCTGGTGGTTAGGACTCTGTGCTTTCACTGCTGAGGGCGCAGGTTCAAGCCCTGGTTGGGGAACTAGGATCCCGCAAGTTGTGTGGCATGGCCAAAAAAAAAAAAAAAAAAGCATGGTAACAACAGTACCCATTGTGTGGGGCTGTTGTGAGGGTTAAATGTCATCATGGGTGTAAGGCAGTTAACAGAGCCATGTGCTTCCAAGTGCTCAGTAAACATGGTTATGATTATTGCTGCCCTTATCATGATGGTTGGCCATATTCCAAGGTCTGAGCTAAGTACACTGTATGCCTCGAGACCTGGTCCGGGGTTGTTTTTAACTCTTACAACCACCCTGCTGGGTAAGTATTACATGGTTCCCGTCTGATGGAGAAGCCACTGGAAGGTTGAGAGCAGGGGCCAAGGCTATCTACCTGCTTGCTCATTTTTGGTCTGGGGAGCTGAGCCCCTAACTACTTTGCTCTACTGCCACCAGAGGGACTCAGCAGCTCAGTCCCTCCAGGATCCTTGTTTCTCTCACTGAGTGCTTGATAAATGCCAAGCAGCCTGGGGACTGAGTGCCTGCAGTGAACAGACTGAGGGTTGTCTCCTAGGACACATTTGAAAAGCCATAAAAGAGAGGGTGGTCTCTCTGCGTTGGGGGCAGGAGGGCATTTGGGGGACTCTGCCTGATCTTCTTGTTGACCGCAGGTTGCTACACTGACAGTGGGAATGCTGAGGGGCCTCTCAAAGGAAAATCACAAAACCCGACCTTTTGTATTCATGAAGCAACACTTGAAGGGATACCTGCTTTTTAACAATGGAGAAGAACACGACGAAAGACAGGGAGCTTTTTCATAGAGGTTTCAGTTGAAATATTCCTCAGTGAGGATGCTTGTTGTTAACAGCTGGGGAAATGAGACAAGATCTAAAGAACGGAGTCATTTTGCTTCTTTTGGGACTGCTGGTAAGTGAGAAGCAGGTGCTAGGGGCATTGAGCTATGTTGGTGGCCGAGGCCAGTATCTCAGGACATGAGATATATTGGATGAGGGGTTCTTCTCTTATAGGATTTCACAGCTGAAGAAAACTAGAGAGACTTTTTCTTTGCCGACTTTTTGTCTTTTTTTCATTTCGGAGGTAAATAAATGGGGGCTGGAGTTAAATAAAGGACTTGCGCATGGTCCTTAGCACATGCTAAAAGCCCAAATGCAAAGAAGGTGGGGCAAGGTTTCAATGAGTGAGATAGGCCAGGTGGGAAGTAGCAGGGAATGGTGGAGAGCAGGGCAAACCAGAGAGGGCCTGACCTCCTCAAAGGGCATTCTGTGACCTGGCTGTATCGATGGTGCCACGAGAAGCAGGCCCACAGGGAGACAGATCTAACTTTGAAGAGAAGTGAAGATCCCAATTTGGAGGATGGAATCTCCCGATTTTTAAAAGCTGTTGACGCATTCAAAAGTTTAAACCACACCATGCCGGCCAAACAAAGACTTTCTGAGGTCCACAGGTGGCTCGAAACCTGCCTGTTTGTGACCTGGGTTGCAGAATCTTCCAGCACCCTATGCCTTTCCTGACAGTGTAGTTCCCACCTCACTTCTTGTCAAGTGTTGTTTTTCCTTCCAAGGCAGCACTGTTTACTTAGGTCAGGAACCCTTGGTGTGATAAGTTCCTTAATTCTTCATTCTGAATCAGGACCTCAAATAAAGACAACATTTTACTTGTGTTTCCTCCCTACCATTCACCAGCTTGTGCTTGTTCAGCCAGAAACGCAGGAACCACAAGGAAGGCTACTGAGAAGTAAAGAAATTTTTAAACTCTCATCCCACCCCAATTTTTTTTAAAGAATCTTCTTTTTATAGTAAACCAGAGAGAGGATGTTCAGAGTCCAGGTTCAGAAGGTGCATGGGTTTTGCTCAGCAAAGTTCAAAAATAGAATAAAAAATACAGTTTGGTAAATCTTTAATGTCCAAATACTACTCCTTCCCCCCATGAAAGCAGCCACTGGAACCACTTCCACCTCTGCGCTTGGAACAAGACACTGACCAGGAGGCTAGTTCCATTTTTCACGCACTGTTGATTCTGTGCCTCGATTCCATCTGAGAATTTTAAGGCAGCAACAAGAAAAACAGCAGTTCGACCCCAGGCTGGGCTCTAAGTCTCTCTCCTGCATTTCCAAGCAAGCCCAGAGAGTGAGTCAGAGATGACTCACTTCGTAAACACATCAACTTCAGTTTCGGGTTAAGTCCTTCATTTAAGACAAGGCATTTTTCCCAGATTATAATTTTTCCTCTTTAGTGAACAAATGTGTTTACTTTAAAATACTCATCAATAGGGCTTCCCTGGTGGCGCAGTGGTTGAGAGTCCGCCTGCCGATGCAGGGGACACAGGTTCGTGCCCCGGTCTGGGAAGATCCCACATGCCGCAGAGCGGCTGGGCCCGTGAGCCATGGCCGCTAAGCCTGCGCGTCCGGAGCCTGTGCTCCGCAACGGGAGAGGCCACAACAGTGAGAGGCCCGCGTACAGCAAAAAAAAAACAACAACAAAAAAACCCCTCATCAATAAAGTCATTAAACAGACATTGTCTATCAAAGAAATGCTAAAATACTTTCTATTATGCTTCAAACAGCTTAGGAGAGAAAGATACATTACAATAAAAGAATGGGGGATAGAAATCTGAGTTTTCACCTGTGTAAGTTTGGGTGACAGACACACACACACTCACACACATACATACACATACACACACTTCCAAGACACAGGTAGTGAGCAAATATTTAGTGTGACTGGTCACATCAGTTCATTTCATGGCTCAGAGCTTTATCATCTGTGTGGCTCTAGTCAATTTCTTACTCAACTTCTAGTTGCCTCTGTTCCTTATCTGCAAAACACAGGTAACAATAGTATCTCCCTTGGAAAGTTGTGAAAATACAATGATGCAAAACGTAGCACTTCTAGCACAGTATCTGGCCCATAAACAAAGACCATAAGTGGTATAAACAATACTAGGGCTACTAATACTTCCAGAGCTAATGTGTTTACAGATATCTTGCTTCCAATCATTAACTAACACAGACAGAACTATCTGATTCCAGAGCCCAGATTCCTTCCATCAACGCCTATGACCAGGATAAACACGACTAAATTCATATCCTGCGTCTACTAATTGCCTTACATTGGGAGAGAGAAACAGTGGACCGTGAACAATGCTTATCTCCTCAAATGTGAATGTTTTTGTGTCTATAAAGACCCATCTCCCTAGTTGTGTGTGTGCCTAGAGAGCATATATTCTCTGTGGAATGACGGTGGGGAGATAGAGTATCTTTGTTTGGGGACATTGAAGACCCCAGGGAAGAAATACATTTCCTGGAGGGCGTTAGATGAATTTTGCAGACAGCTGTTGCTCATAAGATTTTACATAAGCTGTGCCCACAAAGCCCAGGAAATTTTGCTAAATAACCTGGTAGTTTAATCAACAAATAGCCCCGGTGATTTACCATTTCTTCTTTGTTGAGTCTACTTTTTCTTCATAGTTTCCCACTCAGACTAGATAGAGCTAAAATGGCAATACAGTCATAGCTTTCCCTCTGTTTCACTGCGGGAGGTGGTTAGGAGCACACGTGCTAGAATCAGGGTCCCTGGGTCTGATTCCTAGTTGTACCATTTTTCTTGGTTGGTTAATTTGAGGTTGGTAAAATGGGGATAATGAAAATAGTAGTGCCAATTCGTAAGTGGGTTGGGAGGGTTAAATGAATACTTACAACAGTGCCTGGCTCTGAGTACAAATTCAAGAAACATGAGCTCTACCAGCTCAGTCAGTTTGGAGAGCTAGTAGACTCTCAACTTCGAGCCCCCAGCTAGGAACCCCATCCTGAAAAATCCTCACGCACACGTCCACCCAAATGTTGATGGTCTTTCCAGGGTTCACAGAGCTCCCCTGACACCACCTCCCAGGTTTAGAACCTCCGTGTAGAAAACAACTTGCAACAGACAAGGAAAGTGTGTTTTCATATGCAAACCGTGTTCCTCACTGTCAGGATGCCTTCAGCCTTTATGTAAACAGGCAGCGTCAGAGGGAACTTTTAATGGGGCTCGAAATGGGGAAGGAAAGAACAGGCTCTTTCAAGCTGGTGATTCATCGTCTGGTTCCTTCAGGGAAACAAAGGGAGAGAGTGCCGAGGAGTATTCAGCCTCGACGGGAGCTGGGTTTGTGGAGCAGGGACCTTACAAAGTCAGCCTCCCCGCTCCAGTTTTTCAGCGTTCCTTAGAGGGACCTGCTGAATCACTTCTGTAGACGACACATCAAAAGGCAAACTGCCGGTTTTATCAGGCTCGCCAAACCCAGTTAGGAGAACCAACAGGCAGGCAGGTCTCCGTCTGAATCACTCGGACCAGATGGAGGCAGTAGAGGTTACCAGGATGATCGGGCACAATTCCTCACCCTCACCAGGAAGGGAAGTCAAGTTGTCTCTTGTCAAAGAGTTGGGCAAGAGGACACTGCTAATTTTGTCCACCTCTTGGTGTCAGAGCAGACCCCAAGGGGGCTTAGAACATGTGGATTAGGCTTAAGTCTTGAAGAGGAATGTGGCTGTCATTCGGTGCTCAGTAAATTCCCGGGGCATGAATTCATGGGACCCATTGCTGTGAAAAATCGGCCAGCCAGTTAATTAAAAGAAACATTTTTAAAACCTGACGAATTGAAAACAGAAAAGAATTGCTTTGGGTTGTTCTTTAGACGCTTAATCCAAAATGCAGTTAAATCTTTGATACTGCCCTCCCCGACCCACTTTTTCACAAATATCTTTTCTTCAAATTCAGGGTCTTCCACAGACATAGAAAACAAACTCATGGTTACCAAAGGGGAAAGGGCGGGGCGAGGGATAAATTAGGAGTTTGGGATTAACAGATACACACAATTATATATAAAATAGATGGCCAACAGGGACCTACTGTACAGCACAGAGAACTGTACTCAATATTTTATAATAACCTATCAGGGAAAAGAAGCTGAAAAAGAATAGATACATATATATGTATAATTGAATGACTTTGCTGTACACCTGAAACCAACACAATACTGTATATCAACTATACTTCAATCAAAATTTTAAAGAACAAGTTAGGGTCTTCTTATATCTGGAATATTCTACCACATACCATAACAGATTTAACTTCAACCAAATCCCACACTAAGTCATATTTTTATATATACATACACACTCATATAAGCATATACATATATACACATATGTACACATGTAGGTACTAACTTGAGTACCAAGTGATTATCAACATAGTTTTACATTTTCTAGATATTTATGGAACATATATTACATGTCATTTTGATATTTCTTTTTCATAGGTTGGAAATAATTTTTTTCCAGGCCTCAACCATCTTTTCAGGTGGTTGTGAAAAAATCAGATCTTAATTTAGTCAGCCCTAAGGTAGCTGAAAACCTTTAGGGGAATATATGTTTTATGGCCTCATCAATCAATGAGCATATTCCTGAGGTTCTCCTAAGGCTAAATGATTCCCAAGGTTTTCAGAGTTTCTGTACTTGATGTTATGTACCCGATTTTATAGACTTGATACATTTTGGTGGTTCCTTTCTGTAACTGGCTGATTGGATACCGTGCTGGTTTGGACTTGTGAAGGTAAGGAAGTAACCTCTCCTGTTCCAAACACCTCAGGGCGGATAAAGAGGGGGTCACGTGTGTGTCACCCGGAAACGGAAATTCTGAACTGAGTGTGTGCTTTAAATAATACATGGATTTGGCAAATCAGATGCTCTTAGAAATGTCATCCTCTAAGGAGGACAACACATCAGAGGGTCTCTGTAGGAACAGGTCTTAATGACCAGAGACTCTCACCCCTAATGGAACCAAGCCACCACTCAAGGCTCACTGCTCCACGAACCACTCAGTCCTGATCAGGGAGCGTTGGGTGAATGTTCTTCTCTCCCACCAGAGCTTCACGGCAAAAGGGACCGTGTCTGCTTTTGCTTCCCGTATGGTACACCCTGCACCAAGCATGGTGCCGGCACACAGAAATCCTCAACACATCCTCTTACTTACGACTTTTGGCAGGAAGGCATTAGAGCGTAGTCTTTACGTGTGTGGCTTGGGGGGTCCCCCTGCTGGGGTTGGGTTCTAGCTCTGTCACTGATCTTTGAATAGTTACTTCTGTCTGTACCTTGGTTTCCTCATCTGTAAAATGGGGATCATAAAAGTATCTGCTTCACAGAGAGACTGTGCTCTCTTTCTTTTCATGGTCCAGTTTTCTGATATATAAGACCGTCCAGATTCACGCCGGTTTCAAGCTTTTAATTATTTTTAATGTACTAACTTTTTGTATGTTTAGTGTTTAAATGTATCATTGGTGATTTGGGTTATTCTTAAATAAGTAGTTTAGAAATTTGGATCAAGGAAAAGAATACGTGTGTGTGTGTGTTTTAATTGCTGGTACGTTGTGTCAAGCCAAGCTTTAACTATTTGTGGTCGGCACATCTTTATTTTGAGGAAACAGGGTCACACTTTATTTTAACAATGTGAAAATTTATCCTGGTAATGTCTTGAATGTCGTGGGATTTGGGAAGGATTGTGACATTTGAAGAAGGGAGGAGAAAAACGAGAACTCAAACTAGTACCTTCTAATTTCTATGCCCCAGAAAACATTGACGTGTGTGTGTTTTAATCATTGCCACTCTGTCTGAAAGTCACAGAAGAACACTCAGAGGAGACAGGGGAAGAAACAAGTCTTCAGAATGGTCCCTAACATGAAGCAGCCTGGCAGAAGGGGGCAGAGGCGCGTGCTCGGGGGCGCGTTTTGAAGGGGCTGTATCACCTGCGGTTATTGATGGAGCTGGTAGCTGCGGAGAACGGGACAACGGAGGGAAGTGCATCTCGCCTATTTCACCTTGTGAACCGATCATCTTAAGTCAAGAATGAACTCCTGTCCCCGCACGAATATTACAGAGTTGGCCCAGGCGTGTAGAAGGAGAGAGAGAAGGAAAGAGCAAAGGAATCTCAATGTTCCGGGACCAGACACAAAGTACTTATACGGATTTCCACAGAGGAGCCGGTTTATCTGAGGCACATTCCTTACTTGAGGTGTTTCAGGAGATTCCCATAACATTCTGTAATTATCCCAACCTGTGTTCAAGAAACAGCGTGAGACACCATGACATTACCCGACAACCTCAGTTTCCTGCGGACGATAACTGGCTGTGGGAAGGAGGCCTCAGAGATTCCTGTGTGTAGCAGGCTATTATTA
Organism: Delphinus delphis; assembly: GCF_949987515.2. NCBI lineage: Eukaryota > Metazoa > Chordata > Mammalia > Artiodactyla > Delphinidae > Delphinus > Delphinus delphis. The sequence goes on along the minus strand of NC_082697.1, from coordinate 7,987,176 downwards.
ACCTTTTCTTCAAAAGAAATACCATTACTGTCAAATCAGAATCTTTTTAAGCCTTTAGATGCTTATTGGGTCTGACACATAGAAGTCTTCAACCCCGAGAAGCGTGTTAAGTCTTTATAAAATTGTTTCCCATAGCAGTTACCTTATTTCCCTTCAAATTTCTCTTCCATTTTCTCCATCACTTATTGACCACTTTTTTGTTGTTGTTTGTTTTATTTTTGTTTTTTATTGATTTTGGGTGGGGATGTCACACAGATTTTTTTAAATTAATTTTTATTGGAGTATAGTTGCTTTACAACGTTGTATTAGTTTCTTGCTGTACAGCAAAGTGAATCAGTTATACATATACATATATCCCCTCTTTTTTAGATTTCCTTCCCATTTTGGTCACCACAGAGCAATGAGTAGAGTTCCCTGTGCTATACAGTAGGTTCTCATTAGTTACCCATTTTATACATAGTAGTGTATATATGTCAATCCCAATCTCCCAGTTCATCCCACCCTCCCTTCCCCCCTTGGTATCTGTAAGTTTGTTCTCTACATCTGTGACCCTATTTCTGCTTTGCAAGTAAGTTCACCTCTACCATTTTTCTAGATTTCACATATAAGCGATATTATACGATATTTGTTTTTCTCCTTCTGACTTACTTCGCTCTGTATGACAGTCTCTAGGTCCATCCACGTCTTTGCAAATGGCACTATTTTGTTCCTCTTTATGACTGAGTAATATTCCACTGTATATATGTACCACATCTTCTTTATCCATTCCTCTGCTGATGGACATTTAGGTTGTTTCCATGTCCTGGCTACTGTAAATAGCGCTGCAATGAACACTGGGAGGCATATTTTTGAATTACGGTTTTCTCAGGCTATATGCTCACGAGTGGGATTGCTGGGTCATATGGTAGTTCTATTTTTAGTTTTTTTGTTTGTTTGTTTTTGTGGTATGTGGGTCTCTCACTGTTGTGGCCTCTCCCGTTGCGGAGCACAGGCTCCGGACACGCAGGCTCAGCGGCCATGGCTCACAGGCCCAGCCGCTCCGTGGCATGTGGGATCTTCCCGGACCAGAGCACGAACCCGTGTCCCCTGCATCGGCAGGCGGAATCTTAACCACTGCGCCACCAGGGAAGGCCCTATTTTTAGTTTTTTGAGGAATCTCCATACTGTTCTCCACAGTGGCTGTATCAATTTACATTCCCACCAACAGTGTAGAACAGTTCCCTTTTCTCCACATCCTCTCCAGCATTTCTTGCTTGTAGATTTTTCGATGACGGCCATTCTGACCGGTATGAGGTGATACCTCATTGTAGTTTTGATTTCTCTCTAATAATTAGTGATGTTGAGCATCTTTTCATGTGTTTGTTGGTCATCTCTATGCAACTGACCACTTAGTTAATTGGTTATTTTTCTTAGTCTTCTATAAAACTATGAGATAATAAACTAGTCCTAAGTCTGTGATGCTGTGCACCCCAGAGTTCAAATCCAATATTCATTGAAGGTATGGCTGATGGGAAAGAAGGTCATATAGTTCGCAATAAAGTGCTCCTAAGAAGGGATTCTGGCACCATCCACAGTGGATAATTTTCCTCATTCTTTTTTTTTCCGTACACAAAGTTCCTGATGAGTTCACCCAGTAATTTTGTCACAGCACTGTGGGGATGGTGATTCCTGGGCCATAATTGAACTCAGGGGGTTTGTACCTGGGCTATGGGCCAAAATATGCGGGAGAAAATATCTCACCGGTACGCCTGAAGACGCTTGGTCTATGTACTTTGGCAATAAAGTGCTCAAGAGTGGAATTCAACACAGTTTTCTGGTTTCTCTTTCCTGGTTGCTTCTTTTCTTGGCTTGAACAGTGAGTCAGTACGTTGGTCTGTGTGTATGGCTCAGAGAAGCATCCAAGGGCTCCACCTCAGCTTCATGGAAGAGTGAATCTATTTGCCACCTTTAAGTCTGAGGTTCAAGTTCACACCCCTTTGGTTTATTTCTTTTTTCTTTTTTCTTTTCTTTTTTTTTTTTTTGCGGTTTGCGGGCCTCTCACTGTTGTGGTCTCTCCCGTTGCGGAGCACAGGCTCCGGATGCACAGGCTCAGCGGCCATGGCTCACGGGCTCAGCCGCTCCGTGGCATGTGGAATCTTCCCAGACCGGGGCACGAACCCGTGTCCCCTGCATCGGCAGGCGGACTTTCAACCACTGCGCCACCAGGGAAGCCCCCTTTGGTTTATTTCTAAGTGTTTTCCTCATCAAAAATCGCTTCTTTCTTCTTAGAAGTCATCTCATCAGGGCTTCAAGTTCTTCTGTCTGGTAGAATGCTTTGTTTTTACTTTAAAAAAAAATAGCTTGCTAGCTTGGTGCTTAGTATGTAATGATGATATCATTTATCTGCCATTGTAGGAAAAGGGAATTATTATTATTATTATTATTATTTTTTTTTTTAGGGGGAAATCAGTTCATGTTGGGAGTACCTGATAACCGCTGGTTATCAAACACGTGTTTCTTTCATTTCTTTCATTGACTTGAGAGATCTTTTTAGAACATGACCTGTGCTGAGAACTTAGCCTGAAGGGGCAAGAAGAGGAAATATTTTTGCAGGTGCCCAGTGAGAGCTGAGACAGCGGAGGATGGGTCCTGGAAGGAGACGTAGTCTAGTGGGATGAAGTTAGTGGCGGACACGTGGCCTGAGGGGTGACAGAAGCAATACTCTGGCCTTTCTCACTTCCCAGCCTCTGATTTCCTGCTGGTGCGTGCCTCCCATTGGCTAAATCCAAATGTAGCCAAGGGCAAAGGATCTGGAGGACCATGGAGGTCAGCCTCTCAGGAATAGAGGTGGGCACATATGGATCTGGATGGGGAAGCAAAGAGATGAATAAGGGTGATGTGACCCCAGAGAAGCCCTCCACACAGGGCATCCTTTCTCAGTCTCTTCCCAGCCATCACTACACGGTTTCTCACAGCCGGTGGATCCACTGCCATTCAGCACGTGAACTTCTCTGGCTTTGTTTTCCTCTGCTCAGCATCTCTCCTATTCCCCATTTTCTTCTTTTCTATTTTTCTATTCTTCATCTTCTCTCCTCCCCTTCCTCTTCTCTTGCTCAGTGTCTCTCCTGTTCTTGGAGCCTTTCCTTGCCTAACAAAAGTCCTAAACTTCCACTGAAAACCACGAAGATCTCTTTCATGAACTTTTTTTCCAGTTGAAAAGCAGAAGGATTCAGCAGGACAGTTTCAATTTTGAAACGGAAAGTTGCATAAGACCTTCTCTTCAGGTTTTGAATCTTGGTCTTGATTATCAAAAAGAACCAAGATTTTTGGCAGAGTTCTTTTAGATAAATGAGTACTGCTTACATCATGCAGTAAGAGAAAAAAATAACAAAAAATTCTAAAAAAAGAAAACCCCATAAATATTGTAAATCTTTTCTCAGTACCGCGGGCCTCTCACTGTTGTGGCCTCTCCCGTTGCGGAGCACAGGCTCCGGACACGCAGGCTCAGCGGCCATGGCTCACGGGACCAGCTGCTCCGCTGGATGTGGGATCTTCCCGGACTGGGGCACGAACCCGTGTCCCCTGCATCGGCAGGTGGACTCTCAACCACTGTGCCACCAGGGAAGCCCCTAACTGCCATTTTTGTGTTTGCTGTTTTCAATTTCTAATGCTGGTTACACCACTCAACTGACTCCTGGGAACATCCCAAGAGCTGTGTTTCAGGTTGGATGAAATGAAGACATTCCCAGTGCGACACATGATGCCTGTGGGCTGATAAAGCTGCCACATAAATCAGACTCTTATTAAGAATTATTGGTTATTAATCACCCCAGTCCCTGAACATGAAGATGGATTCGTTATTGCCCTAGCGACAACTTTCAGAACATAAATGTATGCCTTTCATCTGAAAAGAGGGAAAACTGTTTCCCTTTCAAAATAAGCATTTATTTTCCTGGTTAGGACATCACCCATGTATTTAGCAGTTCTACAATGTGCTGAGATCCACTTTGAGGGGGTAATGATTCACGCAGACATGGAATTGGGTTTCAGACCCTTTGAAGCCTAATCTGCCCAGTTGTAGACATTAAGTAACATGCAGTTGGGCGTAGAATCCAAACTATTCCTGGGTTTGTCTTTAATGATTAAAAATGCCTGCATGTGATGTGTCAACAGCTTGTAAATTCATAATTGGGGCGAGGCTGCTGTGGCTCTAGTTGCCAATAACATGTGAATATCGGGTTCAGAGTGTCCAGTTAGGGTGGAACATTAAACAATGTGTGGTAGCGAATGAATACAAGATCACTCACGTCCCGGTGGAAGTTTCTTTGAAGCTGCACTGTGTTCTATGAAATTGGAGGAATGGCTTCCCAGGTAACATTGACTTTACCATGTGGCCATATTCAGAGGCCAGAGAAGTCGTGATGAACTAAAAGTGGGTCCTTCTGAAGCCTCCCCAGATAGGATCAGACACAGTGCAGGGATGGAGGGTTGGTCAAGTATGAGACTCCTTCCTGATACATCTGAACCCTCGCCAACGTGGCTGAAGCACCATTTCCACGCAGAAGTCAGTATCTGGTTTCGTTGTGCTTGGCCTCCTTCCTGGAGGTTTGAATTGAATGGCGGTTTGAATTCCTCCGAGGCTGAAGGTGTCTCTGTCCAGCCTCTCTGCTTTCTCAGTGTCTGCAGTTACTGTCTAACTGGCATTTCCTTGTTGTCAGTACGTGTACTGTTTGTGTAAGCCAGGGTTCAACCTATTCTCTCTCTGCTTCTTTTTAACCATCCATTCATTCAGCAGCTTTATATTATGATCCCACTTTGGCCAAGGCATTATTTAAGCCACTGGGGAACACAGCAGTCAGCAAGATAGATAAGGTCCCTGTTCTCTTATATTCTTGTTGAGGAGATACGTAAGCAAACAAACAAATAATTTTAGAAAGGGCTAAGGAATATGAAGGAAATAAAATAGGGTGATGTTGTAGGGCAGCTTAGTGGGAGTAGGGGGATGGCAACATTACACGTGACAGTTGTCTCTGAATAAGCTATTTTTATGCTGGGACCTAAAGAATGAGAAGGAGCCAGCAATGCAATGATCTAGAGGAAGAGTGTCCCAGGTAAAGGAATCGCAATCGCAAAAGTCCTCAGGCAGGAATGAGCTTGGTTTACTGAAGCAACAACAATGGCACCAACGGAATCAGTGTGGGGTATGCTTAGTGAGCAAGATGAGAAGGGTAAGAGATTATGTCAGAATGCATCAGGGCCTGGGGTACGTACACCATGGTGGGGAGCTGTGATTTTAATCAGTTATATCCATCCAACTGCACACCCTACATTCCTTCACTTCCTTGCTTATCCATCTTAGTTATCCTGATTCATCATTATAATCACTCCCTTGAAAACATCTTCCCCCTTTGTATTAGTTATCTATTGCTGTGTAACAAATTGCACCAAAAAAGTTTTGTGGCTTCTTGGGCAATTCTGTCTGAGGGTCTCAGGAGATTGCAGTCAAGATAACTATAAGTTATCTGAAGGCTTGAATGGGGCTGGGAGACTCACTTCCAAGTTGACTCACTCACATGCCAGGTAGGTTTGTCCTGGTTGTTAGCAGGATGCCTTAGTTCCGTGTCTCATGGGCCTCTCCGTAGGACTTCTTGAGTGTCCTTACGACATGGTGCTGGCTTCGCCGTAGAGAGAGTGATCCAAGAGAGTACAAGAGAGTACAATGTCTTTTATGATCTAGCCTTTCATAATATCTATTGGTCACACAGGTCATCTCACTCAGTGTGGGAGCAGAGGGGCCCCACAAGGGCAGCTCATCTTTCTACACCTTTGAAGCATGAACTCAGACTCATGTAGTGTCTACTGTGTTGATGTGTTTTTTTACAGATACTCATTTGAAGACATAAATCATAGTGACTGTGAGCCCACGCTCTGGGGTCAAAAAGAATATTGGGTTCAAAGATCAGGTTTACCACTCCTTAGCTCTGCGAACTGTGGCATATTTCTTAACTTTCTAAGCTTCTATCTCCTCATCTGAACACTGGAGATAATTCTACCTCACAGCTCATGATTGATGTAAAAATTAAAGTAAGATAATGCTTATAAACAAACTTAGCCATAATGATTGTCATACAAATTCTCAGTAGATATTATCTACCACTGCCCTTGCTCTTATTCCTTTTTTTTTTTTTTTATTACTGCAGAATGCAGCTACTCCTTGAAGTGTTTCATAAAGTTTAGTGATGTGCTAACACTTCTGGGAAGCCCAGCCTGCAATCAGTTTAGATTGGAGGGATGGTGGATTTGGTGGTCTGCATGATCCCCGGTAATGCATACTCAGGATGCCAGAAGTTCAGACATGTCATAAAAAATTCCCCTTTGGTATGGTCAAGTTTGGCAGACTCACCATTTGCCCTCAGATGAGCTGGGAGTCAAGCACTGGGCCAGCTCAACAGGAGCATCTAAGTTCAACCCCAATGCAAAATCTAATCAACTCTCAAAGTCAAAGGATGAGCTGATGATTCAGGTATTTATATCAAAAGGTGTTACAAGATTATTTGGAACATGGTAGAGGATAAGAAACAGGATTTCAAATCCATTCCAGAGTTACATTTCTTGACAGTCTTCTAGGAAATGAAGCTAATGAACTTTTAAAGATCATTCAGTGTTTTCAACTAAGGTTTCTGAGCACTTACTATGTACCAGACACTAGACCAGGTTCTGGCAAAGCAGCTAAGAGCAAGTCTGCCTGAACCCCAGCTCTCATGGTGTTCAGAATTAAAGTCATCAGTTAGAGATCATAGCCCTTATTATTTTTTTGATGGCTTAACTTTCTACAAGTTGCCAGAAGTTGCTAGAAACTTGAAGGATTTCCATCCTTATGTCCAAATGAATAATAGCATTAGTGGTAGGGATAACATTTGTACCCAGGTAATCAGCCACCTAATTATTCAATAACAGATAAAAATGCATTAACTTGCTGAGACAAACGTGTTTCCCGAAGCCATTGTTTAGAACTGAATTACCAACAACATGTTTTGAGTAATAATGTCTTGTTCACAAGTCATTTTTCTCAATTGTCTTTCTGAGGGCTGATACAAGATCCCTGGGAACTGTTTGTAATGCAAGATAAATATATTGGTAATGAACAGATTCCCAAAGCAATTTCAACACTGGCATGGAAATCTATACATTCCCTAAACTTTCTTTGCTTCAAAGGCAGGCGGAATTCCTTCTGAAATGGGTAAATGGAATGCATTCGGTAAACTGCAGCTTTTGTTGCAGTTAACTCAGTGATTCATGTGGTTCCTAATTTTGTCAGCCTAATATGACCTGACAAGCCAATTCTTTATTTGATTGCTAATCCATAGTACAGATTTTAATCTCCAACACTTAATAACTCACCCCTACATATCTTGGAAAGTTCACGACAGCCGGTGTAGGCATTTTTACAGTTGTGTGTACAGGTCTCTAGGGAGACAATACATGCTTGTGGAATGAATGCATGCTCCTTTTCGTTCTCATTTCAATGGATGGAATTTGCATCCAACGCTTGAAATTTTGCACTATACTGAAGTGACATCTCAACCGAGAAAAATCCTAGTGTGAGCAGTAATTCTCAACTGCGGTGATTTTGCCTCCCAGGGGACATTTGGCAATGTCTGGTGACATCTTTCGTTGTCACAACTGAGAGAGGGTGCTGTTGGCATCTAGCAGGTGGAGACCAGGGAAGCTGCGAAGTATTCTGCAATGCACAGGACAACACCCCGACCCAGGGAATTGTTTAGCTTTAAACGTCACTAATGCTGATGCTGAGAAACTCTGATTCAACCAGGGTTGGTCTAGATAATTCTGTTAAGAACTTCTGTAGAAAAGGGAAGACAAGTTACTTAATTTATCCAAATCTGTTTATTCATTCATATCCCGGGGTTGGTAACAGTAAGGACTTGTTGCTGTCGCTGTGCATTTAAAAATGAAATAACGGGGGAATTCCCTGGCAGTCCAGTGGTTAGGACTCTATGCTTTCACTGCAGAGGGCCCAGGTTCAATCCCTGGCTGGGGAGCTAATATCCCGCAAACCGCGTGGCCAAAAAAATAAAAAATAAAATGAAATAATGTACACAGAGTGCTGACTACATTGTTGGCACACAGTAAGCACTTCAGTAAATGATTATTATCATCATTATTATTATTACTTTTATTAGCTTATCTCCTAAAAGAAAATGTGGCTTCTGCCTTGCTCTCACTGGGAGAGGTCAGCTGGGCTATAAGTACACACAGGAAACTCTATGAAGATATCCACGTAGTGAAGAACTAAGGCTCCGTCCAAATGGCTAGCAACTTGCTGCCCCACAAGGGAGCCATCTCGGGAGGGGGTTCTCCAGCCTCAGTCAAGCTTTGGGGAAAAAATGTAAATGACTTAAACTGACCCAAGAAGAAAAAGAAAATCTAAATAAACCAATAATCGATAAAGCAATTGACGTGGTGGTCAAACACCTCCATGCCCATGTCAGGGCTGGGTCCATGGCTATGGGATCTTACATGGGCAGTCACATGGGACCCCAAGCTTAGATGGGCACTTGGTTTAATGCCTTGGGCCACTATCTTGAAATTCTTAATTTTTTTTTTTAACAAGAAGTTCCTCATTTTTATTTGACACTGGACCCTGCAAATTATGTAGCCAGTCCTGAGCATACCTGTGTAGTTTTATAGGTGTTTAACTTTTAAGGTACTAATAATCCAAAGCCTTTCTGAAAACAGGAAAAGAAAGCATGCTACCCAGTTCATTTCAGAAGGCTAGTGTAACTTTTCCAGCTTCCAACATCTCTTGATCAAAGTCACTTAGAAATTTAGGGATAAAATGTGATTTCATCAGATCTGCCAGAACATGAATAACTACCAAAGTCATTCATTACTGAGGAAGTTTGATATTGACCTACACAAATGAATTGTCCTTTCCTCAGATGAAGTTGTTTTCTGTTTTGTTTTTTTTTTCTGGTCCTAACAAGGAACATGTTAGACAAACTTATCCTAAGTTCATTCCGGGCTAGTTGATGAGTTAACTATTTTAAGCTCTTCCGGTACTTGTAGACTTTTAAAGCCTTAATATGAATTTTTTCCCAGGTCATTTGCTAGTGAACCTTGGAAAAACTTGGCAAATTGAATGAGTGCTCATCCAAAGTCAGACTCAGCACCTTTAACCAGAAACTCTAAGAAAAATAGATGGAATTAGTCTTGGGAATTTCATTAAGAACACAATGGCCGCATATTCTGCTGTGTCTATGGCCCTGATCTAGCCGACACTGTACTTCTAGAAGGCAATCCTTCTAGAAGCTAAACTTCATGGCTTTGTAATTTTAGTTCCTCATTTTAATTAATAGTCTGCTTCTGTTATTTAATGAAAACCAGAATCCACTTCACTGATGTCTCGAAAACAGGAGTGCCCTCCCTTCTTATTCACTTTCATGTTTTCTTCCTTATTTTCATCTATTCATTTTCAATGAGAAGTAAGATAACTCATGTGGGATTTTACCACAGTCAAAATGTACCTGAAATTAAAAATCTTAAACACGTTTGAGAACAATGATGTTAGATAATTTCCTACAATTTAGGTGTTAAAAAAGAACTAATCAATCCTATCTTGACAGGTGGGATGAGCTTGTCTCCATAGTGAATTACACTGTGGAAAGCAGAGAATTTCCAGAAGGGAACAAGGAACAACTCTTGTAACGTGAGAATAGAATTCCTTTATCCTTAACAAGTATGCAAGTTAATAGATATTTGTTGGATAAATCAGTGCATGATACTGTTCTGATGATTAATCTGGGACTTACTAGGTTCCTTTTTGGACTTTCCTTTTTAATAGGAGGTTGCCCTCAGTTCCTTGCCATGTGGAGCCCCCCCATCAGCCGCTTAGTCATCAAAACCTGCAAAGGAGAGAGTCTCCTGGGAGGACAGATGTGACAATCTTCTATTACATAATCAGGAGGTGAGGTCCCGTCACTTTTGACATAGGCTATTGGTTAGAAGCAAGTCACAGGTCTTGCCCATACTTTGAAGGGGGTTATATAACGATGTGACTAACAGGAGGTGGGAAACACGGAGGCCACCTGAGTGTCTGGGCTCCACAGCCAAATGTCCTGGGTTCAAATCCTGACCCCATCGCATAAGAGTTCCAAGAAACATAAGCATTTATTAATCTCCAAGCCTCAGCTTCCTCATCTGTAAAATGAAAAATCTACTCACACCTTCATCCTAGGGTTATTAAATTCCAGAAATTCCTCATTTCCAGATACGCTTGTGCCATTTTCATGGTTGTTTTGCCTAATTTATATGCTTTGAGAAATATCACTCACTATCATTTCTCCTCTATAATGTAAATCAACTTATTTAAAAAGCAAATTTAATAGTACTACTAGACATTTAAAAAATATTAGTATTACAGAAGATAATTGTAAACACACATTATCAGTAATAAATGTTATTTGTCTGCATACCTCCAAAATTCACCCTGCACATCATTTGTGAAAGGTATATATGCCCCCTTGAGAGGTTGGGGCCAACAGAGCCTGCATGCCACAACTACTGAAGCCCACACGCCTAGAGCCCGTGCTCCGCGACAAAGACCCTGAGTTCATCTCCTCTCGTGAGCACACCAAAATCACAACTATCTGCAGAACAACCATCAATGAAAAAGACCAGAACCTACCACAAAAGATCTTCCACAACTAAAGACATAGAGAAGGAACCACAGCGAGACGGGTAGGAGGGGCAGACTCGTGATACAGTCAAGTCCCATATTCCCAGGGTGGGCGACCCACAAACTGGAGAATAATTACACTGCAGAGGTTCTCCCACGAGAGTGTGACCTCTGAGTCCCACGTCAGGCTCCCCAGCCTGGGGGTCCTGCCCTGGGAAGACGGGCCCCCAGAGCATTTGGCTTTGAAGGTCGGCAGGCTTTAACTTCCGGAGCCCCCCAGGACTGCGGGGGAAATAGCGACGTCACTCTTAAAGGGCCACATAACCTCTCACGCGCACTAGGGCCCAGCACAAAAGCAGTAATTGGATAGGAGCCTGGGCCAGACCTACCTGCTGGTCTTGGAGAGTCTCCCGGAGAAGCGGGGGTGGCTGCTGCTCACTCTGGGGACACAGACACTGGCAGGTGGCATCCTCAGGAATCGTCCTACCGCGTGGACGCTGCCGCTTGCCGGCTTCCGGCGGCTGTCCTCGTGGGAGCCTCCCTCCAGCTCATTAGTGCCAAGGCCTGGCCCTACCCGAAAGCCCATAGGTGCCAGTGCTGGACGCCTCAGGCTAGGCCACTGACTGGGCAGGGACCCAGCCCCACCCATCAGCAGACGGGCTGCCTCAAGACCCCCTGAGCTCACTGCCGCCTCTAGACACGGCCCTGCCCACAAGAGGGCCTCGGACGCAGCTCCGCCCCCCGGCGTTGAGGCATCAGCTCCAGAATCCCCTGCGCCCTGGCCCTGCCCTCCAGGAAGCCGGCTCTGGCCTCGGGACCAGCCTCACCCACCAGGGGGCAGACAATAGAAAACCATAATCCCCCAGTCCGCTCGTAGCAGGCCAGGCAGGCCCTTCGCCGAGACCAGCTGGGCCTGGCTCAGGCCAGGCCAACACAATCTTTGGGACGCCTCAGACCCCATACCCAGCTGTGTTAGGAGCTAGCTCCCTCCATCAGTGACCCGCCATCAGCCCTGAGATCCCTGGGCCCTGCAACCACACTCAGGCTGCTGGAGTCACCTGTGCTACCTTCTGTCGTAGTCACACCTCTGCTCCGAGCACGGATGGTTAAGTCTGCATGGGTTAAAGGTGCATATAATGCAACCCCCCTCCATCACCTGCTTATGAGTAGTAGTTGCCCCATAAATAATTTTCTACTATTCAGAGGAGCGGTGCCAATCTTGTGTGTAGAATCTTGGCTACAAACATCGAGGAAATCCCTTGATCTCTCGATTCTCTCCTTCCTTCCTTAGTTCTTTTCCCTCCCCTCTTTTCTTGCCTCCCTCTCTCTCTCCAAAAATTATCTGGACATCTCAAAAGACAAGTGGACAGCATTCCCAGTGTATCCTCATGAACTGGTTTCCCATAAGCACCCATTAGACTTTTGTTTGAGTTAAAGAATGGAGGTGGCCTTCGGGGAGACAGAATGGGGACTGGAGGAGACATAACGGTAAGCCACAGACGCTGAATGGCATGTATGATTGACAACAATCGTAACAGATCTGTCACGTTCACCTGGGCCGAGCAGTGTACCACACACCCATCTACCAGGCTGTGGCCAGGAGGTTGTGTGAGTTGGCTGAGTCCTGGCTCAGCCACCTGTCAACAGGATGACTTTGGGGAAATGTGCCTGGATTTATTGGTCAGCATAAAGTTCAGAAGCATTATTTATATAATCAGTTTAAAAAAAAACTTTTCATTGTAAAAAACAGTTAAAGTTTGTTTAAACTCTGAGCTTCAGTTTCCTCCTCCACATCTGTAAAATGGAGGTAATTTTAGCCCATTTTTAGAGTGAGTGTATCAATCAGGGCTCCCCCCAAACAGAGACCAACAAATAGGATATATATATATATAGAGAGAGAGAGAGAGAGGGGGGGGGGGGGTCAGCCTCAGCCTCTGGGGGATTTTGATCATCCAGGAAGACATCCTCCAGGAAGCTTGAGCTGTGCTCTGATTGGTGCATAGGAGAGATGAACAGGTGAAGAAAGAGTGCTCCAGGAGGAAAGACATCAGGTGCAAAGACTCGGGGGCAGAGAGTGTTTAAAGGATAGAAGAGACTGGCAGAAGCCAGTGTGGCCAGAGTGCAGAGGCCTCCGGTGGCTCGGGTGCGCTGGGGCCTGTGGGTGAGTGGGCTGTACTTTACAAGACACCGAAGTCCAGCTTAAGGAATTGGATCTTGATGTGAGAGCAATGGGATGCCACAGAAGCAGGGCTGGGACACCGTCGGGCTCGGGTTTTAAAAAGACCAATATGGCCAATGGACAAAGAACAGTCTAGAAGGAAGCAAGATAGAGATCAGTTGGCAGTTTCTGCTGTGGTCCAGAGTGAAGGGGATGGTGGTGTGGATAGAAGTGAATGGAGTAAAAAAAGGAAAGTTATTTTGCCATTCAAATGATCATCTTTTGGTAAAGCTACTGTAAAATATTATTGTAATATTATATTGTAAACTAGCCACATGACAAAATTTTCTAGTGAGACAAAGTTTGAATGTTTAACTTTGGTTGTAAGAAATGTAGTGAAGGGGAGGGGCTTCCCTGGTGGCGTAGTGGTTAAGAATACGCCTGCCAATGCAGGGGGCACGGGTTCAAGCCCTGGTCCAGGAAGATCCCACATGCCGCGGAGCAACTAAGCCTGTGTGCCACAACTGCTGAGCCTGCATGCCACAACTACTGAAGCCCACATGCCTAGAGCCCGTGCTCCGCGACAAGAAAAGCCACGGCAATGAGAAGCCTGTGCACCGCAACAAAGAGTAGCCCCCGCTCGCCGCAACTAGAGAAAGCCCATGTGCAGCAACGAAGACGCAACACAGCCATAAATAAATAAATAACATAAATAAATTTTTTTAAAAAATGAAATGCAATGAAGGGGAAACATCTCACATATTTGAAAACTTTTATTCTTTTAGAGAATTCAAAGAAGATATACAGATGAAATCTGACAACACATGTGGATTTGTAATTCTAAAAAGAATTTCACAGCAGTGAGAAAGCATATACTTATTTTGGTGATGTGCACATATTTGTTCAAAATAAAGATATGAATGTACACTTCTGAAATAGTCTAAAAATGTAACCTAAAAAGGGAAATCTTTATCAAATATACAGAAACATATAGTATGCTTTTAGGAAAAGTAGTAGTAAAAATCTGTGCAAATAAACTACATGTAAACACAATTTTTAAGAGTTTTACAAGTATTGCTTAAATCTATATGCCTTTTCCATTTATGAAATCATATTTTCCCAAGGAGTTCAAGTCACATAACATGGTTTACCTAGTTAATCTATAATGTATGCACACTTTACTACTGACCCATCTATAGCTGGGAAAATTAAGGCAGGGAAAGTCACTGAATATTTTTAAGCCATGACTAAACTTTAGAACATTGCCCTAAACTTCTAAGTCAAATATCATATATATATTTTTAAGTGATGTAAGCAAATTGCCATTAGAATACACACACACACACACACACACACACACACACACAATTTAAAAACTACTGATCCAGTCCTTAATAGATTAAATAGATTCAATGCCATAATTAAATAATTTCAGGATCCTTTAACACAATGATGCCACAGTAAATCATTAAGGCATTCTTAGGAGGTTTTGACTTCATTAAAGTACTTCTTAACATAGAGGTTTTCTCTAATTTTCCAATAATGTTTCTATTTCAAAACAAGAAAAAAAACACAACAGCTTCATAGAGACCTGATAACTTTAACCAATATTTAGTTTTGCTTCTATTATTAAGCAGTATTTCCCCAAATATATTAAACAGAGTTACAACAAATGGATCGTCAATACTACACAGGCCGCCAATAATCTAGCTATAGTCGGTCTTTCATTGTGAAATGTAAACTTCTGAGAAGTGAAGATTCCAGCAGTGAATCTGGTAAAGCTAGGACAGAAACATTTAGTGACTTTATTTATTTATTTATTTATTTAGCGTTACACGGGCCTCTCACTGCTGTGGCCTCTTCCGTTGCGGAGCACAGGCTCCGGACGCGCAGGCTCAGCGGCCATGGCTCATGGGCCCAGCTGCTCCGCGGCATGGGGGATCTTCCCGGACCGGGGCACGAACCCGTGTCCCCTGCATCGGCAGGCGGACTCTCAACCACTGCACCACCAGGGAAGCCCCATTTAGTGACTTTTACCTGACCAACGGATAAGTGCCCAACTGCCCTATACAAGAGAAAACAGGATGATGAGCAATTCTGTGTAAGTCAGGGTGGTGCTGATGTCAGTTACGTTTAAGTTATGTGTAAGCAGGCGGTAAACCCTGTAGAATGCCTGGCATTCCAACAATCTGCTTTCCCTGAGCCAGATACCATCTTAATAAATACCATCAGCTACACAGACAGTACAGCTTCTAGAACAATTGTACAGAAGAAAGAGTATAAACACCTGGGGCTAAATGTTCTTTACATGCTGTTTCATGCTCAGGGTTTTGATGTGTGCTTTCCTGTCATGCAGAAGCCCAAAGCCTCATTCTTGCAAAAGGGTAAAAATTGCTGCTCGTGGTCTTGGTAAAAAAAAAAAAATCTGGAAAATAAAGTATACCCCAATTATACATCAGAGCAGTATAGTTAAACAAGAGGAATTATTAGCAAAAAAATAAATGCTAAAACCAGTAGTGCCCTGGGCTCTTGTGTTTCACCAAGATAACTGTGCACACTGTCCTAGCTGAAGACTGGAAGTTTCGCAATTAAGCTAGAATTCCTTCATTATCCTACTTGATTCAACTCTGTTTGTTGGCATGTTCAGAATCTGACAATTGCCTAATGATACCAGACATGTAGGGAGGAATTCACTGGGCCTCATTCAGAAATTTCATCTGTAATTGCATGTTTCCCGAAATAATCCACCTATCAGCAAATACCCTTGCAGTTAGCAAATAGCAACTAGCTCTAGGCAAATTCTAGGTGATGTCGTTGAAAGGGAAGAGTGACTAAGACTGAGTTTTACCACTGACACCTAATTCTATAAAGCTGTGTATCAGAAATGTCATATTTTCACATCTGATAATACTAGAGATTTCTCAGGCTAACTTCTTATCCCTTCAGTAGTTGAAAATTCATTTTATTGTGGATTAGGGGGAAATAACTAGACTAAAAAAACACCATTTCATCAAGGAAATTAGAAATAAGGCTAAAGTATACTATTAGGCCTATGTTAATTTAAAGGAAATAATTAAGCAGCAATTAAATAGCTGATATATGAATATGGCAAAAATTATGAAGCTGGTATGAGAACACCCACACTGTCAGAAAAGGTAATAAAGGGTATGTTGCAGAAAAAGTATTACATTGTATTTAATACAGGCTGGTAAATATCTCCTCTTCTATGCCAGAGGTCTGTAAATCAAGACCCTATGGTCCAATAAGTACTACCAGCTCTTTTTACAAATAAAGATTTATTGAAATATAGTACTGGTAGGCAGAATCATGGCCCTCAAAAAAGGCTGAGTCCCTAATCCCCAGAACCTGTGAATAGATTACTTTGCATTGCAAAGGGAGTGTTGCAGATGTGATTAAGGTTATGGACCTCGAAATGGGGAGATCATCCTGAATGATATCCTGTCTGAGAGATGCAATAGAAGAAGGATGAGGGATTTGAAGCCTAGAGGCTAGTTGGCTTTGAAGATGGAGGAAGAGGTCATGAACCAAGGAATGGTGGCCTCTAGGAGCTGAGAATAACTCTTAGTTGATGCAAGAAAACAGGAACCTCAGTCTTACAGCCATAAGAAACTAAATTCTGCCAACAACGGAAATCTGTAAGGGAACAGATTCTCCCCTAGAGCTTCCAGAAAGGAACACAGCCCTGCCGAATGACAACTTGATTCTATCCTGGCAAGAGCTGTGTTGAATTTCTGACCTATAGAATAATAAAATAATAAATGTGTGCTATTTAATACAAGTTTTAGTAATTTGTAAGTAATTTGTTTTAGTAATTTGTTATGGCAACAATAGAAAACTAATACAATAGTCACCCCTATTCATTGACCAGTTGTCTGAGGCTGCCCTGAGGTGGAGTAAAGTGGATGTGAGAGAGACCTTATGTCCTGCAAAGCCTAAAATATTTGCCAACTGGTCCTTTACAGAAAAAGTTTGCCCCCCACCCCGATATTCACAAGCAAAAACCATGACAAGCAGCTTGCATCTTGGAGCACTTAGTTGATGCCAGGCTCTGGGCCAGGTATTTTGTATTCATATCATCTTTCTGGATGGATACTATTTTGGTCCCCATTTTACAAACGAAACAAAAAATGTGAAGGCAGAAAGGTTAAGTAACTGTTCAAGGTCACCCAGTGAACCAACAGTGAGCAGGGACTTCAAGCCAAGTATGGTTGACTTCCAAGCTTGGCTCACCTCTTGGCCATTCTCCACACCCCAGATGCTCACCTGAGGCCTCCTATCTCTGGTAGAAAGCAATGGGGAGCTGTCGGCTGGGTACCAGGATGCCCAAGTGCAGCATCTCCACAGGCTCCTTGTCTGTGGCCACGATGTCATATTTGCGGACGATCTGGAACACAGAAGCACAAAAAAGCAGAATCACCCCTCTTCTCCTGCCTTGAGGAATAGCCCAGAATACAGCTGCAGAAATCCCATCAGGGTCTTACCCAGCAGAGAGCCAAGTGCAGCTGGAGCTCGGCTAATCGGCGACCAACGCACATTCTTTTCCCAATGCCAAATGGAAGATGGGCAAAAGGGTTGATCTTTTTCTTGTCTTGAAGCCATCGTTCGGGTCTAAACTGACTTGAATCTTCAAAATTTTCTTCATTGGACCCCAACACATGGGTATTTAGCATCAATACTGTCTAAAAACACACAGAAACACAAAGCACTTAAAGAAAACGTTTGAATAGCAAAATTTACAAAAGCCATCACCTTACAAATGTGAAAGTAACCCACAAAGGTATAATAATGATGAATGCCAACATGTATTGAGTGCTTGAAATGTGCCAGGTGACACTGGCACAATAAATAGGGCATGAACTTTAAAATTTTACATCACATTCTCACAACAATCCCATGTGGTAGGTTTTATTATTCCCATTTTACAGATGAGAAAACTGAGGCTCGCAGAGGTTATGTAACTCACTCAAGGCTATACGTGAATCCAGGTCTGTCTATGGAGACAGAAGACCATTATTCCTAATGCTAGACTACACAACACGTCAACTACATACTGCAATCTACACATTTCCAAAATGAATGCTCTCCCAGTAGAAACGTTTAGGGAGATCTGATGGATATTTGAAAAGGGTAAGGTACAGACTGTACAAATTCTACTTACTCCTTTCGGTAAAGCATATTCCCCCAGAACCATTGCTTTGTCAAGAGTTCGAGTTGTAAATGGCACACTCGGGGTAAGCCTGAAAAAACAAGATCAGAGATGTCTAAGTGGGCACAGACCAAGTTCTAGCTCAAGGGAATGCAGATTCTGGTTAAGTAAATAGTTGCTGCCTGAGTTCTCAAAAAAGGAACATGATCCCAACTCTTTACAAAGAAGTTCTGTCTCTTTCTTCCCAATATTTACACCTCTTGTTTATATTCTTTATCTTATCGTGTTGGTTAAACCCCCAAGTACAAGCCTGCTTCATAGCTGTTAATAGTGTTTGTTCGGTTTCATTCCCCGTACACATTCAAATGTGTACATTGACATGCTTCGCCCTCAAGCTTGTTGTTTGTTCTCGGTTTCTCCCAACTACCCTTCATGAAGTTAAAGATATTTCCTTCTGACCCTAAGACATTGTGAGCTTTGTTTTCCAGAAAAAGAATTTTCAAAGAACATTTTATACAGAGGCTCAAAACCAAAGGTGTCTCTATGTCTTATATAATAATATGGTTCCTTGCTGAGGTTTCATCTCACATCCTTCAATCGTGCCCCTAATCTTAATTATTGCTCATAGCGTCCATTAGAGTATTATGATTACTGATGTAAAGGGCAAGACTCTGACTTTCCAAGATTTAATAGAATTTGCCCAAACGATTTAGGAAATGAGTAATAGAAAAGGAATATGGTCCAAAGGCTCTTTTTTTTTTTTTTTTTGTAGCTTGGTATATGTTTACGAATCAACCGTGGGAGCCATCTGTGGGAGGGCACCCCTCATTATGTGTTGCAGAGAACAGCCTTCTGACATATTCATATTGGCTTAGGCACGTGTTCTTACCGCATAGATTCTTTCAGACAGGCTTTTAAATATGGCATATTCCTCAAATCCTCTGCCCGTGGCATCTGATTCTCAGGCAGTACACTCTGAATTTCCTTAAGAAGCTTTTGTTGCACGTGGGGATTACGAGATAAATTGAAGAGGATCCACATTAAGCTGTTTGCTGTCTGAAAGCCAAATGGACATAAACTTGAGTTTTCTGCAAATAAACTGCCTTAAAACCAGTATGAGCTGGACCAAAGGTGATGCCTACCACCTCGTCATGAAAACATTAGGAGTGACGCCTTTTTACATGTCCTTCCTGGCTGTGCTTCAAACAAATGCCCTGTATGAAAAGTCAGATTTAGTTTCTAAAACACATCAACAAATAATAGCTTATTTCCTGAGGGAATCAAAGTAGAATTCTTTAAATAATCAGCTGCATTAGGACGCAAAATATAGTTTGGTACAAAAATTGAACACAAATGAGGGCATGCAGAACTGGCCCAATGAGAGTCGGATGGACGATTGCAACAGTATCAATTTCCGGGTTGTGATAACAGTTTATCTTATGCACATGTTACCATTGAGGGAAACTTGGTGAAAGATTAAGGGATCCTCTCTATTTTTTTTCTTAGAATTGCATGTGAATCGATAATTATCTCAAAATGAAATTTGTTAATTTTTTAATATAAAAAATAATATGAAAATTGAATGAGGAGAGAGCCTAAGAGTGTTGCTAATAAAAGTGTCTTTTTTTTTTTTAATTTTGCAATGCAAATGCACAAGAAGTTGCATTCCTGGAATTTAACAGAAAGTTTTTTTTGCCACACCCTCAAAAGTTACCACAAAAATAAAAAGGCATTATCTGACCCAGGGTTTCAGCCTCAAGGAAAGAGCCCTGGTAGGAGGCGGCCAACACCAAAATAAGAAATTCTAGCGTCAAGTTGAGTATTTCAAAGAACCAGCCACAATTTCTGACAAAGACTCATGGCCTTTTAAGTGGCATCCTTTATTTCCTTTCCAAAGGCAATGAGAAGAGAAAAAATATTGGCAGAAACAACCAGTGCAGCTTTTAGCTTCATAATACTCACCACTGGTAGTCTTATGTATTTGTCTTTAGGCCTATTTTTGTCTAATTTAAGCCAAATATTCCCATAAAAATGGTCATTGTGTCCTCTCTGCAGACATGAAGACGCTTTTGCTAAGTGCTATGTGCCACTCACATAAATGAGCCAAGTGCAGGACAATTTGGAGCCAATGGTATTTATTATCTTTGGAAGAAGATGCCTCCAAGTAGCCTTCTTCCTGTCAGAGGACCGCCAGCCTCAGCTGCAAATAAACCGTGGATGTCATTATTACAAGAGTCCAATTTACAAAACAGGAAGAGGGCATAGCCACCAAATTAGATACACTTTCAAATTTCTCTGATTTTCCAAATGTGACTTTCAGAATAGCCAGGACTAAAAAAAGAAACAGATTGAACCGTATCAGTGGGTCCCTTACCGCAAGTACCAAATAGAGTTTCCAAAAGGCAGATAACTGTAGCTTTCACCAAAGCCCTGTAAGACAGCCCTGGCCTTTTAGGATAACTGCAGGGGCTGAATGGAGGGGAAGTGGCCTGAGAAACCTCATGGGCACAAAGTATCCCGGCTTGACCTCCACGGAGGAGACACATCTCATAGCGAGTTGGCCTTGCTATTTCCACTCTGTCTCTGCTAGGTCCATTCTCCATCCACCAGCCAGAGCCCACTTTACAAAACATCAATCTGATTAAGTTCCTCCCTCGTTTAAAACACTCCAAGAGATTTCCATCACAGGTGCAGTAAATCCAAATTGCCTCACAAAGGCTCCCGGTTAACAGGGCCCATCATCTTCTCCCCTGTCAACTCTGACCACATGTGCTAGGTCTCCAGTCCATCCTTCTTCCTGCCCAGGGCCTTGCATGTGCCGTTTCCTCTACTTCGAGTGGTCTTCCACCAGCTCTTCCCTTGGCTGGCTCCTTCTCGTTATTCCAGTGTCAGCTCCAATATGACATCTCAGAGAGAGACGACCTCCCCTACCTCTCTATGACTTCACCCTGATGGCTTCTCTCCAGGTCCTGGATCACTATCTGAAATGATCCTATTTCATTATTTATTTACATGTCTATCATCTGTGCCCCAAGACCACTTAAGTTCCACGAGGGGGGGGCTTCCCTGGTGGCGCAGTGATTGAGAGTCCGCCTGCCGATGCAGGGGACGCGGGTTCGAGCCCCGGTCCGGGAGGATCCCACATGCCGCGGAGCGGCTGGGCCCGTGAGCCATGGCCGCTGGGCCTGCGCGTCCGGAGCCTGTGCTCCTCAACGGGAGAGGCCACAACAGTGAGAGGCCCGCGTACCGCAAAAACAACAAAATTAGCTGTTTCCTTTAAACTGAAATCAAGTGTTTCCCAAACTCCCTCTGTTGACAATTTTAAGCAGAAAAAAATATATTGGAATTGCAGAGTATTCCAATGTTTTTAGACTAAATAACATCCACGGTTAGGCACTTTGGGGTAACATGCACAGCCTAAATATATCCAGTTTTTAAAAACCTCGATTATCTACCTTGCTGTGCTGTAGATTTTACTGCTTCTTAATGCCTGTCGCATTTTGCATATTTGTCGTAGCACTTATACCCTC